>NC_051863.1:182923335-183278335 GCF_015732765.1 Culex quinquefasciatus
CGATAAATGAATTCATTCGATTCATTTGAATGATTGTCTTGTGATCTTTTGAAAGGAGAATCCACTGACTTCATTTTTTACGATTTAATTTAGGTTTTGGAGAAATTGACCTTGAAATTAGTAACACATTTTTCATAATATTTTATTATCTTCAGGAGTACATATTTTATATAAAAAAAATCAATAAATCGCTGGAAATAATTAAACTGAAACTTCGTTACTTTTTATGAATAACTTCAACACACAATTTAGAGCCAGTGTTTTGCTTTACATAGAAAAAAATCAATTCTCGCTATCGTGAATTAAGTTCACGAATGTGAGAACCACGAAAAAATTTATTCATGATTATGGTGCATTTGCACTATAAATGTGAATAAATTACTTCGTGGTTCTCGCATTCGTGAATTTAATTCACTTTGGTAAAAAAAAACAACTTACAACATAACTTGGCACGATGACAGTTATGTTGTTGTTTAAAATTTACAAAATATCTGAAAATTGAAGAATTTTCTCACTTTATCACGAAAAACATATTGTTTTAGTTGTAAGATTTAATATTTCAAACAAATAAACAAAATAAACGTTAAACAATGTATGTAGGGCGTCCAATTTTCCCGGGTTTAAAATTTCCCGGGAAACGGGTTAAATTTTTTTTTTGAATCCCTGGAATTCCCGGGATCCCGGGAAAATCTTAAAGCAGCCATAAAATCTTTGTTCTCATTATATTTGTTGCATTTTTCTAGCCTAAATCAAAGAATTAGCTAAAAACTGTTAATTTGTGATAAGCTACGCTTCAATCTGAAAGGATTCCTAAATTCTAGGAATTTTGCTTCCTTTCCTTATTAAGTAATCCAAAAAAACCCGATTACTAAATAAGGAAAAAAGGCAAAATTCCTAGAATTTAGGAATTTGGTACTTTTTATTTATTTCAGTGTAGTTTTTAGATAATTTAAAACACTTTAAAACAACTTTAATGTGCTTTTGAATTCAAATGAATTTCAATTTTTAATAAATTACTTTTATTAATTTATATAACTTGACTACAAAAGCTTTACAAATGTCATTGAAACTGTCTAAAACAACAAGAAATAAAAATCTATCAGACAATGTTACACTTTGGATAAGTCTAAAATTTTAGAGATTTAAGATCAATAAATTTGAAAATCGAAGTACTAGTTGTTTTATTCTGTTTCTGTTGGCACCGAAATAATGCAAAACAATCAGAACATTATTCAAAAAAATAGCTTAAACAACAACAATAATATTAAGGCTATTTCTAGATAAATAAAATTGAATAGAAAATATTAAAGGCGCAATGCGTTGCTGTAAATTTAAAAAATACTATGTATTCAACTGTTGAAAAAAACTAAGCATTCAACTGTTGATCTCTTTCCACAACCAAATCTGAATTTCTAGATCAAATTTTGATATGATTTCAATTTCGGGAATTCCCGAGACAAATTAAAAAAACCCGGGATTCGAGAATTCCCGGATTTGTAAAAATCCTAGGATTTTTGTCCCGGGAATTCCCGGGATGAACGCACTTAATGTATGATTTATGTATGAATTAAAATTGTTCAATTCATGATTTTTGAAAAATGTGATATTTTGAATTTGCAGTGGCATTTAGAGCAACAAAAAAACATTGATAAAATTTTATATTTTTGTGTGTTTAAAATTCATTGCAAGTTTTTGAATAATTCCCAAAAAAAAAACAAATGTAAAATTTAACATTTTATTGGAAAAAAACTTCTTACATTGTTTGCAAATAATTTAGAAAATATTGTATAACGCAAATTTATTCAATTTAAATCGAACAAATCCTTTTTGAACTATTTTTTTTTTATTTTGAGACCACAAGTCGTTATGGAACATCAACGTTAAGGACTACAAAATTGAACAAAATTTAAAAACTAAATACTTTATTCACATGATATTTATTTATTTTTTGGCTACAAACCTGCATATGAAAACGTATTGAAATTTGTTTTTTTTTTTTACTTTTCTTTTCTTTCCATAAAATGAAAAATATTTTTTGATGAATGGAGTATAACTGTTATTTGAATAGAAAAAAATAAGTAACGCAGCAATTAAGTTTTTGTTTAATGATTTTAAATTGTTGGTTGAGCCTTGATTTTAAAAGCAATTTGGGTAATTCTCCGCCAACTCACACAGCAGTTGCCCCGACCCCTCTTCGATTTGCGTGAAACTTTGTCCTAAGGGGTAACTTTTGTCCCTGATCACGAATCCGAGGTCCATTTTTTGATATCTCGTGACGGAGGGGCGGTACGACCCCTTCCATTTTTGCACATGCGAAAAAAGAGGTGTTTTTCAATAATTTGCAGCCTGAAACGGTGATGAGATAGAAATTTGGTGTCAAAGGGACTTTTATGTAAAATTAGACGCCCGATTTGATGGCGTACTCAGAATTCCGAAAAAACGTATTTTTCATCGAAAAAAACACTAAACACAAGTTATCACGATTTTACGAAAAAAAGTTTTAAAAAAGTTGGTCGTCATCGATCATGGCCGTTCATGGTCACCCGCGACAGACACGGACGACGAAACAAAGAGAAACGCAAAAAGTAACTTTTTCAAAACTTTTTTTCGTAAAATCGCGATAACTTGTGATGTTTATAAGCAAACCCCTTATGTCTATATATCAAAATTTTTGTAATTGTCTGTTCTACAACTTTGTAGAACATTGTTACACTCTAAAAATAACCCTGCAAAGTTAGAAAAACACGAAATTTTAAAATGAAAAATTTTGTTCTAAATGAAAAATGACCCTTCTGGGACAATGTAGATTCGAAAAGTACATTAAATTTCCCATAAAATGACATGTTCCAAAATTTTTACAGTCGAGTAACGGAAAATGGGAGAATTTTTAAAACTTTTTAGTGCTTTTTCGATGAAAATACGTTTTTTCGGAATTCTGAGTACGCCATCAAATCGGGCGTCTAATTTTACATAAAAGTCCCTTTGACACCAAATTTCTATCTCATCACCGTTTCAGGCTGCAAATTATTGAGAAACACCTCTTTTTTCGCATGTTCAAAAATGGAAGGGGTCGTACCGCCCCTCCGTCACGAGATATCAAAAAACGGACCTCGGATTCGTGATCAGGGACAAAAGTTACCCCTTAGGACAAAGTTTCACGCAAATCGAAGAGGGGTCGGGGCAACTTTTCCCGATTTCGTGTGAGTTGGTAGAGAATTACCCATTTTGAACAAATTTTATTTTTACTGAGAAATATGTTCTACAATGCTTGTTGTTTTAAGATATAAATCTTAAGATTTGTTCTAATTGTGAAATGTTGTTAAGAATTCTTAGATTGTGTCCATTTTGCGAATCGAACTTATTTGTATTAAAAAAATTATAACATCTAGAGAATATTGAAAAAACAAACGTTACACAGCAAAAAAATCGTGGTAAAATTTCATCTAAAAATTAGTACATCTTTTATGTCAGAAAAAAGCTTTAATTTTACCTTTAATAATGTGTAAATTTTCATCTGGCAGACGCTAGGGAAAAATATCTGTAATCCCAAAAAAATATCAAACTTGCGACAGTTATATCTAGCTTACTAAGTCCGCGCCCCAACCCGCACGGCCATCTCGCCGCTGTGAAAACTGAACGATCAAAGCCAATGTAGCTCTATGTGTTCCGTACATTGTATACTGTACACAGAAAAAAAAAATCATGGTAATATTACATCTGGGAAGGGGTACATCTATTATGTCAGAAAAAAGGTGTAATTTTACCTCTGGAAATGTGTAATTTTACCACTTTTCTGGTGTTTTTTTTTCCTTGGATGGCCCACCTCTTACCCATACACAATTTTTGTAGCATGGAAGGATTACGAGCAGATATCTTTCGATAATTCTATCGTCTATTATTGAGAGTGTCCTTTGATCTAACTCTACTTCCGTGTATGCCCATCCGTTTGGTGTAATGTCACTTTTTCAGTATAAATTGAGATACAATTACATCATAAAAGAGGTAATATTCAACCTTCCAAAATTAAAGCTTCCAAATTTACATTATTTTTTTCTGTGTATTTACTGCATATAGGGTACATATACAATGTATGGAACACATAGAGCTACATTGGCTTTGATCGTCCAGTCTTCACAGCGGCGAGATGGTCGTGCGGGTTGGGGCGCGGACTTAGTAAGCTAGATATAACTGTCGCAAGTTTGATATTTTTTTGGGATTACAGATATTTTTCCCTAGCGTCTGCCAGATGAAAATTTACACATTATTAGAGGTAAAATTAAAGCTTTTTTCTGACATAAAAGATGTACTCCCTTTTAGATGAAATTTTACCATGATTTTTTTACTGTGTATAACGTAATAAGGCTATTAAAATTTTGTTAAGAACTATTTCTTGCTGCGGTAATTGAACCCTGTTCTACCAAGCTCTGTATGACACAATGCTGCAATAAAAAGCTTCAAACTTTCAATAACACCCCGGAAATCAATGTTACGATACATAAAAAATACATAAGGGAAAATAAATAATTAAATCCTAACAACGTACAAATCTATAGCAAATCACAATTTCCTTCTCGTAAAACCTCAATTTTCAACCGGCACAACTCAACAAAAACTGTGCCAATCTGTCCGCCAGAATCTCTTAATGTGACATAAACGCTTAAATCAGCATATAGCCCACCATATTCCATGAACGAGGCGAATAATGCCCCGACTTGCTCATGAATTGCAAACTCTTGCACTGGAGCTTGTTGCTGACATTACTTTTCATATGAGAGTAGCAAAAAACGAAACTGAACGGACTTGTTGGCGCAAGGACAATCCTCCAACGTGCTCATTGTCATCGGGAAAGATTTTGGTCGAGGTTTGAGCCCCGAGGAAATCGGACGATAAAAAGATGTTCCAGAAAGGACAACTCGCACGATGAGATGTAAATGGGGGTTTGTTCGCAAGAAGAAATTGCACGGGAAGTTAAGACATATTTTTGTATGTTGAAAAAACGGTCAAAAACCAAAATTCAGAGTAAACATTTTTCCGTGCATGTAACCGATGTTGGTTTGAGCTTAACCTAGGTCGGGAAAATTCCCCCCAGCAAAAATCTTCATATTCAATCGCGGAAATTGAAAAGAATCATTTCCAAAGACACCCAGCAAACACAAAGCACGGAGTTTTACAACGGCTGCCAAGTCGGCGATGGTAATCTTCCAAAGAAAATCTACTTTTTTCCAAGCGAGTGACGGTAGACGGGGCAAGGTGAGAGGAGAGATTCCCCGTTTTCACGATGCCATTTCCAACTTGAGTCGACTTTTCATGTGTGGACGTAACATGCACGCGAAGATACCCCATTTAATTTAATAATACAAATGAACTGTTTTACATTTTCTCTGGGTTTGCATTTCCGACAATATGGTTTTGGTGTGCTTGTTTTTTTCTCTTTCTTCTGGCTGGATTCAGTCGAGTTACATTACCGGGAAGTGCTGGCGGTCCCGCCAGCCAGTTGATATATCTTGAATTTACATTTCCCCCGAATAAATATCTAGACAATCATAAAATTTTAACTGATAAAAGGAAAGGGAAAAAAGCTTTTGTTCGCTGGAAAATGTTCAACTGGCTTGCCAAAGGAAAAAAAACGGGGAATGATTTTTTCACAGGCAGCGAAACAGCAACATACGACCGCTACATGGCAGAACAATTCCTTCGAAATCTTTCGAGAAGACATCGACATCCACCTTCTCCTACTGACAATGATTTTCAGGGGAATGATTTTGAAGAAAACATTTTTTATTTGTTATTTTTGGCAAGTGAAAATATATTTGAAACATTTCATAATTTTGAAAGTCATATTTTTTTAGGAAAATAACAAAATTAAACAAAAAAAAATTCTGTGATTTTGTATTGTTTTTTTTTTTTTAATTCTATGAAACATGAGTTATGTTGGTGTGTTTATGTTGTTCTTCTATTACCAAAGAAGTCATTGCGCATCTTTGGTTTGTCCGTACAAGTCTGCAAACAATTTTGACAACCGTCCAAACAAAATGGCTGTTGGAATATTCTGAAATCTGTAATTTGTATTTTTTTATCAAAACTGTACAAAAAAGGGCATAAATATGATTTTTTTCAACTCTTAATTTTGAATATGATGGAGATAACAGAAAAATGCAATCTTTTGAGCATTGGTACAAGTTGGCACAATTGCCAATTCTTCGAATAATCATTTTTTTGTTGAAATTCCTGATTTGAAATTTCAATGATATCCAGTAACTTCAAAATGTGTAGCTTTAAAAAGGTCAAAAATAATAATAAAAAAACAAATTTATAAAAAAATAAGGTAATTTAAAAAAAATTAAACAATTTAGAAGTTTAAATAAAAACAAGAAATTCCTGCCATTTCAGAAACTCTTAATTTCAATAAATTCAAGAGATTTAAGTACCTCAAAAAGTTAAGGAAAAAACATTTAATAAAATAATCATGAAATTAAGGAAATTCAAACTTTGAAAATTAGTAAATTTTGGAAATTTTAGAGAAAAAAGAAAAGAAATAGTTGAAATAAAAAAAATCAATTGATTCTGGAATTTTACGAAATGAAAAATTCAACCAATTTAAGAATATTAAAAGATGAAGATATTTCAACAATTCCTAAACCAAAAACAATTCATAATTTCAAAGGTAGAGAAATTTAGTTTAAGGTAAGGAATCCAGAAATTCAAGAGAAACTTTAAAATTTCTAGAAATCGATAAGGCTGGTACAAATATTTTTAAAAGTTTTTGTCACCCCTTCCCCCTTCAAAATTGGCCCGCAAAATCAGGGGGCAAAAAAAATATTTTTACAATAAACTTCAAAATTTCAATGAAAATTCAAGTGCAACCAGCTGAAATCAAATTAAAATACATTCTCCTGCGTTTAAAATCATTTTTAGCATGTTTGGGTTTATTAAAAAATCTTAAGATTTTTTGAAAATTTTCGATGCCAAATCTTTTTTTTTTCGATACAATTTTTGTTTTCATGAAATCTTAGATTTTTTGAAAACTAATGATTGCAAAACAACTGAACTAGTGTAAAATGCATTTTAAAACACATTTTTCATTTAAATGTGAAGATTAAGGCTTGTTATTTAATTTTTTTTAAATTTTTTTGCCCCCCCCCCCCCCTTGACCTCGGCCAGGGACGAGGGACAAAAACTTTTTTAAATATTTGCATCGGCCTTACATTAAAAAAGTAGTTATTTCAAATAAAATAGAAAAATTCAAGAAATTAGTAATGAATACTTTTAGATTACAAAATTCAAAATATTTAAAGGCTTTTATTTGATCCTAAATTGAATCTGACAAAAGTTTCAAGTAAATTCACATATATATTCAATTCAAACAATTGAAAATTTCCAGAAATTCAAAAAAATCTAGAAATTCAAGTAAAACCTAGAAATTTCTGCCTTATCAAAAAATTAAGAAATTGAAATCTTCCTAAAAAAAATGAGAAATTCAAGAGATCTAAAGATATCTTCTTATGAAAGTCAGGAAATTCAAAAACATATTTAAAAATCATGATAAAGAAAATTCAATCTGAAAATTAGGAAATTTAAGAAATTAAAAAGACTTGAAAAAATCAAGAAATACTAAAAAAGGCTGGAAATCAAATTAATTCAAGAAATAAATAAAAACAACAGCAAAATCAGGAATTTTTAAAAAAGTCAAGAAATTTAGTTTAAAAATGGTGAAAATTCCAAAAATTCAAGAAAAATTTGAAAATTCTAGAAAACTAATAAATTCTTGAAATTTCATAAAATTAAAGAAAAGTAAAATCGAAAGAAAATGGGAAAATTCAAGAGATTAAGTTTTTTTTAATCTGAAATAAAAAAAATAATAAAATATGAAAAATTTATAAATTTTTGAATTTTAAATTTAAAAAGAAATTCAAAAAGTTATTTTTAAATAAAAAATCTAGATATTTCATAAAATTAGGTTTAAAATATTCAAAACATTTTGTAAGTCAATGGAATTCATCTATTACAGGAAATCCAAGCATTGAAACATTCATAAACATCACAAACTTTATTTATAAGTTCTAGAAATTTTTGAAATTCATAATTCAAAGAAAAATTTCATAACTAAAACATCAGAAAAATAAAAAGTAAAAAAAAATAAAATTTAAGTTTGAGGTATGAATTTAAAAAAAAAAAGCGAGAATCCAAACAACAATCTGAATATTTCTGAATTTGAGAAGTTTCAATTTTTTTACATTTTCAATATTTAGAATTATCGCAAATAAGAGTAGTTTTTCGTGTTAATTTTCATTTCTTTTATTTCGCTGCTTGTGTGCATGGTGTGAATGGTTATTCCAGGAAATTGGCAGCATAGAATTTTTATGCTGCCTAAGTTTATAACTTTATGAAACTTGTAATTTTTTTAAAGAACAAATCTCGCTTACTTTTTCGAAAGGTCCTATGTACATAGGAAACCCATGGCACATTGGTTGTTTTGAAAAAGTAATCTAGAAATCTTAGTTTGAAATAGGTTCTAAGCGTCATTTGTAAATTAAGTAGTTTTTTGATCGTTTCTCGTTCATTTACTATTTATTTTCTTTCAAAATACTTTAAATTGTTTATCTGCGTTTTTATTAGTTTCACGTTTCGTTGCAATAACCCTAGAAAAATATTTTTACTTGTTTTTAAAAACAATTGAGTTTGTCCACAAATCAACAGTAAACAAGAGAAAAAGTTTTGGTTGAAAAAAATAAAGCAACACTCCAACAGACTTTAAAAATCACCATTTCAAATAACGCACGAAACAAATCGCTCAATTACAATCAAGCCAATGACTTCCAGTGTCGTTTTTATTTAGGCCATTCCGTAAACGTTCCGGAATGGCATTTTTTTGTATTTATTCCTCCAGACGATGGCAACAACCCTAACCCCCCAACCTGACCAAGGTGGACTAGGTAGGCGAACGAGAATGATCTTTTCCAGTCCCCGTAAAACATTACGAGACAAATCGCTTCCCCCTCTAACCGGGATACACGTGTACATTTGGCTCAGTGTCTACCTCCCCTCCCCCTTCCCTCCGGATGCTCTGGATGTAGGTATGTGTTCAACAATAATAATAGTCCCTTCTCTTGCCCCTGTGAGTTCGTTCGTTTCGTTTGCTCTTCCTAAAACCGGCCATAACAATTTGGCTCCTCCGATGGGCATAAAAGTCGCTCTATCTACAGAGGCATATTTTCCCAGCCTGGCTCACATTCACACATAATAACGTGCACAAACGTAAGCATCGTCCCAGTACAGGGGGGGGGGAGGGAGAAGCGTTGAATGATGCTCTATAAAATTTAATGTATGATTGTATTAAAACCATATTATTGTTTTTATGGATTTTATAAATCTGATAAAGATGTGCAACTTCCGGGCGGGTGCTGCTCCGCACACAGAGAGTGCTACAGATTTTGGGCTCGGTCCCACAGCCCCATTACTCATGATAGTGGGACCTGGCCACTACTGCCGGGTTCTTCCCGAAGGGGTTAGTTATGTAACAGTTTGCAGCAGGGTTGTTAAAATATCAAAATATCAGCTCTCAGCAACTACAATTATCCCGCCTGAATATTCATGCCTCAAATACAACTGCTTTTCTCTCTTCATTGAAACTCTCAGCGCCGAACATAGCCGAACACGTTTTCGTGCTTGCCCACTCGCGATTGACATTTTCCTTTTCTCTCTCATTCCCGCTTCCACGATCATCCTACCGCAAAAGCGTTTAACCACAAAAGCCGCCACAAAACCAATTTCGCAAACGCAGTTTAACGGGACGTCATGCGTGGTCGGCTCCTAGTCGCCATCTCGCGTTCTCTCATTGCAGTTTTCGAAGAGATTGAGAGACTCAGCGGTAAGAGCGCAAAGTCGGGGTAAAGGGGAAGAGTGATAGAGAGAGAATGACATCGCTGGGAATCACGAGACACAAGAAGAGATCTCACAAGCTATAGTGACGGCCACTATACTCTCGGATATTTTTGGTGCAGAGATAATCTATTGATAGCTTTTTTATCACTCATTTGCAACACTGGTTTGCAGTTTTATTGCCATTGCAAAGTGCCTTGTGGAACATGAATTGAAAAAAAGTGTAAAGTGTAATTAATAGCTGTCACAGATGAACTCGACCTAAGGTGCACTTTTAACAAGCTGATTTAGTTTTGTTTTGAACAGAAGCGACTCGTGCCCGAATGAAGTACCTGTTCAATGTTAAAAAAATTTGTTTAAGCTTTTTTCTTTCGAATGGCTTTTATTTTTACGTTTTATTATTTTTATACTATTATAAATTTCTGTTTATGCAAATAATTAATTAAAATTATGTTTAAGACTTTTTTTATCTCGTTAAAATGTATTTTTAAGACTTAATCATTAGCGTTGGGAATGTGGAAAAATAGAGCAATCGCTCTGCCATCCTTATCAAAATTCAAGGGAAGTTATTGAATATTATACTGAATTTTAAAAGTATTCATCAGGATGTTCAGAAAAAAAAACATATCCGTTTGCGTGACGGGACAACATCGTAAACCTGGACTTTAAAAAGGCACACCAAGAAAATCGCTACAGTTTTGCTAGCTTATTATTTTTTAATTTTTGCTCTTCTACACATTATCACAAATTGAAAAACGAATCTTTTGCTCCTTGGACTGAACAAATTGGTTGAAATTTGAGTTTTTGCCAGCCATTTCTTTCCGTGACGGGACAACGAAAGGAGCAGTTTTATGAAAAAAAATGTCCTCTCCTATTCATGGGCTTGCAGACCTTATTTGGTCAATATTTTTGGCGTTTGGGGTAAGAAAACGTATTTAAAGAACACTGCAATTTTCAAATCATAATAAAAATGATTTTTTTTATATAAAAATTCGAAATTGGAAATTGAAAAAAGTGACTTTTTGGTGTAGCTTCGCTAAGAATCGGTCTAATAATATATACAACTAGAGTGAACCGGGACTACAGTCTGAATAAACACAGTCGTTTTTGGAGCATTTAATGGCATCAAATCTTAAACTTTTTAGGACTGCATCCGCTTTAAATAGAACCATCCGAAAAATAAAATAACGATCATGGTTGAATCTACTCAGTAGCACAGCACCTTTGATATTTTGCAAAACAAGGTGCTTAAAACCCTTCCCTGATCTACTGTCATAATTCTTCTAATGTGTCCTAATGCTTCTAATTTTAATGCTGGGAAAAGCACAGTACTTTTTTCTTTCAATTGTTTCAATTCAATCTATCAATCACACTATCTAAACTTAACATTACATGACTTTCCAGTAGAGCAAGAATCCACTAGTAACCAAGAAGATCGAAGAGGTTCAACGCGCGCAGTTGAACATTCCAGTTCTAAAACAAGCCATCACCAGTCTGCGCAAAACAGCCTGATGCCTAAAAGTGCGCCAAATATAGAGCAATATCTGTCGTGCTCTCGCGCTCTCTCATTTATTCATGCTCTCAACGTGCTGTCAACGCGCTGGCTTGTTTACCTTTTGCATGCAGCTCCCTGGAGAGCTGAGCGAGCTAAGTCGGCTGGGGGTTGGGGGTGGCATTTCGCTCTCTCCCAAAAATGCTGTCAGTTCACGCTCTCAGATTGAACCAGATTTACCAACACATCGATACTGTCGCTGCGTATGAATAGGAAGCTCTTTACATGTGTTGATTTTTTCTGTATGGAGATTTTTTCCCCGACGTTCAAAGGGTCGGTGTTGAACGCGACGAGCATTTGCGCGTGGCCCGCTAGGCTGGTCCGCTTTGGTATTGGTGGGTTGTAAAAGAGTAAATGGTGGCGGGCCAAAGCTTTTTTGGTGCATGCAGCGCTGCTGAACATAGGGCGTTGATTTTGTTAACGTATATTCAAACAAAAATTGTAATTGTATGTTGCTGGTTAAAAAAGCACCCCGGCACATAAATAAAAAAATATATCCGCTTGAAATTGGCTACCTGTTCAATGAACAGGTTGAACAGGTGGACGAGTCGCCTCTGGTTTTGAAATAGAACATTGTTTTTTTAATAAACAAAGTAAAAGAAATATGTCATACATTGCTAACAAAATGATGTGCTATCAAATAGAATAAAATTGTGCTCAAATGCTTAGTCTTCATATTTTTTGTAAAAACATCACTTTTTTAGACAAGTTGTCAACACTTCGATGCCTCTCTGCTCTCTTGTACTAAACGTGCTGGTTTTTCTATCTAGCTAGCATAAGAGAGCACAGAGGCATCGTCTTGCTTAGGATATTCATCTTCTTTAAAAAAATACAGATCCATTTACAAAGCATTATTATATGTACTTTTGATAAATCATCATTACGTTTGAGGTTGATACTTGGATCTTTACTGCATAACTAAATTATTAGTGAATTTTAGAATAAAAACGAGATGTTTTCAAGACTTCAAGAAAATTTGTAATTTCGTCAACAGTAAACTATTTACTGTTTAATATTTTCTTTTGAGATAAGGCTGGTACAAATTTTATTCCAGGTTTAAAGTTTTCCCTCCCTCTTCAATGTTGGCCTGAAAAATTAGGGGGAAAAATAAATATTTTTTCAAAAAACTTCATCAAATTTTAAGTGCAATCAGTTGAAATCAATTTAATAGTAGTTTATGCAACAAGTTGCAAAAAGAGGATTTTTTCAGCACGAGTCGTACATTTATCCAACGAGGTTCACCGAGTTGGATAAATACGAAGAGTGCTGAAAAAATCAAGTTTTGCAACGAGTTCCATACAACATTTTTTGCAATTCCAAATAACGTACACTAAGTGAAATTTTATGTAAAATTTTCATGTATTTTGTCAATAAATCGTTTAAATCAAAAAAATGTTGAAAAGTGTTATATTTCGAAACAAGTGCTGAAAAGTTCTACTTTTCAACACCCATTTGAGTGCTGAAAAGTAGAACTTTTCAGCATTTATTTTGAAAAGTGTTGCTATTCGATTCTGTTATTTTTGGTACAGAAAATTAGGCTAATTCGTCGTTCAAAAATGGCAGGAAAAGTAAGTAGTTTCACGACGGAATTGCAAAAAATACATTTCCCTGCGTTTAGAATCAGGTTTAGCATGTTTGGGTTGATTTAAAAATCTTCAGAGATTTTGAAGAATTTCGATGTTTATTATCGCAAAAAAAATTTTTTTCGGCCCAAAATTTTTTTTAACAAATTTTAAGTTTTTTGAAAACAAATATGATTGCAAAATAACTGAACTAGTGAAAAATACATTTTAAAACACTTTTTCCATGCAAATGATGAAAGTATGGTTTTTAATTTCAATATTATTATTTTTTTATATTTTTGCCCCCCTGGACCCCGGCCAGAGCCGAAGGACAAAAACCTTGAAAAATATTTGCATCGACCTAAACTAAAAACTTTCAAATACATAACATACAAAGTAATTTTGCACTAAAATAAATGCAATATACAAAAATATAAATAACAAGCCATAATCTCAACACTCCAATGAAAAAAGTGTTTTACAATGCATTGTATACTAGTTCAATTGCTATGCAATCATAAGTTCTCCAAAAATGTAAGATTTGTGGAAAACAAAAGTTATAACGAAAAAAAAAACTTTTTGTGGTACTGTACAACGTAATTTTTTCAAAAATTAAGATGATTTTTGAAAAAACCCAAACATGTTGAAAAGAATTTTAAACGCAAGGGAATGCATATTGAATTGATTGCAGCTGAATGCAATTGAATTTCTGTTGATTTTTTGAAAATATATTTTTTTACCCCTTGATTTTTCAGGCCGATTTTGAGGGGGGAAGACAAAAACTTTTTTAAATATTTGTATCAGCCTAATTTGTTATTTTGCTTTTTATTTTATCATTTTAATTTTTTATTTGATTTCTTTTTAACTTTAAATTAATTGTTTTTTTTTTATTTATTTATGAAATTTTTATTTATTTTTGCTTTCATATCACATTACATAAACTCGATTGTGTTCTAAACTTTGAAAGAAAGAAACTTGTATTAAAAAGTATAACTTTTCGATTCTGTTATTTTTGATAAAAAAGTAAGCCTTTTCTTCGTTGGAGAAGGATAGTAAAAGTAAGTTGTTTCTCGACGGAATCATAAAATAAATATTTTTGGATATACATATGAATTTGCAATCGGAAAGTACTTTAGTGAAATATTGATTCTGTTATAACTAGCCATGCCAGATATACAGATAAATCTGTATAATATAGATTTTTCGATTCCAAAAATTGCAAAAATCTGTATGTACACATTTTTTTAAATGATAAAATTTAAAATTTTCAACAATTAAGTAATTGAATTATGCTTTTATGTAATTGAAAAGCTAAAATATGCTGTTAAAAATTTAAAAACATTGTCTATGGCTTCAAAATTGACAGGATACAGATAAAAAACAGTTTTTTTTTTTCAAGAAAATACAAATCTCTCATAAAATAATCTGGCATCGTTGGTTTTAACTGTTTTTATGTTGTAGCAATTTCGGGCTAAAATTTAAAAATTACGTCTTTTTCAAATTTTGAAATTAGTGACCATCCACGTCCATCACTGAAATGTGAGGCAATATCTGAAAAAATATCTTCAATTTTCTTTTTCTTTCATTATTGATCCTTGATTTTAAGGAAAAATAACAAAAATAGTAGTTTATGCCACAAGTACAAAATTTACCAAAAATCAAGTTTTGCAGCGAGTTGCTTACAACATTTTTTACAATTTCGAAAAAACGAATTTTGTATGGAATTTTATTCCAAACTTCCATTGGTTGAGTAAATTCATCGTTGAAATATGTTACTTTTCGATACTAGTGCTGAAAATTTCACCTTTTCGGCACCTATTTCAGTGCTCAAAGTAGAACTTTTCAGCTCTGATATTGAAAGGTATAATTTTCCATTCTGTTATTTTTGGCAGAAAAAAGTGTGCTATTTAGTCGTTAGAGAACGACAGGAAAAGTAAGAAGTTTCACGACGGAATTGCAAAATAGTAGTTTTTGCAATCTCACTGTGAAACAGACAACTTTTCCTGTCCTTCTGGAGAAACGAAACGGCCTACTTTTCCCTACCAAAAATAACAGAATTGAAAATTAATACCTTTCAATAACAGTGCTGAAAAGTTCTACTGAAATGGGTGCTGAAAAGTTGAACTTTTCAACACTATTATCGAAAAGTAACATTGTTCAATTTTATTTGTTTAGAACGATTTATTGACAAAATACATGAAAATTTGACATAAAATTTCATTCAGTGTGAGTTTTGTGGAATTGCAAAAAATGTTGTATGTAACTCGTTGCAAAACTTGGATTTTTTCAGCACTCTTCGTATTTATCGACGTAAATGTACGACTCGTGCTGAAAAAATCCTCTTTTTGCAACTTGTTGCATAAACTACTATTTTGCAGACAATTTTAAAGTCTGCCCTAAAATAAGAGCTAGTGTTTGATCACAATCTTAAAGCTCAACAAATGTCTTTTCCCCATATTGATAATTGTGAAACTCTTAGCTCGTAACGATCTGCTAGGCTCTTCATCGCCGAAATAAAAACGACCCGACTTCTCCAAGCCCGCCCGGAAACCGGAAGGTCGTCCTCTTGACTGCTTTTCTTTCCCCTACTTGCTTCTTCGTCCACATTTTCTCCACATATGTGAGAAAGTTTAGTGTACAGCAACAAAAAAAAGTTGAAATAGAGTTGCGATTTTTATAGGCTTTTATTTTTATGGGCGGAGAGGTGCCTCATTTATTGGCGCGCGACTCGGCTGTCTGAGTGTGTGCGTATGTGTGCCAAATCTGCCCCGAGAAATGGAACCGCCCAGCGCGACATCCAGAAGAAGGCGACGTCGACACGAAAGGATATAAATATAAAAACTCATTAAAATAAATTTTATAAGCTGTTATGTACTAATATCAAAGGTTGTAAGGGGTATTGAAAGTTTATGTTGGGCTAGGCTTGAACAAAACTAATAGAAGTTTTACATTTGTGTTTGATTTACCTAAAACTGACACCGTAGTTGCGTCCCACTCAAACGTCAAGTTTTTCCTAAATCCAAGGTTCACCATCAAAATCAAGAAACCAACGTTCAGCTGCTTCCAACTGGCAAAGTAACGTCTTTTTTACAGCCAATTTGTTCAGGTCCGAGCTCGTCCAGCGATTACTTGCAGCCGATAATTTATTAAGACATTAGGAGGTGCCAGCCCAGCACGGGAAGTGTTTTGTTTTTGCCCACTTTTTCCCTGCCGGTGGGTGCTGGAAAATCACGATAAATCAGCCCCATAAATAGAACGGGGGCTCGCCCCTCTGTAAGGCCCAGTTAGATTTGTCGGTCCAGATAATCAGTCTTTTCTCGCACCTTTGCGCGGCCTTTTTGTTTTGGTTCTAGTTAGAGTCTAGGATGCTTTTTTTAACAGTAGTCGACTTCATCCATCGTCCACACGAGTTCGAGTTGGTTCTGACTAGCAGGAAAAAAAAACAAGAATTAATCACACTCTCGTTAGAGCTACCACCTCCAAGTCTTCCACCTTTGAATTTTTCGACTTCTTGCTGGAATTCGGGGTGAAAAATGTACCATGAAATGATTTAATTTGAGGCGATTGTGTTGTTTTTATGGGTCTGTCCCCTCCTCCTGGAACACGATCCTTATCGGAATGCCAGTCGATCAGCTAACGACTGGACTGAGTTGGGTTTCGTGCAGCTAAAAGATGCTTAATCATGGTTCGATTAACAAATAACTGGTTTGACGTTTTTTTGGGGAACGTGAGGCTTAGGGTGGCTCTAATTTTTCTTTAATTTTCCAACAAAATTAAAATTCATTCTGATATTGGGACTAAGATAAGCTGCATCGGTATTACCCAAGTTTAATACTTTTCCATAATTTCACTGCCGGCCAAGCCGATTTTAAGTGAAATAAGGTTTAATCCTGGATGAATATGGAACGAAACATTTGAAATTAGTACCACCCTAACCGGTAACTTGATGGCATGTCCTGTAATCTTTACCAGAGTTTGTGTTTATTTACATAATTTCGGTATCGCTCGATTGTTTCCTGATAAGTGATTGTTACAACCATACGATGTATACATACGATTATAATTGACCAAACCCGGGCGACGCTGTCCCCAGAACTCCCAAGAAGTCGCCCGGTCACTCTGTCTCCACACCACTTTTCACATGCAAATTTGGTCCCACCCGTTCAAGGCTGTGAAAAATGGCTTTCCCATTTTCTTTGGCTCTGCCTCTCTCGAAACGAGGACGCCAATTAGTCGATGAAATTTTAATCACAATCAGCCGCCGCCGCCTCGCTTCAGGGGCTTTGGTTTCGACTTTGACCGGCCTGGGTTTCACGCCCAGAATACCAAATCGTCTAGATTCCGGCCGAGCGAGGGAAAATCGCATCTTCATCAACTGATTGAAATTCACGCCTATCGCTCTCGCTCTCGGGTCGCCCACCATATCTTGGAATAGAAGAGAGCGGCGGGTGTGTCACCCACCGGAAGACGATGTCCGGGGGGCTTTTTTTTGCTGATCGAAATGCCACATCAGTCGGATTAAGATTAAAGGAGTGTACGGAACCGGCCACAAAGGCATACCAATGTGTGAGCCCCACTTTGGGGAGGACAGTGCCTCCCTCTCGAGAGTTGAGAATCGGTTGTGGCAGAAGAGCTTTACTTTGTAGGCTGGTCGGGGCCTTTTATATTTTGTTTACCCTTTTAGTCAATTTTCAACTACTGATGAAATGTTTATTCCTTTTTTCATAACATTTGAGTCTTAGAAAATAAAATCGACAAAAACAAACTAATTGAATGTACACAGTTGAAAATTAAATCATTTATTAAAACTGGGAATGAATACATATTGCGTCAAATTTTCCGTCCCTAGAAAAAAAATCCCGGGAATTTCCGGTTTTTGTAAATGTCCTGTAAATTCCAGTACAATTAAAAAAAGCAATCAAACCAAAATCAGAAGAAACAGAAGAATAAAAATTATTTAAAAAAAAATAATAGTTTGGAAGAATTCAATTGACCCTAACGTTTGAAGCATTCAGAAGCGGAAATATTAAATATAAATATTAATTTTATGATTAGAAATTCAAACAATTGATATTTCTTGATTTTAGAAAACTTTTCTAGATTAACTTTAAAATCTAGAATTTGAGGAAAACATTTAAGGGGTTACATACATGTAAAAAATCACAAAATTTCATATTTCAGAAAATTTATTAAATCACCTTAAAAGATGATTTTCAATCACTTCTGATAGTTTCATGAAGATATTTTATGATTTAAGTAAGTTACAGACGATTTAAGCTGAAAATTTTGCCATGCGCAAAGCGAATTATCAAACTTTGCGAGCGTTTTTCTCTGAACACAGAGTTGATTTACGGGTGCCACGATATATCGAGATTGGATGGACCAAACTGGCTGAAATTTGGGGTGAAGACTCGCAAGGCATATCCCGTGTGCATGACGAAGCCCAATTTTGAAATTTTGCATTTTGGAAAAATACAAAAATCGAAAACTTTCGATTTTTATATGAAAAACAAAAAATATTATTATCCTCTTTAAAAATAAACTTTTTGAAAATCGGCCTTTGTCATGCACACAGAACCGGTTTAACGAGTCTTCACCAAAATTTTGAGCCGATTTGGTCAATGCAGTGTTGAGATATCGTGGCACCCGTTTTTTGAAAATGCTTACTTCATATAGCTGTATCTCGGCGAAGATACAACCAAATGTCTTCAAATTTATTTTGTTAATAGTTGAAAATGTATATTTTAATGTCTTGAAAACAGATTTAAAAAAAGTTTAAGTTTGTGCTCGAACCAACCTCTGACATTTTTGCCGATTTACATGTATGTAACCCCTTAAGAAATTCTGTAGAATTTCGCAAATCCACTTTTTATTGTTTTTTTTTTATCTATTTGTATGAAACTTTTTCCATCGATTCCTTATGTCCAAAAAGCAATTTTGCATCACTAGTTTCTTCATTCAAGTCTCCACCCATATTTGGGGCTGTCCATAAAAAATGCTTTTTTTTTCAATATTCACCCCATTTGACCAACTTTTGAGCTTAGAGGTATGATAGACTTTCGATTTGGGATATGATTTTTTTCAATAGTGTGTTTTTTTTTGAAAAGTATGGAAAATGCACATATTTTTTAAATTTACAATTAAATTCTAAATCGAAAATAACTTTGATATTTTTTTTATAAAGCGAATCTTTTATAAGTTATAGCTATTTTTAAGATTGAATTTTCCAACAATTACATATGTAAACATTTTCTAGCGTGAGAGGGATACACTCTTTGTTAAGAAACTCACTACGGCTCTTCTGCATTGTTTTGTTAGAATCGTCTTTTTTTTTTAATTTAAAAAAAATAATGTCCATCCTTATTCATTTTTGTATAAAAATATATTCAAAAATTTAAAAAATTCTCTATAAATAACTTTTTTAGACCTTGTTTTTCCGACGACCTTTAAGTGCTGAGATATGGCCTAGCAAAAAATAAAAAAAGGGTTTTCCAAGTTCTGCCCAATTGACTTTCAATTTTCAATTGATGATATCTCGGATCAATGTCTCAATGCAAAAAGTAAAACATGTGTTAAATTTTCTCATTTGTTTGAATAAAATGTTATTTCTTTTTATCAATTGGGCCAAATAATCTAACTAAAACCTTTTAGAAATGTTAAAAGTGATTTTGGACATTTGCAAATTGTAATGTCACTTTTTCATTCTAATTTGGTGTTACACAAGACCAAGGCAAAGATAATTTCAAGTTTCTGCTCTCCTTTCTTAATTATTTTCCCTGAAAAATCGAGATGCTTAAAAATATCACTATTGCTTCAAACTAAAATTTGAATGAAGAATATAATTTAAGCAATCGTTTAAAAACTATTAAGAATATATTGTTCAACGCTTAATTCTGCAATTTAATCAAATAAGGGCCTCTTTTTTATTTTATTTTTTTGTTTTGTTATTTTCCCCGTGTTGTAAGTTCAAAAGAACTAAAACATAAATTCAATATTTTCAATGAAAAAAAAAAGACTTTGAAAAAGATAACTTCAAGAGCCCAAAATATTCAGAAATTTAAAAAAAAGTTCTGCATACTAAAATCATTGCACAGTGGTCCAGATCGCAAAATTAAACGGAAAATGGATTTTCCGAAAAATGTCGAAATTTTGGAGCTTTGGTGTCTTTAGAAGAGTTGTTGCAATTGAAAAGAGGCACCTTTTGGTCTGGTTCACAATTAGGTTGATTTTGAAAACCTAACTTTTCAGGCAAATTTTTGGGATTTTTTTCTTCTTCTAAAAAGTTGTTGAGCTTGCCAATTCAAGCAACTTTGTCGAAGACATCAAAATTTTATCTCGTAATCTACGCCTTCTACGACCAAATTTAAAGAATGCATCTGGACAAACCTTTAAAAATCAGTTTTTTGAACGTGGCAATTCAGGGTTGAGTTTTAGAGAAAAGTGATATTCGGGGCACTTTAAGAACTCTTTAAAACGAATATTTTTATTTTTGACACGTTAATTTGGACTTAAAGGTTAAAAGTTACAGTCATTTTAACATTCCAACGCCCAAGGCTCCAAAAAAGTTGGAACGGTAACTTCAACTCAATGGTTCTCGGGCAAAACTCAACCAATTAAGATGATTCTTCTTTCCATTG
Organism: Culex quinquefasciatus; assembly: GCF_015732765.1. Classification (NCBI taxonomy): domain Eukaryota; kingdom Metazoa; phylum Arthropoda; class Insecta; order Diptera; family Culicidae; genus Culex; species Culex quinquefasciatus. The sequence goes on from NC_051863.1 coordinate 182,943,966, forward strand.
ATTTGTTAGAATGTCTAGATGATTTAAGAACTTTGCAGCACTTAGTTTGATCAAATCTGTAATTTTTGCGATCAAAAATATCGTTCCAACTTTTTTTTTCGCGTGTAAAAAAAGATTCGCCAAAAATTCCGCGGATGCAGTTGTTTTAAAAAAGGTGGAACGATGTTTTCGGTCGCAGAAATTACAGATTTGTTCAAATCAAGTTCTGCAAAATTTTAGGATCATCTAGACATTCTTACAAATCCCTGGAAACAATAATCGTCCCGATTGGTTGAGTAATGCCCGAGAACCAGCGAGTTAAAGTTACCGTTCCACCTTTTTTGGGAGGCTTGGGCGTCCGTGTTAGTTGGGCATGCGTTGGGCGTTCCAGTGTTAAGGTAAAAAAGATGCAAATTTAAAACATAAATATCTCGAAAAGGCGCAAGTCAAATTTAAGGCACCAGGAAAAAATCGGAGGGGTGTTTTTCTTAAAAAAAAAAAAAAAAAAAACTCGAGATATCTTCATTTCAAAAAGTCTAATTTTCAAGTGAAACCCATATTGGAACACCCTAACGAAAATCGAAAATTATCCAAATATATGTTTTACCACATAATTTTGCCCGCCGAATCTGAATCTGCCCTCAGAGTTGAGCCAAAGTGTCGAAAAATCGATTTTTGGTCATTTGTTGGGTTTAAATGATAATTTTACATGGATACCCAACTTTTCTTGACTAAACAAATAAGCAATTGACTTAAAATTCTATTTAAAGGGTGTTTTACGGAATTGCAAAAAAAAAATGTATGGTCTTGTTGAAAACTTTTTTTTTCTTCAACACTTGTCGTATTTATTTAATTCGGTAAACCTCGTTCGATAAAAATATAACTCGTGCTGAAAAAATCATAATTTTGCAACTTGTTGCATAAGCTACTATTTTGTGTAAAAAAAAAGGTTTTAAAAAATCCTGGAAAATATGTTGAAAAATTCCGAGTCCTGTAAAAAAAAAACAGAAAAACTGGATATTTTTGCTAATAACATGGCTTTACTAGTTTATTTTCTAATTGTTATTCTTATTGCCTAATTTTCATTACTTCTTTTTCATCTCATCTTGTTTTGTACTTTCTACATGTCTTCATTTGTTTTTTTTTTTTCTTCTAATTGTTGTTCTTATTGCTTAATTTTCATTACTTCTTTTTTATCCCATCTTGTTGTGTACTTTGTACTTTGTAAAGAGCATTTTAAACCCTCAAATCTATGATCCGTGGATATTATTAAGTTTTAAACATTTTTTCAAGCAATTTCTGATTTTGTCTATTTTTATGATACGAAATGGAATCGTTAGCATTTCAGTTGGCCTCCGGCTGAAAAACTCTATAATAAAGAATAAAAAAAACCATTTTAGTTGGAACAAACAGTCTTAATCTGGCGTGAAATAAAACTGCAAAAATATTTTGATTTTAAAAAACAGCCAACGAGTCGTGAACTAATTACACAGAAATAGATTTACTTAAAACAAATAAAACAAAATTATTATATGGCCACATTTAAATTGGAAAAATATATTTCAAAATTCTAATCATTCTAACAAAAAGATTTCGAACTTGTCAAAATCCAACATCCTTTTCTAAACAAACACTTATGCTGCCTTGGCACGTCAACATAAAACATTCAAATCCTTTTCAGTCTTCTACTACCCGAAGTATCCTTTGAATCCTTTCCCAGAAGAATATAAGTTCCTTCACCATTCAAACGATTGCTTCCCTCTTCCTTCCCAATGGCATTTTCCACATACCATAGTGTTTGTCTTGGGGGAAAAATCGTCCTTGCTCCGTTTGGAAAATGTTGAATCGAGAATATCATCATCCTTCCCAGAAGAGGCCCGGAAATGGCCTTCAACGTACTCACCACGTGTGACCGTACGTGACGACGTCGGGGGTCCTCCAGGAGTGCCACTAATTTGAACCGATGAAAAGGACCACACCACTATGAGAGGGCATTGAATTTTTAATGCTCACTTCCAGTGATGACACCCCCACTCCTGGAAGTGGAGCGCTGACAAAGTTCACACGTGTGGTGATGAGCTGCTAACGGCAGTTAAGGCTAAGCGTTCATTACTCTCTGGAAGCGTTCGTAATAAAGTCATTTGACAGCATTCACTGAGGTAACGACTTAATTTTTCAAACGGTTTGTTGATTAAAGATTGAGGAAAATCTATGTAACAGTACAGACAATTTAAACTGGTTTCAATCTAGTTGAACATTTTGCAGCAAATTAAAGCACCCTTAAACAACTGCAAATAAAATTTGTTGCATGTTGTCGTTTCGTTTCGAAAGGCAACACAAAAAGTGCATTTTCTCGTCGGGACCGCCACCACCGATAATGTCCTTATGTGTGCAAAACCGTCATTGTTTTTTCCTCTCGCCAAGAACCAAAAAAAAAAACTAGAATTTTCCTTTCCGTTCCGTTCCGCGAGTCTGGTTAGGAGTTTTCTTCCCAGAAAAGCTTCCAGAGAGAGAGTTTGTCAAGCAGTGGAAGGCGAGTGAGTTCTGAAATAAAATTTATGATTGTTTTTTTTTCGTCGTCGCGGTCCCGCGAAGGAGAGCTTTTTTTGCACTTGGGCGCGATTTATGCGAAATAAATTATAATAAATCAGATTTTCTCACCATCTTTGTGGATTCTTTGCTATTTGGTGAAGGGGTTTTGTTTTCCGAGTGCGGAAGTTTATTTTTCTTTCCTCGTGTACTTTGAAGTTTTGCGGGGAGCCAACACTTGAACAGCGATGGAATGCAAAATTAATTGAAATCGAACTGCGGCGAGGAGGCGGCGGAACGGTGAAATGTTGAGTAGGAAGTAGTTTTCGTTATATGATACTGAAAAAAATTGAGCTGTTGTTTTTGCTGCAATATCTTATTTGTTTGGTTGTTGATGCTGGATTGCAAATGAGGCAAGCTTTAATATTTTTAAATGTTCTTATTATAAAAGATTGAAATAAAGAAAAATAAATAAACAATGTGAATAGTAAATATTTGTTCAGTTTTTCTACTCTCTTTTGTGATAAATATTTCGTTATGTATGTTTTTTTTTCAAATCCATCAAAATCCCCAAATTACTATGCCTATGCATTGCATGCTATGAGTTTCTGACGCCGCTCTAAAAAGAAAATTGAAATTTATAACAAAATGGAACGTCTACAGTCAGGCTTCTAACAAATGATCAAAATATATGAGATTTTATTAAAATATTATTTTCATACAAGATAGAGACGTAGCTATCGTAGGCATAAAATGTAATGATGATTTTTTTATCGATTTGGTGTCTTAGGCAAATGTGTAATATTGATGAAAACTTCACAGAAAACAATGAAACATAGAAAGTTTATGGAACTGAATTTCAAAATCAATTTTGGTCATTTAATTTTAAGTAGAAAAATCATGCCACCTTTTCAGAAAATTCCAATAGGCCAAACATCTTTGATCAAAATATATATTTTTTGCAATCCCGTCGTGAAACTATTTATTTTTCTTGTCATTCGACGAAGAATGGCCTACTTTTCTGTACCAAAAATAACAGAATCGCATAGCAACACTTTGCAAAATAAATGCTGAAAAGTTCTACTTTTCAACACTGAAATGAGTGCTGAAAAGTTTACTTTTCAGTACTTGTTTCGAAAAGTAATACCTTTCGATTTTTTTTATTCAAACGATTTATTGACAAAATACGTGAACATTTGACTTATAATTTAACTCAAATGGTGTTTTTCGGAATTGCAAAGAACGTTGTATGGAACTCGTTGCAAAACTTGATTTTTTCAGCACTCTTCGTATTTATAAAACTCGGTGAACCTCGTTGGATAAATGTACGACTCGTGCTGAAAAAATCTTTTTTCAACTTGTTGCATAAACTACTATTTCGATAGGAGGAGAAAATCACTACATTTTGTTTTGATTTTCACTTTGTTGATACTGCCTATGGTTGCTGAGATATGACCAAAAGGGAAAAAAAAACAGGAAAAAGTTTGATTTTACCATTGTTGCAAAATAAGCTCTCGTTTTTAATCACCGATACCTTGAAAACTAATGGTTCGATTTTTAGGGTTGAAAATAACAATTGTGTAAAACTTTCTTCTCTTTTAATTTTTTCCCGAAATTTTTAAATCTGACTTAATGAAAAATGTTAAAAAAAATACTGTTGAAAATAAAAGAAAATGTATAAATTTTCTGCTCTTTTAAATTTATTTTGATTTTTTATTCAGACTCAACAAAAAAAAAACGTTAAAATAAGTTATTTTGTATTATCATAAACATTGTTTTTCTAAAGTGAGCAAACATGGGCCAAGGATCTGACACGCATGCAGTTTTCTGAAGTCACCGCCAGAGGTGCTGTCAATTGTGTTTACGTGTGGTTTTTGAAAAGGTCGTATGAAAAACATACATAATTATTTTGTTTTTTTTTGTAAGTTTTCACTATATTTTGCATATATTTGAAATGATTACAAGTATTCCGTAATTTTTCCACATTAAACAATTATAATATCAAAGAATTACAAAGTTTTAATTGACTATCCAAGCATATATCACAATAGACTAAACTAAAAATGAAATAGATTCAATTTCCTTGAAATATTATAAATTACGTTAGATTCTTCCTAATCCTTGGTTTAAAATAAATTGCGCTTTTAAAATAGTCACTAAATTTCCGTCAAAAATATTTTAAACTAGTTTCAATTGAACACCAAAAAGGTGATATGCCAACATTAGGTGCTCGATGTCATTAAATGCTGATCCCCAAGTTCAAGTCCAAGATTAAATTTAAATCTTTTTAAACTAAAAAAGTTTTATTTTTTGTTAATTATGACCGATGCGCATACGACCTTTTCAAACGCTACGCGCCAAAAACTTGGTTCGATCTTGGTTCGATTTTGACTTCACTCGCTTTGTATGTGGATGACAGTCGTGACGTAGCCGTGACATGGGCAAAGTTAAAAAAAAGATAAACTTTTCAAAAAAAGTTATCAGATGTTTTTATTTGAAAAAATGAACATTATCAAAATAAAACTTAACGTTTTGTTTAATTTGATTCAAAAAACGTTACTTAATCCACCCTTAGTGGTTGGCGCCTTCCTCACATTTAAAGGGTGCTATCCAAAATCCAAAAAGTGCGTGAATAACATTGTAGTGCTTATAACTTTCGATAGGGTTGTCAGATCTTCAATGTTTTGGACACGTTAGAAAGGTCTTTTGAATACCTATCCAACGATAGGTCGCATGAGAGATCCGGACAACGTTGTCATCAAAATATCTGAGATCCGGCTTGCAAAAAGTGCGTAAAAAACACTTAAGTGCTTATAACTTTTGATGGGGTTGTCAGATCTTCAATGTCTTGGAATCGTTGAAAAGGTCTTTTAAATACCTTTCTAAAAATGTATAGCATGACGGATTTTCTTACAAAAACCACCCTTTTTACAATCTTCCGGACTTTTGTTAAAATCGTTTTTTTAGCATAACTTTTGAAGTACTTAACTAAACTGTATAATAGTAATTGCGACTAATGGGACCCCAAGACGGATCGAATGACGCCAAAACGGACAAAATCGGTTAAGCCAATGTCGAGATAATCGAGTGACAATTTTTTGATCAACATCCCACCACACACACAGACATTTGCTCAGAATTTGATTCTGAGTCGAGAAGTATACATGAAGGTGGGTCAAGGAGGTCTAATTGGGAAGTTCATTTTTCGAGTGATTTTATAGCCTTTTCTCAGTAATGTGAGGAAGGCAAAAAAATAGACAAAAATTTATTTGCTCTTTTTTATTTTTTATTGATTACTATTCACTCAAAAAAATCAATACTTGGCCAATATTCTTTCCGGAATTATGTAAAAAGATGTCATAAATGAAAAATAAAAAAAGATGCCCTAAACCATTTCAAAAATTTGAAAAAAAAAAATTAATTGATTTTTTTATGACAGTGATTTTGAATATCATAAAAAACAACAACTTTGTCGAGTTAACATTCTTTTGAAGGGTTGTAATTTTTAAAACATTGATAAATAAGATTATTGTTAAACTTTTTAAGTATCATAAACTTTTGAATGAAGGTAAGTTTGATTCGGATTATGAGTTGTATTATCGGATACCGTAAACTTGGATATTTTTATGATTATTTTTTTGAATAGGGCCGTTGCAAATATTTTTCAAAGTTTATGTAAATGTGTAAATAATACAAATTATGTGTTTTTCAAACATAATCAAAGAAAAACTCCAAATTTATAGGCATTCTCAGTAGAACAAATTTGATATAAAGTGAGAAAACTTTTGATTTGTGTTTCAAATTCAATTTAAAATTAATTGATAATTTTGTAATGAAAATTGGTTTCAACGAATTTCAGAAAAAACTGATTTTTTAACAATTTTACCTAAAATTAATATGTGTTTTGTTAAAAAGCTTAGAAACTTAGTTAACTAAATAAATACATTGATTTTTTTGTTAAAAACAAAACAAACGACCTTAGTGATGGCACATTAGACCTAAAATAAAATTTGAATGTCTTTAATCTTATTTTAAGAAGATTTACTTTTCTATCAAAGTCACTCCAGAATAATAATAATTTTCAACGCTACTATTTTTTAAACACCATTGCAAATACTTTATCTGAATAGTGCATGGAACATAAATGGACTTCCTCAGTTTTAAAAATTATAATCTTGATTGGAAAATGTTTCAAAAATTCATTGAAACCTATCAATGTCGCCCCGGTTTACGGCACTCTTATTTTGGGTAATTGTACACTTAGAGCAGTAAATATTACGTCTCTGTGTAACAAGATTCTGGTGTTTTAATATTTATATTAATTGTCAGTAGAACAAGTTCCATTGCAGGGCACATGTCCCTATTTGGGTCTACTAAGCAGAACGCACTTTAAACTTAATGTATTCTCTTGGCTGACTAGCTTATTTTACATGATTACGAAGGTTTTTAAATGTTAAAGCACATTATCCGTCATGCCTAATATTGCTGTATCAACAAGAGAAAAAACAGGCCCCTATATTGGGTCTATTGTTCCAAAGCTTTGACCTTTAATGTACCTATTTTCGACCCACCTTCTGATTGGCTGAAATTTCGAAGCGCGTGACGAAACTTTGGACAATCAAAATTTCCGATGATCGAGTCTTGACTGTAGTAGATACCAGAGGTTCGTAATCAAATACCAAAATTTACTTCTTAGGCCACTAATGTCGTAGGGATGTTAGAAAAGTGTCAACAGCAAAAAATCTAATAAAAAAAAACAGTTTGAAAAACGCTCAAAATTAAAATTCAGTCTTGCCTGACAAGATTCCAACCAGCAAAAACAACTCAACTCAAATCAAGAAACGTGTGATATCACCGTGTCCTGGCAAGTGACAAGCAAAAAAAAGTCCGGATAGCAAGAATTGAAAGTGCGAAAGTGAGCAACCAGCTTGTCACCAAAAAATGTCAGTCCTTTTGGCAAACCAACGCAAAAGCAAAAATGAATCGCAAACGGAAGCAAGACGACGACTTGGCCCCGGCAGGACTCTTGACTCCTTCCACGGGGTGTTAGTGTGATCAACTGTTGTGACGACATCAAGTCGCATAAATTTCAACGCGTGGACACCAACTTTTGTAAACAGAGCTGGGCAAAAATAAAAGGTCGACCCGCGGGGAGTTGCTCGAAGGAGACACGTTCCCGCTGGGGGGCTTCCCGTGTGTGCTGCCAGGAGCTCAGCCGAGCGGCGGATTCTCACATTACTTACTTGGTAATGGATTCTGTGATAAGGATCGTGACTCGCGGAACAGAACAGGAACTCATGTTGGTACAAGTCAGTTGGTCCTCACCGGTGCCAAGTTTTAATTTAGAGCCTCCGTTTATTTATTTGCTGGCAGATAAGGAAGAGGGATTTGCTTAAATTGTTGCTTTTTTGTAAGTTGTAAACTGGAGGTTGGTCATTGGGTGAGATCTTCCTTGAAAATGGCTGATGCAAAAAATGTAACACTGTTTTCAAATAAGTACCTCAATCTCAAAACTTAAAAATTTATCACCATTGTGTTAATCATACAATTTTACATGAAAATCACTCAAAACTGTAAAGTAAAGTTATCTTATCCCAAGTTACATCGATTTTAAATTTTCCCTGCTTTCCACTTTTACGTGTACCAGAACTTGGCAAACCCATTGACTCGTAAGCAAACACCCTCCGGGGTATTGCATTTTTGGGATGGGGGTGACCATATGGCCATCGCAGGTAGGACACGCAGGGAAGGCGTTTGGCTTGTTACGCGATGCGAACTCAAGTGGAAAATGGGTGGGTGAGTTTGCACGCGCGAGCAATAACAAAATCGGGGAAAAGGATCACTGGAAGGGAAGGTGAGGGGGAGCTCGAGCCCGGATGTGCGGTTGTAACGACCTTCCCTGCTCTTTGGATAGCTTTTCGAAGAGGGGTGTCGTTTGTGGTAACGGGGTGGTGTGGTCGAATAAAACTGGCCTCCGGAGGATTGCACGGAAAGTTTGAACCGGATTTGACTGTGACTTGACTATGACTTGACTATGACTATGACTTGACTATGACTTGTCTATGACTTGACTATGACTTGACTATGACTTGACTATGACTTGACTATGACTTGACTATGACTTGACTATGACTTGACTATGACTTGACTATGACTTGACTATGACTTGACTATGACTTGACTATGACTTGACTATGACTTGACTATGACTTTACTATGACTTGACTATGACTTGACTATGACTTGACTGTGACTTGACTATGACTTGCCTAGATGTTTTTTAGACTGAAATTGACCAACTTCGTTCTTTCCGTCCACCAAGGTCGTCCCCGGCGGGCGAGAATGAACTGCCAAATGAGCTTCGCACCCCATTTCTCTCGAGCAAGTAACGAAAGATGAGCCTCGGGGGAGCTCGACCACCGTACCAAACGCGTATTTGAAGGTCGTAAAATTTCATATTTTATGCACTAATTTGGCACCTTCCACCTCGCCGTAGAACCGTTAAAGCCGCACCAAACGGTTCAACTTTCGGATCCTAATCAATTGAGCAGCCGATAAAAGTGCAATCGAATGCAACATTCCGGGCCAAAAACTCCCGCCGCTTTCGGAATCTCCAGTCGCAAAAAAAAAAATGAAGAAACCCTTTCCAAAGTCGTAAACTTACAAAACTCATGGTCCAACGCCGCCCATAAACAGTTCAAATCCCGTGTGCCGTGCGGTCGTGTTGCTCTGGACAGTGCCCCGTACAGGGCAGGGGGAAAATCTACGATATGCAAGTCGGAAGTGCAACAATATAAAGAAAGTCCAGCAGCGGAGGCTTTCCTTTTCCGTCCGCGTACAAATTGCAAACAACTTGGGCTGTGTGTGTGTGTGTGCTTTGGCCTGGCGGGGGGTTTGAGTGTTTATTGGCAAGGACTCTATTCTCTCGGCTTCGGCAGGGATATTCGTTGAATTGGAAAGAGATAAACAAACAAGTTTTCTAAATATTGATGGTTTCCTTTTGCTCTTTTGGGCCTTCGGCCCAACGGAATCAGGGACAAGGAGTTTGTTTTGGTTGTCTCCAACTGGGATCGAAATTGGATTAAGAGGCTACGAGGAAAATATGGCAAATGATAAACGTCGATATTTGAAAATCGGGCTGAATTGTGACTTGTTTTTGGTCCTTGGAATTGTAAAACTTTTGTCTTTCGAATGTTTTGTTCTTTCTATGATGAGGGATATGAATTCATTTTCAAAACGATTATTTTGATTTCTGCTGGCAGTTCAATATTTTTTTCTTTTGAGTAACAGCTTGTCAGGATAATTAGTATAGTAATTCAACTTGGTAATGCAAACTTTTTGGAGATTTTCATTGGAATTTATATAAATATTGTTTCTGAAAAATAATAGGAGCGGCCGTGGCTGACTGGTTACGGTGTTCGCTTTGTAAGCGAATGGTTCTGGGTTCGATGCCCATCTGCTCCCAACGAGAATGTTAAGAACACATAAATTTGAAATTTAACGAAAAATCATAGTCGCTCTAGGCAGGGTTCGAAACCCCGTCCTTTGGATTGGTAAGCAAAAATGCTAACCACTAGGCCATGACGACTTGGTGAGCGTGGATTGGAATTAGGAATACTGTTACAGAGAGCAAGTACCAAACCTTCTTAGCATGGTGCTCCCAACGAATACTACCAAAAATCTCGGAGCGTATGGTGGTGTGTCTCCACGCTTCTTCCTCCCCTGTCGATTCAGAATTATGTTGTTGTTCGAACACTCAGTGCTCAAACTCAACCCAATTACGAGTCATCTTTGCGATACGGCTTTACGCAGTAGGCCTGGCCGCTTTAACGCTTGTGATGTTTCAATGCATTTCGATGCAATGGCGCACCCCGATCAGACGGTAGTAACTAAATTCATGCCATTTCAATAACAAATACTGTTAAAATAACAGAAAGTGTTATGGAATATTCTTGCAAAATCCATTTTTGCATAAGAGTTCAATAACAGTTTATGTTATCATAACAAAATTTGTTATTGGTCTGATATTGATTGAAAGCCAGAACAACTTGGGAATAACATTTTTTGTTATGGAAGAATACTTCCAACTGTTATTGGGATGATCGGATTAGTTGTTAAAATAACAAAAAATAATCACAAAGATTTTTTCGAAGAATAACTAAAAATGATATTAGTCTGTTATTACAATAACAGTCCAATAACAAAAAAATCATAACGATGAATAACAAATCTTGTTATAAATAACATAAAATGATATTGGCCTAGTATTTTCAAATATCAAAAAAGTTATTCTTAAGTTATTGCCGTCTGCTCGGGACTGCAAATGTGAATAAATGACAAGAAGAGTGCTAGGCGTCATCTAACCTAAGGCACTCTCCAGGATCCCTTCGAAAGATTGGCTGCGCTAGGGTCTGATTAGATTAGATTAGATTAGATATTGTTTCTGAAAAATAATAAATGCCTGCTTAATCTTTAACCTACAAACATTAATCAAGTTTTGAAAATCAGGTGGGTGTGTGAGTTTTTATCCACAATTCTATTTATTTATCATTATCAAATTTTGAACATTTGTGTGTGTGTGTGTGTGTGTGTGTGTGTGTGTGTGTGTGTGTGTGTGTTTGTGTGTTCCATTTCATTGTGTTTAAGTCGAAAACAATTGCCTCTTTTATATTGTTTTTTTGTTTATTTGAGCAACTCTCTCAGGTTTCGGTAATTCCATTTTATTTTTGTAATTTTTTATCCCTCTGAAACTTTTTTGGTGCCTTCGGTATTTTGCGTCATTAGTTTGTCCATATGAGTAATTCTCGCTGAAAGTGGACCACTATTTACACAAGGTGCTCAAAAATCAAAAGCAATGTACTTTTCCAATAGCCCCTACCAAGTTATGAAAGAAACCATGTTTGGTTGGTTGAATTTGTCCACACCTCGGCGCCACGAAGCTAAAACATTTTTTTTAATTGGTAATTTTTTGACTTAGGCGCGTCTACCAAATTGCTAATAACTTTGCAAAACTTCAACGAACCCTTGATGTTTAGGGGTGTTTCGGAAAGGAAATGAGCAGAGCTTTCGAATGAACTTGTCAAAAAAATACCTTTCCATACATTTTTTAGCCACAAAACACCAATGTATTTTTAAAAGTCGTTTTTGAAGGCCGGCGCCCCGCTTTATCGAAAAACTGACAAATCCATTCGAAAGCTGAGACGATTTTACATAAAGGACCAATAAATCTAAGGTGTATGTTCCTCCTATCTTTTTTAATCTAATTTTGATTCTGCGAGCAAAGCGCTCCGTTTGCATTTTGGCCACCCAAAATGTTGCAATTTATTTGCCCCATTTTAATGTTTTGTCAAAAAATATAGGTGCGCACTTTTAAATGATAGTTTATTGTCCAAGGATCAAAACACACTTTCGATAATTGACCAATATTTATGTTTTTGAGTTCTTCCAGGCAATTTAATGTCGAAAAATTGTTTTTTTTACTTTTTTTTTTGTAAAATGCTCACTTACAATTGGGTGGACTTTTTTTTTCAGTAGAACTAATGAATGTAGCATGTAGGAAATTTCGCTACGAACATTTTTCTCCGAAAGAAAACGTTATTTCGATACTCCAGTGCCAAGATATTTTAGTTTTAGTGAGAAAAAAAGTGCCAATTTTACAAATTTCTCAGAATTAACAAGCACGGCCCATTATTTACAAGCGGCATATGTTTTGGAGGCCAGAGTTTGGTTTCTTATAGTAATTTTGGTCGCTGAATTCGGATCTGGAATCAAATTTCAGATAAACAGTGAACAGTGATATTTTAGTCACGCTCAAATATTATTTGCGTGCATTTCCCATAGCCACATAAGGATCGGCAGCCGAAGCCGATAACCACCGCGCCACGAGGACTCTCTAAACAATCAGAAGTTGAAAACAGTTAATCTGAAAATTGATTCCAGATCCGAATTCAGCGACCAAAATTACTATAAGAAACCAAACTCTGGCCTCCAAAACATATGCCGCTTGTAAATAATGGGCCGTGCTTGTTAATTCTGAGAAATTTGTAAAATTGGCACTTTTTTTCTCACTAAAACTAAAATATCTTGGCACTGGAGTATCGAAATAACGTTTTCTTTCGAAGAAAAATGTTCGTAGCGAAATTTCCTACATGCTACATTCATTAGTTCTACTGAAAAAAAGTCCACCCAATTGTAAGTGAGCATTTTACAATAAAAAAAGTAAAAAAAAAAACAATTTTTCGACATTAAATTGCCTAGAAGAACTCAAAAACATAAATATTGGTCAATTATCGAAAGTGTGTTTTGATCCTTGAACAATTAACTATCATTTAAAAAGTGCGCACCTATATTTTTTGACAAAACATTAAAATGGGGCAAATAAATTGCAACATTTTGGGTGGCCAAAATTAGGGGCCTACATAGGGAAATGAAATGTTCTGGGAGAAATTTCAAACACTCAAAGTCATTCAAATTAAAGGTTGAAAAACTTGTAGTTTTTCTTTGGTGCTGGCACTTTTCTTGTACCGAACAAGCACAAACATAACAAAAACTATAAGATTATCATCAACAACAGTTTTACAATACTTTTGATTGTTATAAGTCTCGTTTTTTTGCCAAAATGATTTTAAATTGATTCCGACCTTGCTCATACATGACCTTGTTGCTCGATTGGAACCCCGATTTGACAGTTCAATTGGAACCCTGAGAGTGACATTTCGCCTCTCCATATAGGCTCTCTAGCCAAAATGCAAACGGAGCGCTTTGCTCGCAGAATCAAAATTAGATTAAAAAAGATAGGAGGAACATACACCTTAGATTTATTGGTCTTTTATGTAAAATCGTCTCAGCTTTCGAATGGATTTGTCAGTTTTTCGATAAAGCGGGGCGCCGGCCTTCAAAAACGACTTTTAAAAATACATTGGTGTTTTGTGGCTAAAAAATGTATGGAAAGGTATTTTTTTGACAAGTTCATTCGAAAGCTCTGCTCATTTCCTTTCCGAAACACCCCTAAACATCAAGGGTTCGTTGAAGTTTTGCAAAGTTATTAGCAATTTTGTAGACGCGCCTAAGTCAAAAAATTACCAATTAAAAAAAATGTTTTAGCTTCGTGGCGCCGAGGTGTGGACAAATTCAACCAACCAAACATGGTTTCTTTCATAACTTGGTAGGGGCTATTGGAAAAGTACATTGCTTTTGATTTTTGAGCACCTTGTGTAAATAGTGGTTCACTTTCAGCGAGAATTACTCATATAATTTGCCTTACAAATTTAACAGCTGTACTTACAAAAATGATGCATAAAAATTCAAAAATCTGTATCTTTTGCAGGAATTTTCTGATCGATTTGGTGTCTTCGGCAAAGTTGAAAGGTATGGATGAAGACTACACTAAAAAAAATGATACTCGGTGGTTTTTAATTCCACTTTTTGTCACTAAAACTTGATTTGCAAGAAAAAAAAAACACTTTTTTATATTTTGATATGTTGTTTTTGAATGCCAACTTTTCTGAAATTTCCAGGTTGCTGAAAAAATCTTTGACCGAGTTATGATTTTTTTAATCAATGCTGATTTAAAAAAAAAAATGAAATATTGGTTGCAACAATTTTTCAACTTCATTTTACGATGTAAAATCAAATTTGCAATCAAAAAGTACTTCAGTGAAATATTGATAAAGTGCACCGTTTTCAAACTAAAGCAATTTTTAGGTAACTTTTTCAAAAATAGTCGAAGTTTTCATTTTTTAAATTCGTGCACGTGTTTGCCCACTATTGAAAAAATATTTTTGAAAAGCTGAGAAAATTCTCTATATTTTGCTTTTTTGAACTTTGTTGATAAGACCCTTAGTTGCTGAGATATGGCCATGCAAAGGTGTAAAACAGTAAAATATTGCTGTTTTCTAAGTTTCTCTCAACCAACTCACCATTTGCTAATGTCGATATCTCAGCAATTAATGGTCGGATTTTCAATGTTAAAATTTGAAAAATTGGTGAAATTTTCCGATCTTTTCGAAAACAATATTTCGAATAATATTTCAAAAGGGCGTAATATTGAATGTTTTGCCCTGTTGAAATGTTAGTCTCATAACTCGGTCAAAGATTTTTTGCACAACCTGGAAATCTAAAAAAAGTTGGCATTTGATGAAATTATAAAAAAAAAATAAAAAAAAATAGTTTTTTTTTGCAAATTAAGTTTTGGTCACAAAAAGTGACATTAAAAATCACCAATTTTTTTACCGTGTATCATTTTTTTCTGTGTAGTCTTTATCCATACCTACAACTTTGCCCAAGACACCAAATCGATCAAAAAATTGCTTCAAAAATAAAGATTTTTGATTTGATTTTTTTTAGTTTTAGTAAGGACAGCTGCCAAATTGGTAGATAAAATTCATAGAGAATTGCTCAATGACAAATTAAAAGTTTAAAAAATCTTTTTACAAGAATTCCACATTTTTTTCTGATCGGATTTTTTTTTACAGCATTTTTTTCTTCATCGGACTAATTCATTAAGCACCTGTTCTACCATCCCACAAAGTACCCTCCAACGCAGATAATAAATTTGAGTTCACCACGTGTGGGTTTTTTTAAACCCAACCTTCTTTCCTGACCACTAATTACAATTTACAAGCCCCATTAAAAAAACGGGCCCTCGTCATCCCGTGCTGAGTCGCCGTGGTCCTTTTTCCCCCCTTCCTACCAGCTGTCATCCAACCTGTTAATTTCGCACTTGAAGGCACTTATGAGACACCAGTTGAGCAATAGGGTTGTGATTTTAATGACGTACTCTTTTTCACAGGGATTTGTATTATTTTTTTTTGTGTGCGATCAGCCTGACTAGTCCCGTTGACGCCACTTGGAATGACACTGTCGTGGAAAAATTGTGGTAAAAAGTGGGGTTCGAAATTAAATTTTCAATCTATATTTTCCAGAACAGAAAGGTCCAAGAGGTGCTTTTGAAAATTTTGGGGTTTTACCAAATAAACATCTAAAACAACTTTGAAAGTTTTTTTTTCAAATTTCACTTTCAAATTTCTCAGAAAGTGCAATCAAACCTGTTACATCACTCAGCTCCATTTACAGAGGAATTCCATACGTTTTCCCACCTCCTGCTCCACCCCAGTTGACGTCTCCGACGAGGAGTCCCGTTGAGCCGCGCCGAGGACACCCCCCAGGCTTATTAGTGGCGTTGCAAAGGAAGGACCATCGTCGTCGTCGTCGTCGCTCGGGCTGACTTTTATTACGACACACGTGAAGTGTATGTAAATGAGAGTGTCCTCACGTGGTGTGCCGAGCCGAGGTTTGGTGGATGACTTAGGCCGGGGACACCACCGCACGGAAGAATTAAGTTATTCAAATGTGATGGGCGGGAAGGGGGACATCGGCGGGCGGGTGGAATAAAATGTGGTAAAATATATGACACTTGGCCGTTCGAATGGACAAGGGTCGCCGCAAAAAGTCGAGGTTGGAGCTGAGGTGCAGAACTTGGACGGACTCGGGAGGGACAATTTTGCCCGTGTCAGTGCAGTTTACGAGCTTGGAATTGGCCGGGAATAGTTCGGACGATCCCCGAGGGTATTCTAATTCTGCCACGTGAGTGGCATTTGGAGAGATTTTTTCGCGATAAGGACAGTTGGATTTGGTTGTCGAAGAAAGGCTTTTGTAAAGGAAGTTAATTTCAAATCGCGTTCATTTGTTCAAATGATTCTTTTTAATGGAAAACCTAACTTTTTTAAAGCATTTTTTTTTTCGGTAAGTGTTGATTACAATAAACTTATTTCAGTAATTTCGTTTGTTTGGAACTTTTGTATTTTCTATGATTAATTTTGATGTGAAATTGATGAAGCATTACCCTCTGCTGCCTTATTTGATATCCTTCTTGTGCTGAACAAGTAATTTTGAGCAACATTTGTTCTAGGAAATCCATCATATTTTTTTTTCTTTTTTTTTGTTGCATTTGAATT
The DNA here is from genome assembly GCF_015732765.1 of Culex quinquefasciatus. Lineage (NCBI taxonomy): Eukaryota > Metazoa > Arthropoda > Insecta > Diptera > Culicidae > Culex > Culex quinquefasciatus. Next base: position 182,960,429 of record NC_051863.1, read on the forward strand.
TATCTTGTAATCCCGGGTAGACGGAATTAACTTGGGAATAACATTTTTTGCAATTTTAAAATACTAGGCCAATATCATTAAAAGTTATTAAAAACAAGATTTGTTATTCGTCGTTATGAATTATTTGTTATTGGATTGTTAATGTAATAACAGACTAATAACATTTTCAGTTACTCTACGAACAAATCTTTGTTCTTATTTTTGTTATTTCAACAACTAACCCGATCATTCATCATCAACAGATTTTGTTGTGATAACAAAAACTGTTATTAAACTGTTATTAAACCCTTATGCAAAAAATGATTTTCAAGAAGAATCCATGACACTTCGATGCCTCTGTGCTCTATTATGCCAAACAGATAGGAAAACCAGCAAGCTTAGTACAAGAGAGCCCAGAGGCATCGACTTCCTGTTATTCAAACAGTATTTGTTATTGAAGTGGCATGATTTTTGTTATTACCGTCTGCTTGGGATGTTTTCGACAAATTAGGGCATTTCTGAAACCGTCAAACATTGTATTTTGCATATTTGTTTTAATTTTTATTCATTATTGTTTGTTATTAAAAACCAAGTACCGTCAGGGGGTGACTATGGGCAAAAAAACGATACACCTCTCGAAATTTCTTAATAACAAAAACAATTTAAATAACATCAGCAGTCTTTCAACGTAGATTTTCTTTTAGACAGTTTATTAAAATTTTCCCAAATATGGTGGATTTTGATGAACATTACTTTTAATGCCAATAGTTTGAAAATTGTCAAATGAAACTTAAATGATGCTCAAATACAACGATATGGTAAAAAAAAAGTCATCCAACAGTGTTTCTTGTTCAAGGGAATCGTATTGACACGCTACAATATTTGAAGTAGAGATTTTCAAACATTTGGGTAGTTTTCGAGCAAATCCAACAAAAATATTAGAAAAATGATTTTTCGAGAGGTAATTTTTGACCAGAAACGTACCTCAACTTTAGACAGCTGCAAAATTACAGGGTTTGTTCCAGGAACGATTTTTTTTTCAGCGAAGTCATCCCTTTATACCGTTTATGCAGAATTTAGTTTCATTGAGAAAAACCTGAGAAATGGTAAAATCCGTAAAAAATCACTTTGACCCAATCTCACCCCTACTGACGGTACATTTGGAATGTGATGACAGCATTTTTTTTTGAAAATACTCAAAATTTTCACAAAACTACATATTTTAGAAAAAATAATCAAAATTTCAGTTTTTTACGACATTGGTATCAAACGAGCGGAATTCGTTTCATACATTTCGAATGTAATAACAACATTCTATGAAGATACTCAAAATTTTCGCAAAACTACGTATTTTCGTAAAAATACTAAAAATTTCAGTTTTTCACGATATGGGTAAAAAGAATTGAAAATTTGAATATTTTTTCAAAAATACCGTAGGTTTGTGAAAATATGGAGTATTTTCAAAAATAAATGGAATAAAATTTTAAATGTATAAAACAATCCTGATCGTTTAACACCCATATTGTGAAAAAAATAATTTTTTTTCGAAAAAACATAAATTTATGAAAATTTTGAGTATTTAAAAAAAATGTTGGTATTACATTCGAAATGTATGACAAATCTCAATCGTTAAGTAGCAATATTTAAGAAATGAAATTTTAAATATTTTTATGATAATAAGTAGTTTTGTGGAAATTTGCAGTACTTTCAAAAATTTGTGTTATAACTTTCGAAATGTATGAGAAAATCCCGATCGATTGATATCCATATTGTATAAAACTAAAATATTGAGTTTTTTTGAAAATACGTAGTTTTGTGAAAATTTTGAGTACTATCAAAAATGTTGTCTTTACATTCGAGATGTATAGAAAAATATGGATTATTTGAAACCTATATTGTGAAAAACTTGGATTTTTAGTATTTTTTAGAAAATACGTAGTTTTGAGAAAATTCTGAGTATTTTCACAAAATGTTTTATAACATTAGAAATGTATGACAAAATTTCGATCGTTTGATACCCATATTGTAAAAAACTGAAATATTTTTTTAAATACCTAGTTTTGTAAAAAAATTGAGTATGTTCAAAAATGTTGTTATTACATTCTAATTGTACAAAAAAAATCCGGTCATCTGATACCCATATTGCAATAAAAATAATATTGAATATTTTTTCGAGAAACGTAGCATTTTCAAAATGCAGGAAAAATAAGTATTTTTGTGAAAAATTTCATGTAATTACATGATTTTTCGTACGATTTTAGCCAATGTCTCCCATATAGCAAAATCCCATAAGCTCTGTGTTTCAGTTAAGCACTGAACCGTGCTTAACCGAGGCAGCTGAACGAATTAAAACCGTGGCGTGCAAAACCGGGGCATGACTGTATGCAAAGCTTTTAAATTCTTAACCATTTAACCTACAGCTTTGACGAAAACACCAAATCGATCAGAAAATCCTTTCTAGAGATACAGATTTTTCACACTCCATATGGATATTTGGAAATTCATCGACAAAATTTCATTTTAAACAAAAAAGAAAAAAAAAACAAATTCGTCAAAAAATGTGGTATAATGCTGAATAACAAAATTTAATGAACTCATAAATATATTGCTCATTTTTAATAAAGATTTTATGATTATATTTGCATCAAAATTTCGAAAAAATGTCATATGTCAAAACTAAGTAAAATAAATAAGCAGACTTAAGTTTAAGTAAGACTGTTCCTTTATAATCTTTTTTCGTTAATCTTAGTTCAAAATAGTTTTGCATAATGTCAATCAAAAATTTACTTTTTCAAAATCAAAAAAAGTTCTTTGTCAATAAACTGGTCTTCCGGAAAAACAAGTACACAGAGAAAAAAAAATAAGTAAAACTCAACCGAAAAAAGAAAACTCTCCAAAACCGGATAACAAGGCTCCACTCAGCCAGAAGACGACGTTCACTGGCTAGTAATCCAATAAAATATAAAACAATTCCGCTCAATATTAAACTCCTTGATCTTTTCTTCTGCGAGATTCTTTGGCTGATTTTCAATGTTTTTTTTTCGCTCTTTCTGTTGCATTCTTACTTTTCAGATTGTTTGCCCGCCCGAGTCAATCCGTCGACGTTGGCCAGCACCACCCACTTTTCACTTACTCGGGGAGGAAATTTCCCGAAAAACAACGCAACCAGCAAAGCGAATTTTCTTGGCATTTACTCACCTCATTAGTATTCCACCGATGTCGCTGGGTTGGGAAATGGTCAGCCCGTGGCAAACTTTCTAAATTTTCCGGAAGCTTGATCGGTTCGCCATCTGCGGAGGAAGGGGAAAGAGAAGAAGTGGGGGGAAAAACTGTTAGCACGATAAGAAGAAAACGTGGGATGAGATAACTGGTTACTTTTTGGAAGCTGCAGAAAAAAAATGAAAGAAAATTGAGCTGGATGGTGGTGCTGGTGGGGGGCACGAGATATGTGAACGAGTAAATTGTATTAAATTATTATCCCGCGCACATTCGGCGAAAATTTGGAGTGCCCCCCGAGCGGAACGAGTGAGTTAATTTGAGTGTTGGGTTCAATTTTGCTGTGTGGTGTGAGCAATTTTTAATTTTTGATCAATTTAATAATCAAACAGATGATGAATTTCATTGGAATCACGCGGAAATACTTCTAGAAATTTATTGAAATCTTATTCATACCCGAAAATCCAACAGATATCACGAGTCCATTACTCACCGTGACCAGAAAATTCATTTTTATGCCTGATTAACTAGAATGCGCTCTCTTTCGAGAATTATTTGCTCGATTTTCATCCTTTTTTCCCCTTCGGTACCTCGCAGCATAACTCTCTCCATCGAGGGAATAAATCGCTAATTTAAGCTAAATTATGTATATCGCAGGGTAATTTATGGTGGTGACAGAGAGAGATTTCGTCCTGCAACCTATTGACTGCCGCTGCCACCGAGAGGACCCTGACGAAAGTTTTGTGTTTCGAGTCTTTTTACGATCTCTGCTGCCGGCCTCGCGTAACTACGATTTTTGGCGGGCTCTACGCGCGTTTATTTTATGGTTACACGCACCCCTACTAGCGGCAGCAACTACTAAAACCCCTGCTAGTATAGGACCTTACAAGCAGCAGCTCATCATCTTACGACCGCCAGTTTCGGCGGGATTCAAGCGGATTTACGACCGAACGCGGCATAAATCATCGCCTATAAATTATAATTTCCTACCATGCAGAGCAGTAATTTGTTATATAATAAAGTCTGTGCTACACACCGCCAAAATATGAACGGAGAGAAGAAAAAAAACATTCTTGCAGTCTCGGTCAAGTCATGAACGACTAGGCGCACTTCCCGAAAATAAAAAGGAACACCAACCACGAAAAAAAGGACGAGAAAGCCTCCCCTACTCCAGCCCACGGATCAGATAACAGGACACGGTTTCTATTATAATTCAAAATTGACCCTAATTAGCGCGGCCAACGCGAACCTCGCCAGCAAGCAAAAGTGAGCTGTCCGCGCGGAGTCCGTGGATTCTTGACCAAAAGGACTCGAAAAGAAAGTGTTTGGAACGATGGACGCAGGTGAGAACGAGACCATAAAACCGCGTGCGCTTAACACCTTGGCAGGGTTGCCAGTTTTATGACTAGATTAGGTTTCAAAAAAGGTTTCAAGCGATTCGTGGTCGGGAGGTTTCATTAAAATTGGTTGGTGACCTATCGGTTGCTTTTGCCTATTTTGAGTTATGACTACTTAAGTGATATTTAAGTACTGTCCGAGGCAATCCATCGACCCATCTTAAGTTAATTGAATGTCCTTTCAAACGAGTCTTAAGGTTTAAAACTGGCAACCCTCTCTCAAGTTATGACTACTTAGGTGATAATTATGTTCTTTTTTTCAAGCCGGAACTGGTCTATAAACTATGTTCGGATTCTTCACCCGACCCATTGTTGGTCGAAAATTTTGAAAATCTGGCTCTGTCTCAAGTTATGGTCACTCAAAAGATAAAATCAATTTTCTACGATTTTTGTAGTCTTCTTATAGCTTTTATGTCAAACGAAAATTATAATTGGATTTTTATGAGAGGAAGATAGTATTAAGATTAGTTTTTTTTAAGATTAATACTTTATGCTAAATATTTAAACAAAAGTTTCAGATGCTAAAATAAGCTGATTTGTTGATCCGATTTGTCACAAAACTGTGTTACTGTTTTGATAAATTGTGGTGTAAACAATATAATAAAAATTAACTCGAGAATTGATTATAAAGTTGAAATTGTTCTATTCTGAAGTTTTTTTGAAAGGTCCAGTAAACCAAATTTTAAGTTTTTGCTTTTTGGGTGTTTTTTAATACCCCTGACTCAAGGCGGTTTCAAAAACACCCAAAAACCAAAAACTGGAAATTTGGTTAATTGGACCTTTTCAAAAAAACTCCAGTATTGTAATATATTTTTACTTTCTTACAAAAATATTTATTGATATTAAGCTTTAGCTGAATCACTAAAGAAAAAAAAATATTTTAAAATAATTTTCTCTTTTTTTGTTTTTCCGCTTAAATTTACAAATGAGTTAAGAAAAAAATATTTTGCTTTTTTAAATATTTTTTTCCAAAAATATGATACCTGAGTAGATCGATTTTTCTCACTGATATTAAGGCCGATGCAAGTATTTTTCAAAGTTTTTGTCCATTGGATCTGGCCAGGGTCGAGAGAGGGGGGGGGAAAAATATAAATATTGAAATAATAAGCCATAGTTAGCCACACTCACAGGGAAAATCTGTTTTAAAATGCATTTCACACTAGTATAGATGTTTTGCAATCATTAGTTTTCAAAAAAAAAATAGATTTGACGAAAACAAAAAAAGCGAAAAAAAAACTTTTTGCGCAAGTAAACATTCCAAATTTTCAAAAATTAGTAATATTTTTTAATCAACCCAAACATGCTAAAAATGATTCTAAACGCAGGGATATGCATTTTAAATTGGTTTCAGCTGTTTTCACTTAAATTTCCATTGAAATTTTGAAGTTATTTGAAAAAATATTTTTTTGTCCTCCGACTTTTCGGGCCTTTTTGAAGGGGGGTTAGACAAAAACTTTAATTACATTTTGTATCAGCTTAACCACATTCCTTTGTCCCATTTTTTTTAATAATAAATTTTCCAACCCCTCGATATATATTTTTTCAAATGAGTGTATATCGAATGCCGTTGGAAATGTAACACAGAAGCATAAAAATGGCGACAAAACAATCAACGAATGTGGCATTATTGGAAAAAAATCACAAAAGTGCTTTTTAACACACTTTAATATTTTTTTTAATCTAGCTGAAATCAATGAAGTCATATTGCATCATCAGTCCAATTACAATTACCCGGAATACACGACAAAATATTTGCTCATTTTTTAAATCACTTTCTGGGTCAAATATTATTTTTAAAAATGAAAATCTTGGTTCTAAAATTTTCAAATAAGTTTTTTCGAAAAGTTCAGAATAAATTACAAATACTTCATTTGATGAAATTGGAAATAAGATTACCGACCAAAAATTAATCTTTGCATGGCCATATCTCAGCAACCAAAGTCATCAACATAGTTCAAAAAGTAGAATGTTGTGAACCATAAAAAAAAAATGAGAAAACATGAGCTCTTTTTTAAATTAAAAAAACAAGCTTTTTTCAAGATAATCACCTAATAATGGCTGTTACCTGAACTGTGTGTACTTTATCAAAAGTTAATGGGGAAAAAAATTTGATTGCAAATTAAATTTTTACAATAAAAAAATATTTTTTAAAAATCTATGATCGTTTTTGATTTTTAAATATTTTTATGCTCTCAAAAACATAACTCGGCCTTTGTTTTGTTTTGCTACTCTGGAATTTTGTTGAAATATGGCATTTTATGTCACCTTAAACATGATATTTGATAACTTATTTAATTAATTCCGTTTTTTAAAAGAAATATTCAATTATAATTGGCAACACTGCCAACAATAACATTATTCATTGGCCAATTGGGCATCGATCTTTAAATTTTCAATATGAGTTAAAATGCATGATCCCATTTACATAATCAGATAGCGTATGTGAATTGAAAGTTTTGGAAATCGAAATACCCTGGAATATAAAAAAAAAAACATTCCAAAAACTCTAAAAATAGATATGGTTAAAGTAATAATATTTGGTGCATCGCGAAGATTGAGAAATTAAACTTCATTAAAAACACTCAAATGACGATGAAACAAACATTCAGTTTTTTTTATAGATAATGATGTTCTTATTCATAGGGACTTTAAAAGAGTTTTGGAGCTCCTTTTAGCTTTGAATTCATAAATTTACATTTGATGATACTATTAGAACATCCAAAACAGATTTCTTCTTAAGTGGAAAAAATAACAAAACAAACCTATTACAATTGTTATTGAAAAGTGGTAGAAAGAGAAAAAGTTACATTATCATATTGGAATGAAAATAATTTACAAATTCCAGAACTCCAGAATTCCAGAAATAAAAATAAAAAATCTACGCTGTTACTGTTACATACATACTTTCAAGTTTTTGTTACCCCTTCTCAAAGTAAACCATAATGCAATAAAGCTTCGTAATATTTTTACAAAAATATTTATGTATACAAACGGTTTTAATTCAAAGTCCCCGGGCAGACGGTAATAACAAAATTCATGCCAATTCAATAACAAATACTGTTAAAATAACAGAAAGTGTTATGTAATCTTCCTGAAGAATCCATTTTTGCATAAGGCTTTTTTAACAGTTTATGCTATCATAAAACAATTGTTATTGGTCTGATATTGGTTGAGAGCCAACACAACTTTGGAATAACATTTTTTGTTATGGAAGAATACCTCCAACTGTTATTGGGATGATCGGATTAGTTGTTAAAATAACAAAAAATAAAAACAAAGATTTGTTCGAAGAATAACTAAAAATGTTATAAGTATGTTATTACAATCACAATCCAATAACAAAAAAATCATAACGACGAATAATAAATCTTGTTATAAATAACATAAAATGTTATTGGACTTGTATTTTCAAATAACAAACAATGTTATTCCCAAGTTATTTCCGGCTGCTCGGGTCAGCTCCAAAGGTTATTAATACATTTTCCGAAGTTTTTTTTTAAAAAATGACAATATTGTTTTGTATCTTCTGAGAAATTTTGAGATTAATACAAACTGCTAATATAATTCAAACAGATTCAATGGTTGATTTTTATGCATTCATTATAGAATAATAAATTCAATTGAAATTTGAAAAAATACTGGTCTCATTGCTTCTTTCATTCAAAACCAGAATACAAAATTCCCACAAAAATTTCCCCTCACAGTAATAAAGCGACCATAAAAAAGTCAAAGGAATCCACATTTCACTGAGTTATCAAAAAGGTAAAGAAGTCAACCCCCGCTCGAGGGACGAGGCAGCCCCTCCAACGCAGGCAATAAATAGAAGAATTACGACGCTGTCCAACGCGCGTTGCCTCCTTTTTAATGACCCCTGGTCAGAGCATCGCCTTGGAGTTATTTGTGTGGGACTTTTTTTTCAATCTCAAAACGAAAAAAAAACTTGAGCAAGTTGATAAACATAGTGCCAAAAGTCACGACTTTTCGATTTGTAACGTCACGTGCGCCCGGCAAGGGGGGGGGAGGAAAACATGTATTTTTTTTCTCCAGTTCTGCTCTCCGCTGGGGGTGATAAATTATTTTCTGATGGTGGACATTTGTTCGGCCTAATTCGGGTCGTAAAATTTGAATTAAGTCGTAAAATCGCATAATCAATTGCCATTTATCTTGAGGTGTCCGTTCATGATTTTTGTTCAACAATTAGTTAGATATTCCGGTGAGTATTGTCAAAATTTAATAAAATGTGTAAAACATAAACTTACATTTTCCAATTACAACAAAAAGTCCTCAACCCATTCGTGACCCATCCTTTCCGCCGTCCGTTTATCTGATTGAAACAAGCTGTCACCCACGAATAAAACAATTCATAAATTTAAATTGAAATCTGAGCCAGGCCCCCAAAATCCCCGACTTTATCCCATCTCTCCGGCCAAACGCCACCGATTTCGGGATTTTCACAAGTCCCCGCGAATTGTCAGTTGAAAATTTAACATTTGTACACATTGTTCACCCAAGTTTTCCACTTTTCCCCCCTCCCCACTCAACTTTCCAATTTGACGACTCCATTTAACACTTGCTCCCCCCACCAGCCAACCTGGCTTTCATCGAGAGATCCTCGTGGTTGGTGGCGGCGGCGGCGGCGGCGGCGGCGTCGGTCGCCATAATGAGGGTAATTCAGTCACAATTTAATTATTTTATAATTAAAGTAATGATATGGTGTATAATTTTAAATTAAAGCAGTATTAATATGAAAACGCGTGCTTTCGCGAATATAAATTCAGCCGGGGCTTTCACAACTAGTGTCCACCCCCGTCACCACCCACGCAGGAAAAGTCACTTTGTTGGGGTAGGACACAATTGTGGCAGGGACAGTGAAAAAAAAGTCCGAGTGGGGATTTCGTTTTAACACCCCCCAAACCAATTCGGACATGGCGGTGAAAGTCACGTGGCAGATAAAAACTAGGGCCGCCTCGACTCTTTCGAAAAAAAACAGAACAATGGGATTTGACGGGATGACCCGAGTTTGGGAAAATACTAGGATGACAATTCCGAAAAAATAGAAAAAAAACAATTCGCGTCATTTGTGGAACCAAAAAAGAAAGTGTATTTCTTGTTTCGGGAGAAGAGCTTGGAGGCTTTCTTCTTGTTTCTTGTTTCTGGTTTCTTGTTTCTTGTTTCTTGTTTCTTGTTTCTTGTTTCTTGTTTCTTGTTTCTTGTTTCTTGTTTCTTGTTTCTTGTTTCTTGTTTCTTGTTTCTTGTTTCTTGTTTCTTGTTTCTTGTTTCTTGTTTCTTGTTTCTTGTTTCTTGTTTCTTGTTTCTTGTTTCTTGTTTCTTGTTTCTTGTTTCTTGTTTCTTGTTTCTTGTTTCTTGTTTCTTGTTTCTTGTTTCTTGTTTCTTGTTTCTTGTTTCTTGTTTCTTGTTTCTTTTTTGGCGTTTTTTTTTTTTGCCAAAATTTTACAATCTTCACCCAATCTAGCCAAAAAAAAAGGTTGAAAGCATGGCGTGGCGCGTGCCACGTGAGAGACACACACAAAAAAGTGCAAAGCGAATTAAACAAATAAATTGCATAAATTATTGATGGAATTTAAATGGTTATAAACGGAGTGTGTGTGCCATTTGGGGGTCGTCGTCGACGGTGGCGGTGATGGTGTTTATTGTATAATTTATTTCAGCAAATAAATCAAATCATTAGTTTTAATCAATTTATCAAATGGGCGACGGAAGGATTTGCTCGGAGTGGCAAAACAAAACAAAAAATACGACAATTAAATAAAACAACCTACAGCCAATTAGTCCGACAATGATCACTTCATTAGCATAAAAAAGCAAAACACAGACGGTTAAAAAAAACTATCGCCAACAAGATTGACGGCATCCCGGAAGGCGATATTCCTTGTGTGCAAAGTGACATAATTCAGTGTTATCTATAAATCCTGTGTCCTGGTCTGTTTGTTTTTGCCCATTCCAAGGGGGGTCGGAGGAGTCCTCCTTTATGTAAGCGGAAAGAAATTATCATTAGTTTTATGGGAAACGAGCGGAAAACGTTACCGTCCATCGTCCAAAGAAGAAGAAAAACCGCCATGGAAAAATCGTGCGATTTTCCCGACCAGATTAAATTGGCCACGCGATGGGGGTGGTGTGGGTGGCGGCGGAGGGGTTTTAATATAGCGAAAATATGATAATGTATACAAATTAAAATTGTTTATAATATAGAATTTTAGCATGCGATTTCGGGTGGGAAATGGACGGAAAGTTTTGCTCTCGGGGGTGGTCGGTGGTTGCATTTTTCGCCCATTTCCATTGCCTCTTGGCGCTCGTCAAACGTGGAAATGAGGACGAAAAGCTTCTGGAGCAGAGTTTTGAGGCTTTCGGTTGGGGGAAATGGCATTGCGATTACATGCAACCATTTGATGATTTTTGTTTTGTATTTTCTATATATATTTTTGAAACTGTGGATTTGGCTTGTTTTCCCACAAACGAATTGACATTTTTGCTTTGATCAAGCACATTTTTGCTTTGATCATGCTCATTTTTGAAATAATAGTTAAAATATATATATTTTTCTACATTCTGAAAAAACCTTTTTTTGAACCAGAATCCATTTGCAAAATTGATTTATCCATAAAAATCGCAAAAAGTATCTGAATAATCTAAAATCTGAATCTTGAGAATGTAATTTGCAATAACCTTGCTGAAAAAACTTTAAAAATCGTCATTTTTAAAAGGTGGGAAAAGTTATCCTATAGATGGTTATCCCGGGAATAATTTATAGCGCTATGGCGGCCATCTTTATGGCATGCGGGATAACTTGTCATGGTTATCCCAGGAACGATTTTTAAGAGAGATTCCAAAACTTAAAAAAAAACGAACAATTAACATTCCCTGGACATGTTTCTTGGCAAAATGTATTGCCCTTCATTCCTGGAGTATGAAAATTTGGATGCGAATGAAAAAAATTCCAGGAATATTGTAACATCAAATATTTTAATTCAAATATTTAATAAATTTAAAAATCCTTCTGGGATGGGACTCTGGGTCATCTCCTGGACATGTTCCTGGGCAAAACATGTTGCCCTACATTTCTGGAGCATACAAATACAACTTGGCATGAGGCCATGTGAATGTGAAATGTTTGAACTTCAAATATTTTAATTCAAATATTCCATAAATTTGAAAATCCTTCTAGGATGGGACTCTGGGTCATTTCCTGGACATGTATTTAGGCAAAACTTGTTGCCCTACATTCCTTGAGCATAAAAATACAACTTGGCATGAGGCCATGTGGAGGAAAAAAATTCCAGAAATATTTGAACTTCAAATATTTTAATTCAAATATTCCATAAATTTTAAAATCCTTCTAGGATGGGACTCTGGGTCATTTCCTGGACATATATTTAGGCAAAACTTGTTGCCCTACATTTCTTGAGCATAAAAATACAACTTGGCATGAGGCCATGTGGAGGAAAAAAATTCCAGAAATATTTGAACTTCAAATATTTTAATTCAAATATTCCATAAATTTGAAAATCCTTCTAGGATGGGACTCTGGGTCATTTCCTGGACATGTATTTAGGCAAAACTTGTTGCCCTACATTTCTTGAGCATAAAAATACAACTTGGCATGAGGCCATGTGGAGGAAAAAAAATCCAGAAATATTTGAACTTCAAATATTTTAATTCAAATATTCCATAAATTTGAAAATCCTTCTAGGATGGGACTCTGGGTCATTTCCTGGACATGTATTTAGGCAAAACTTGTTGCCCTACATTTCTTGAGCATAAAAATACAACTTGGCATGAGGCCATGTGGAGGAAAAAAATTCCAGAAATATTTGAACTTCAAATATTTTAATTCAAATATTCCATAAATTTGAAAATCCTTCTAGGATGGGACTCTGGGTCATTTCCTGGACATGTATTTAGGCAAAACTTGTTGCCCTACATTCCTTGAGCATAAAAATACAACTTGGCATGAGGCCATGTGGAGGAAAAAAATTCCAGAAATATTTGAACTTCAAATATTTTAATTCAAATATTCCATAAATTTGAAAATCCTTCTAGGATGGGACTCTGGGTCATTTCCTGGACATGTATTTAGGCAAAACTTGTTGCCCTACATTCCTTGAGCATAAAAATACAACTTGGCATGAGGCCATGTGGAGGAAAAAAATTCCAGAAATATTTGAACTTCAAATATTTTAATTCAAATATTCCATAAATTTTAAAATCCTTCTAGAATGGGACTCTGGGTCATTTCCTGGACATATATTTAGGCAAAACTTGTTGCCCTACATTTCTTGAGCATAAAAATACAACTTGGCATGAGGCCATGTGGAGGAAAAAAATTCCAGAAATATTTGAACTTCAAATATTTTAATTCAAATATTCCATAAATTTGAAAATCCTTCTAGGATGGGACTCTGGGTCATTTCCTGGACATGTATTTAGGCAAAACTTGTTGCCCTACATTTCTTGAGCATAAAAATACAACTTGGCATGAGGCCATGTGGAGGAAAAAAAATCCAGAAATATTTGAACTTCAAATATTTTAATTCAAATATTCCATAAATTTGAAAATCCTTCTAGGATGGGACTCTGGGTCATTTCCTGGACATGTATTTAGGCAAAACTTGTTGCCCTACATTTCTTGAGCATAAAAATACAACTTGGCATGAGGCCATGTGGAGGAAAAAAATTCCAGAAATATTTGAACTTCAAATATTTTAATTCAAATATTCCATAAATTTGAAAATCCTTCTAGGATGGGACTCTGGGTCATTTCCTGGACATGTATTTAGGCAAAACTTGTTGCCCTACATTTCTTGAGCATAAAAATACAACTTGGCATGAGGCCATGTGGAGGAAAAAAAATCCAGAAATATTTGAACTTCAAATATTTTAATTCAAATATTCCATAAATTTGAAAATCCTTCTAGGATGGGACTCTGGGTCATTTCCTGGACATGTATTTAGGCAAAACTTGTTGCCCTACATTCCTTGAGCATAAAAATACAACTTGGCATGAGGCCATGTGGAGGAAAAAAATTCCAGAAATATTTGAACTTCAAATATTTTAATTCAAATATTCCATAAATTTGAAAATCCTTCTAGGATGGGACTCTGGGTCATTTCCTGGACATGTATTTAGGCAAAACTTGTTGCCCTACATTTCTTGAGCATAAAAATACAACTTGGCATGAGGCCATGTGGAGGAAAAAAATTCCAGAAATATTTGAACTTCAAATATTTTAATTCAAATATTCCATAAATTTGAAAATCCTTCTAGGATGGGACTCTGGGTCATTTCCTGGACATGTATTTAGGCAAAACTTGTTGCCCTACATTTCTTGAGCATAAAAATACAACTTGGCATGAGGCCATGTGGAGGAAAAAAATTCCAGAAATATTTGAACTTCAAATATTTTAATTCAAATATTCCATAAATTTGAAAATCCTTCTAGGATGGGACTCTGGGTCATTTCCTGGACATGTATTTAGGCAAAACTTGTTGCCCTACATTCCTTGAGCATAAAAATGCAACTTGGCATGAGGCCATGTGGAGGAAAAAAAATCCAGAAATATTTGAACTTCAAATATTTTAATTCAAATATTCCATAAATTTGAAAATCCTTCTAGGATGGGACTCTGGGTCATTTCCTGGACATGTATTTAGGCAAAACTTGTTGCCCTACATTCCTTGAGCATAAAAATACAACTTGGCATGAGGCCATGTGGAGGAAAAAAATTCCAGAAATATTTGAACTTCAAATATTTTAATTCAAATATTCCATAAATTTGAAAATCCTTCTAGGATGGGACTCTGGGTCATTTCCTGGACATGTATTTAGGCAAAACTTGTTGCCCTACATTTCTTGAGCATAAAAATACAACTTGGCATGAGGCCATGTGGAGGAAAAAAATTCCAGAAATATTTGAACTTCAAATATTTTAATTCAAATATTCCATAAATTTGAAAATCCTTCTAGGATGGGACTCTGGGTCATTTCCTGGACATATATTTTGGTAAAACTTGTTGCCCTACATTCCTTGAGCATTAAAATACAACTTGACATGAGGCCATGTGGAGGAAAAAAATTCCAGAAATATTTGAACTTCAAATATTTCAATTCAAATATTCAATAAATTTAAAAATTCTTCTAGGATGGGACTCTGGGTCATTTCCTGGCCATGTATTTAGGCAAAACTTGTTGCCCTACATTTCTTGAGCATAAAAATACAACTTGGCATGAGGCCATAAGGTGGAAAACAATTTCAAGAATATTTGAACTTCAAATATTTTAATTCAACAATTACATTAACTTGAAAATTCTTCTAGTCCCATCCCAGAAGGATTTTTAAATTTATTGAATACATGGCACATGGCCTCATGCCAAGTTGTATTTTTATGCTCAAGAAATGTAGGGCAACAAGTTTTACCAAAAAACATGTCCAGGAAATGACCCAGAGTTCTATCCTAGAAGGATTTTTAAATTTATTGAATATTTGAATTAAAATATTTGAAGTTCAAATATTTCTGGAATTTTTTTCCTCCACATGGCCACATGTCAAGTTATATTTTTATGTTCCAGGATAAAGGGCAACAAGTTTTACCAAAATACATGTCCAGGAAATGACCCAGAGTCCCATCCTAGAAGGATTTTCAAATTTATTGAATATTTGAATTAAAATACAGCCATCCCTCATATTCGGAACAGTTTACAGATCTGCCAATGTTCAACAAATCATAGAAAATCGATAATTTAACATAATGATTTGCTTTTTCCTTTATGTGAGAGTTTTTCTTGCGATCTTTCAATTGATGTATAGACCGGCTGTACATTTTTACGTTTTATATCAAGTTTTCAAAGAAAAACATTGACCCGTGAAATCCACAAATTCGGAACACTTTTTTCTTACGATGTAAACAAACTTTTTTTTTCTCTTTAGGAGTACACACTTTTTACAAGAAATGACTTCACACTCTGAAACCAATAAAACTAAAGCTCTGTGATGTTTCAAACATGGTCTGATAACATTTTTTGTGAAAATATCAATTAAATTCAGGTGTTTCACAATTGTGGGAGGCACAATAACATCCCACAATTATGGAACAGGCAATTTGGAGGCAGAGTTTTGCTGCTCTGGATAGAATAGTCTTGAAATGAGGGTTTTTGTTCAAAAAGCACTATTTTTACTAGTGAAATAGCAAGAGAATGTCCAAATAAAGGTCCTAAAAATAGCAGGGATGACAAAAAAGTTGCATTTTGCATCCTATTGACAAATTACTACAAAAGTGTTCCGAATTTGTGGGTGTTCCGAATATGTGGGATGACTGTATTAGAAGTTCAAATATTTCTGGAATTTTTTTCCTCCACATGGCCACATGTCAAGTTGTATTTTTATGTTCCAGGAATGTAGGGCAACAAGTTTTGCCTAAATACATGTCCAGGAAATGACCCAGAGTCCCATCCTAGAAGGATTTTTAAATTTATTGAATATTTGAATTAAAATATTTGAAGATCAAATATTTCTGGAATTTTTTTCCTCCACATGGCCACATGTCAAGTTGTATTTTTATGTTCCAGGAATGTAGGGCAACAAGTTTTGCCTAAATACATGTCCAGGAAATGACCCAGAGACCCATCCTAGAAGGATTTTCAAATTTATTGAATATTTGAATTAAAATATTTGAAATTCAAATATTTCTGGAATTTTTTTCCTCCACATGGCCTCATGCCATGTTGTATTTTTATGCTCAAGGAATGTAGGGCAACAAGTTTTACCAAAATACATGTCCAGGAAATGACCCAGAGTCCCATCCTAGAAGGATTTTCAAATTTATTGAATATTTGAATTAAAATATTTGAAATTTAAATATTTCTAGAATTTTTTTCCTCCACATGGCCTCATGCCAAGTTGTATTTTTATGCTCAAGAAATGTAGGGCAACAAGTTTTACCAAAATACATGTCCAGGAAATGACCCAGAGTCCCATCCTAGAAGGATTTTCATATTTATTGAATATTTGAATTAAAATATTTGAAATTCAAATATTTCTGGAATTTTTTTCCTCCACATGGCCTCATGCCAAGTTGTATTTTTATGTTCCAGGAATGTAGGGCAACAAGTTTTGCCTAAATACATGTCCAGGAAATGACCCAGAGTCCCATCCTAGAAGGATTTTCAAATTTATTGAATATTTGAATTAAAACATTTGAAATTCAAATATTTCTGGAATTTTTTTCCTCCACATGGCCTCATGCCAAGTTGTATTTTTATGCTCAAGAAATGTAGGGCAACAAGTTTTGCCTAAATACATGCCCAGGAAATGACCCAGAGGCCCATCCTAGAAGGATTTTTAAATTTATTGAATATTTGAATTAAAATATTTGAAGTTCAAATATTTCTGGATTTTTTTTCCTCCACATGGCCACATGCCAAGTTGTATTTTTATGTTCCAGGAATGCAGGGCAACAAGTTTTGCCTAAATACATGTCCAGGAAATGACCCAGAGTCCCATCCTAGAAGGATTTTCAAATTTATTGAATATTTGAATTAAAATATTTAAAGTTCAAATATTTCTGGAATTGTTTTCCTCCACATGGCCTCATGCCAAGTTGTATTTTTATGCTCAAGAAATGTAGGGCAACAAGTTTTGCCTAAATACATGTCCAGGAAATGACCCAGAGTCCCATCCTAGAAGGATTTTTAAATTTATTGAATATTTGAATTAAAATATTTGAAGTTCAAATATTTCTGGATTTTTTTTCCTCCACATGGCCACATGCCAAGTTGTATTTTTATGTTCCAGGAATGTAGGGCAACAAGTTTTGCCTAAATACATGTCCAGGAAATGACCCAGAGTCCCATCCTAGAAGGATTTTCAAAATTATTGAATATTTGAATTAAAATATTTGAAATTTAAATATTTCTGGAATTTTTTTCCTCCACATGGCCTCATGCCAAGTTGTATTTTTATGTTCCAGGAATGTAGGGCAACAAGTTTTGCCTAAATACATGTCCAGGAAATGACCCAGAGTCCCATCCTGGAAGGATTTTTAAATTTATTGAATATTTGAATTAAAATATTTGAAGTTCAAATATTTCTGGAATTTTTTTCCCTCACATGGCCACATGCCAAGTTGTATTTTTATGTTCCAGGAATGTAGAGCAACAAGTTTTTCCTAAATACATGTCCAGGAAATGACCCAGAGTCCCATCCTAGAAGGATTTTCAAATTTATGGAATATTTGAATTAAAATATTTGAAGTTCAAATATTTCTGGATTTTTTTTCATTCACATTCAAAATTTCATACTCCAGGAATGTAGGGCAGTAAGTTTTGCCAAGAAACATGTCCAGGTAATGTTATTTGTTCGTGTTTTTGAATTTTTGGAATCTCTCTTAAAAATTGTTCCTGGGATAACCATGACAAGTTATCCCGCATGCCATAAAGATGGCCGCCATAGCGCTATAAATTATTCCTAGGATAACCATCTGTAGGATAACTTTTCCCACCTATTTTTAAAATTGAACTAAAAATTTCCTGATTCTTTTTCTTTTTGTAGCGTTATCCAAGCATCAATAGGTTCAATTTTCAACATTTTAAGACATTTTCATAGGAAATTTGCTGAACTTCATAAAAATTTCAGAAAAGTACTTTTGATGTGTTGATTGAAATCTAAAAATAAGGTTTCAAATTGTCTCACATTTAATAAGTTTTTCTTAAATCATGCTTATTTTTGAAAATAAAGGCAACACTGCACAGTGATCCGAAACCGTGAAAAAATTGGTAGCGGCCACACGTTAAGATTTAGAGCTTTGGTGTCTTCGGGACAAATGACCAGGGTTAATTGGGGCATCTTTTGGTATGGTGGACATTAGGGTGGTCCAAATTTTAGGGTGGTTCAGAATTTTTATTTTGGCGGGATGACGAGATATCGCTTTGGTATCATTAGAAAAGTTGTAGGGAACACCATTCTTAGCAACTTTGCTGCAGAACACTAAGCTCTATCTTCAAACGGGAAGTTTCTAGAGCCATTTTTGTAATTAAGGTTGAAGTGTTTATTAAAAAAAATGAGTTTTTTTATTAATCAACTCAGGCTTGTGTCGTAGCGAGTTAGTGTCTTCTATACATTTGTAGAGCTTATCAAAACACTTATTTATCTTCCAAGAGAGCGAAAATCGGACCTTTTAAACGAATGTTATATCCAAAGTACGACGAAAAAGTGTTATCTAATCTCAATTTTAAAATGAGCATTTTTAAATCGTTTTTTGCCCATAACTTTTTATAGAATTGACCAAAATTTATTTTTCAAGAATAAAAATGTTTATTTTGACAAGCTCTGCAATTGTCTAGAAGGGCCCAAAAATGTACAAAATGATCTAGTGGTTGTAAAAGAAGAAACAAGTTTTGGCTGAGTTATTTCCGGAATAAATTTAATTATTTTGTTAATTCCTGAAATATTTCAGCCAAAACTTGTTTCTTCTTTTACAACCATTGCAGGCCTGCTCAACGTCCGGCCCGTGAAGCCATTTCATTCGGCCCGCGACGGAATTTGCAAATATTATAACAATTAATTAATAAGAAAAATATTTTTTTTTATATATATTTCCATTAGCAATGCGTATTACTTAGGATTTGGCCTTTGTATTTTTTTAAGAAGACTTTTGTTTCAAATTCAAACATTTTTTATTCTTTGTATGTCATTATTAATAGTTTCAGAATCAATTATTAAACTGAAAAATGGCCCTAAAAAATCATCCATTAGGTAAAAACTTTTAAACTTATAAAAAAATGAAGTGTTGTTTTTAAATGAACAAAAAGACACTACTTTTGAATTTCTCATAGTTTTTACTATGTTTACTTTAAATTTGATTTCTCCTTTTTAAGAAACTTAATGTGATAAAATTCTGTTCGATAAAATCATAAAGAAGCAAATTATTCATAATTAAAATGTCTCAAAATGTATCAAGCATTCGGGGAGCAGAAAACATAGTTTTTCATAAATTTAAAATTACCTCGCATAATTTTAGGATACTTGAAGAAAACGAATGAAAAACTTTTCAATATAAATTTACGCTTTTACTAATTCATTCGGTGTTTCAAATCATTTGAAAATATTTTGTTCAATATTTGTGCACCTTTATTGCACAACAACGTAAAAAGTGTTTATTTTTGTTTAGCTTTTCAAAAATCCATGCAACGGCCAATTAATATTTAATGAGGTTTTTTTAAGTTTATGATATCATCCTGAATTGTGGTGAAATTTCGTCTTCATGATACAGATTGTAGAAAATTTAGTTTTCACTTTGCATGTTCAGCTGTCGCAAAATGGCTCCTTTGATCACACACAGAAAAAAATGATGGTAATATAACATCTGGGAATGTTAATTGATTTCCGATTAATTTAACTTTTTTACATATCTTTTATTTGATAAAATAATATTTCAATAGTCTTTACTGCCGTTCTACGCATAATTGTCCCATGTTCAAAAAAGTGCAACTGAGAAAAACGCGATTGAAATGTTTCGACCGATTTCTGTGTTTCTACGCATAATTGTCCCGTGGGTTCCTATTCGCCCTATGTGTCCCTAATCGCCCCAGTTAGCAGTTTATCACCCTTATTTGTGATCCTCTTGCTATACAACGGGTAAACAAGGCATAATGCTTAGTAAAACTAATGATTCCGTGTAAGAAAATACTTGGTGGGACAATTATGCGTAGAAGTTCAACGATGGGACAAACAGACTTGGTGTTGTTTTTGATGAGTTTCCGAACAAAGTACCAGATTTTATGTGTTTTTCTAAAAATACACATCAGACTAAACTTAAAAATGGTATAAAGTCAAAATCGTCAAAAACTGACATGGGACAATTATGCGTAGAACGGCAGTTTACCCTTAAGGGGTTACATACATGTAAAAAATCACAAAATTTCATAATTCGGAAAATTTATTAAATCAACTTAAAAGATGATTTGCCACGAAACCTCGATATGAGATGGACCAAATTGGCTTAAATTTGGGGTGAAGACTCGCAAGACATATCTCGTGTGCATGACGAAGCCCGATTTTGAAATTTTGCATTTTAAAAAAATACAAAAATCGAAAACTTTTGATTTTTTATATGCACAACATAAAATATTTTTATCTTTTTCAAAATAAACTTATTGAAAATCGGCCTTCGTCATGCACACAGGACCGGTTTAACGAGTCTTCACCAAAATTTTGAGCCGATTTGGTTAGTGCAGTGTTGAGATATCGTGGCACCCGTTTTTTGAAAATGCTAACTTCATATAGCTGTATCTCAGCAATGATACAACCAAATGTCTTCAAATTTATTTTGTTAAAAGTTGAAAATGTATATTTTAATGTCTTGAAAACAGATTTCAAAAAGTTTAAGTTTGTGCTCAAACCAACCTCTGACATTTTTGACGATTTACATGTATGTAACCCCTTAAGCTATATATCCAACTTAAGACCAATCTCTTGAAAAACATCCGTTTGAAGTAAATTTCAAAAATAATAAATAATACTAAAACAACATTTGGATGTAAAAGTGTTTTAAAATGCATTTAACACGCGTCCAGTTGTGTTCCGATCATCAGTTCTCAAAATATCGATGAATTTAAAGAAAAATTAGCTAAATATGATTATAAATGCAGGAAAATGCATTTGAACTGGTTTGCAGTTGATTAAACTTCAATTTTCATTAAAATTTTCAAGTTTTCGAAAACATATTTTCTTGCCCCCTGCTTTTTCGGGCTAACATTGAAGGAGAGGGTGAAGGGGGGGGGGAGGGGGGGGTTTGTTGACTTAAGCTTTGAAAATATTTGCAACGGCCTTATTGAAAAAAATGTTCTTGCTTAATTCATTGAAAATACAAAACATTTTATTCAATTATTTCGATATTCTCATCGTTATGTTTTGATCCATTCTCCATCAAAACGAATTTCAGAAATTTCTTACAAAATAATTATTCCGTTTTGTAGAGAAATCAAAACACGGAGAATTAGGACTAAGATTTTATGGTGGAAACAATATAAATTTTAAATGATTACAAATTATTAGCTACATTTCGCAAAAAAAAAACAAACTTGAAAAGCCTTTGATGATCAATCTTTCAAGATTCTCTGCCCCTGAACTCAATAAATCAATCCCTTTGGCGAATCACAATCCAAGCAATAACTCCAAACAATATTGCCAACGTGACTGCTGACAAGCCGTCACCGGCCAAGCGTCTTTCGGCAGCAGTAAGTCACATTCCGTGACAATCGCGTGAAAAATACCGCCCAGTGCCAATCCAGTGATAAATCTATTTTAAATGATCCTCTTCGAGAACGGGGGTCCGTTTTGCACAGTTTTGTCCGACTACAAAATAAAAGGAACTTGGCACGTCATCCTGCGAAAGGTGTGCTGCAGCTTTCGAAAAATATATTTTGTTTAGAATAAAATTGCTATAAATCACCTCGGGAGAGACCACCTCGGCCTCGAGTTCCTGTCCGGGCGACGTCGACGACGACGAGGGTCCCTTTTCCCGTTCGTGCGGCTCGATTTAAAATTCCAAAACGGAAGTGCAAATTATGGCATATAAATATAAATCATAAAATTCGCCATTTTTCAAACCGTGCACACTCCAATTCCCGTCCGGGGAATGTGAGAAAACCGTGCAATCAACACCTTTTTTCGAAGGTGATTTCCGGGGCCGAAAGCGGGCCGTGAGGAATGTGTTTGATTTGCATCGTATGAAAAATTATCTAAATATATGTATTTTGATGGCACGGTTGGTACCGACCGCGGCTGGCAGTTTTTGGTTTGGGGTGATCTAAACCACCCCTTGAATGGACTAGTGAATAATAAAATTTTCTAACCCCCCGGGGCCGAAAACCGAATGGCCATCAAATTGGGGCTCCCTTTGGACGGTTTGGCTGTGAAAATCGGTAAATTTGATGGATTTGGAGTGCGTTTGACGTTTGGAATTGTACTCGGACTGGCCCTCACATTCAAGCAATTTATTGTGGTAGGGGAGTGTGGGGTAATTTGGACACCCTAAGGAAATTGTTCTGTTACGGGCTGTATGGATATTTTAAAGGAATGTGGATGACACCAGAGGATAATAGAGACCATATTTGATGGAAAAATGTCATTCATTTCGATAAATTTTGATGAAAAACCCATTTTTATCGCAAAAATTAAAAGGTGTCCAAATTACCCCCACATTTTTGTGTGGGGGTAATATGAACACCCCTATGGGGTAATTTGGACATGCCTTGTGGGGTAATTTGGACATGCCTTGTGGGGTAATATGGACATACCTTGTGGGGTAATATGAACACCTTTTGTGGGGTAATTTGGACACATGTTGAAGAATAAGTTTAACATTTGATTTTTTGAGCATGTTTTTTTATCCTTCAACCTGGTTTTGTAATTGCTTTATATTTTGAAGTGTTGCTCACAATATTTCATCAAAGGTTTAAATAATGATTTTGTGATAGAACTGTAATTCAATAGGAAGATAACAAATAGTTCAGTGTAGTATACAAAATTTAATCATTAATACTGAAATGATTTAAACATTGATTCTGGATCAAGCACACTATACTTGTTTTTAGTGATTAAGGTATCGTTTATGTTTATATAAATCAATCTTTATATAGAATTTATTAGCCTGAAAATATCATTTTTTTTTAATTTTACATTCTGTAGCCCTTCAAATTTAAATATTATTGTAAACCAGCATAGAAATTAGAAATGTCAAAGAAATTAATTAAAAGCAATCAACATTAGAGTCTTGTTGAACGCCAAATGTACAGTAATCAGATTTTCATCAAGTCGAATATTGGAATAAATTTATCTAAATTAAAAATAGGGGTTTTGTGAAAGTTCTCATTGCTCACATACACTTTTGATTGTTTTGACATATTAAATCCCTCTAAATTTATCTAAATCCCTTTAAAAACTCATCCAACCATGAAAGTTACTTTTTTGTTGCCTGACAGGTAGACTTTCAGGTATGTCCAAATTACCCCACAAGCCATGTTCAAATTACCCCCATAGCATATTCTATCATAAATTGCGATTTTTGATGATAAAAATGGATAAAATGCACAATTTTTATACGTAGGGTAGAGTAGTCATCAATGAGACACGGGGAACAATGATAAAATGGCTCTAACAAGTCGTAGTTTCAACCAATCAGGCTCATATTTGGGGGAAAGGTGTGTCTACTGGATACACGTCTGCCATTATAGTGGCTTTGGTTATGGACGCTCCCTTGAAAAGTTATTCATAGATGTTTGATTCTGGGGTGTAAAAGTAAATTATGGACAAAAATTACTTTTTCGCTCGTAGGCCGCCATTAACACCAAAACTAATATTTCTGCAAATTTCTTTCGACGTTCCATAGGGATTGAGTTGGGCTACAATGTCCTTTCATTAGGTTTGGCAAAAATTTAGAATATACCCAGAATCCAGGACTGTCTCATTGTTCCCCACTCATTTCAGCTCATGGGTAACAATGAGACACTTTGATTTTTCTTCATTAAACTTTTCAAAATCTGTGGAAATCTTTCAAAACATGTACTAAAAGTGATTTTTGGCATATTTATAGAGTTTTAACTTCATTTAACTAAAAATACAAAGTTATTTGGTATAAATATACGGATTTTACAAAATTTAAATACTTTTTAATACAACTTTTGTTAATAAAAGTTTCATGTTGGCAAAATTGCTCTAAAATGTTCAAGGCAAGTCACCTGCAATGGAACAATACAAAAATATTATGTTTTACTAGAAAAATCTTGATTTTCGTAGTGTGTCTCATTGTTCCCCAGCTGTCTCATTGTTCCTGCCAAGTGCGTCTACAATGAGACAGTTGAATAACTCTGGCTGTAGATGTCGGATCGATCTCATATTTTGGTCAATGTTAGAACACATTAAAAGAAAGAAAATACAACAAAAAGCTCATTAAAACATGCTGATGAAAAAATGAGAAAAATCTTTGAAAGTTGAAAACCAAAAGTGTCTCATTGATGACTACCCTACCCTACATATCTCAGGCATCGTCCAAGCAACCCCCTTAAACAAAAAATTCAACTTTTATGCCATATAACCCCTGCAAAACCTTATTTCCTAACCTTCAAATATTAGAATTTAAGACAGTGCCAACCGGCCTTTGGAAACTTTTACTTATTATACCAAAACTACTTAACCTATTCCAACTTTTTTGGTTTGTCCATACTCCTAGGCCATTACTAGTACTAGCCTTATCACTTAAATTGCCGTTTTCACTTTATATCCGAAGAAAACGTGATTTTTAAAGGGGTGTCCAAATTACCCCCACTGTCCATATTACCCCAAATTCCCCTATTGATTTATTTTCAATTCTTGGAATCTTTTTATCAAATTCGATTGCGTTTATAAAAATATTCTCAAATCTCACAAAAATTGCAAAAATATGATACCAAAACAACTCCACCCCAAACTAGTCTCAGTAACAAAGTGGCATCGTCCGTGTTGACAGGATTATGAGCGTCATTAAATAAAATTACACTCGTTACATTTTCACAGATACTTTGTCATACCGGCACTCCAAACGAGCAGCGAGCATCCACACGATAGAATCGCAACAAACGGGAGGAAAAACTCGGAAGCTGTTGATTTTCCCTTCCGCGAGCGATTTTCCCCAATAGTGTGGAAAGAGCCAGAGAGGAAGTCAGTCGTTAGCAGCTCATTGCCGGGCGGAAAGTTATGAGCTCGCTCAACAATAACCACTGTTCCGTTTCTCCTCCAAGAGCTCTTCACTCCAGCGACAATCATTGCATTGTTCAGGCAATCGCCCGACGCTCCAAAGGAAGGGAAACTTGAAGTTTCTATTGGTGAAGACAGGGCTCGCAAAGTTTGTCGTCTCCCCCCCCCCAAGGAAGACGGTGGAGAGATAAAAATCTGGTCCGTCGCTTCAGCTTCCGGCGGTGTGGTGTGAAGAAATTATGATGCCATGCGTCTTCTCGACTGTGAAATTACTTTTGTACAGCTTGACAAATGCACTTAATTACGATGTTTTAAGGAAAGAGTCGCCGATCCGTTGTTTGGAGACCAAATGGGTTAACGGGACCTGACATCTTAACCCTCTTCTGATTAGCAGTTTTTCTGCATACAAGCCTTATTTCATCACTTTTTGTGTTTTTGTTCGTCACAAAATTATCTCAACTTATAAAATGAACAAGTTAACATTGCACATCAACCAGATTCTACTCTATTTATAACAAACATTGTAGTATCTTTGAACGAGTGCTATCGGATAATTCGAACAAAACAGTCGAAATTTCATATAGAAGAAGATAAAAGAAGATTGGATGTAGAATCGATTAGCAACGTCCATTTTCCAATGAAAAAGAGTATTCAGTCGCCTAAACGAAATTGTGTTGCTTAGCTTAAACAGTGAGCGCATATTTCAATTAAAGTTTTGTCCTCACCATTGTATTCCTGAGAATATTAAACATTGGTTTACAATTTCGATCAATATTTCATTTTCAATTCACGAGATATAGTATTTTAAAAACATAAATGCGTCGCAAAATCAAAACATTTATTTTTATTTCTGTTGAAAGCATCTTGTAGATGCGTATACTATGATTCTTGAAAATTTGCCAGCTATTTCTCAAAAACGCTTTTTGTTTTTTAATCTTGCACATTAGGACCATTTTCATAAGCGATCATGTTCATTAAAATTAACCCATTTATTAAATTTCGATTTCGATTTTCGAGTAGGCAACACTCTTATACATAAAACATTTTATTTTCGATTTGGTAACATGAAAAAACAGATTTTTTTTAAACATGCATTCAATTTGTTTAATTTTCAAGCACACTATGATCTACAAAATATTTCAATAGAAATTTAAAATATTGTTTCGGTTCATTTTGCAACGAGTTTTCGTATGTCTTACTACACAGCAAAAAATCCGATAGTAAAATCGCATGCAAAAGCATGCACATCACCTTCGTCAAAATAACCACTTAATATTACACACTGCATGTACATTTTTCGCAAACACAAAAAAAAAGTTGCAGCCGACGGGATTCTACCCAGCACCTACAGTAAGGGCTGGCGCCTTAACCAACTCGGCCATCAGACAGATGAAAAGCTATATGGATAAACGCATATATGAGCTTGACATTTCGGTCATGCAGGTTTCCCATACATATTTCAGGGTGTAATATTACATAGAATTGCATAAAAAAATGGCAATATTTATTTTACATCCAGGCCTATTACTTGCAGCTGGATTACTGCTTTTTTAGCAGTGTAATTGCCATAAGCCCTTATTGACATTCCAGAAAAAAAACAGATGCGCGAAAAAATAATTTTCAGACTTTTTTCATTTCAAAGGTTTTTCACTTGAAGCTTAATTCCATAATAAGTACACGGAGAAAAAAGTTTTGAAAAGCGTACCATGAAATTTGAATACCTTGTTCGTCGTTCCCCTTTTCATAAACCATTGTTACTATTTTTGAAACTCTTTTTCTCCGTGTTTAAGCTTAAAAAATAATCATTGGCGCTAGAGTTTAGGATCGTACCGCAATTATAATTAATTGAAAAATTGATTGATTGAGTTGCTACAATTTCTTATATGCAATTGTATATTGGTTGTAGAGAAACCGCCCTCATTTTTTGGCTATCGATATCTCGGAAATTTTGGTTAGATTTTAAATGTAAAAAAAAAACATTAAGTTTCATTTATTGCTCTTTTCAATGGATTTTGCAAATCTTTTTTTAACAGAATGATAGGCTTTAGGCTCGATGATCAATCCTAGATTTGTTTTTAAAAGGTCCAATGCGTTGGATTTCCTTATGTTTAAATAACCTTTCCAAATAAACCTTTAGAATTTGTAAATGTGTTTAGCCCTAATACATAATAAAAAAACCAACAAAAAATAAAAAAAAAACAGAAAACCTAAAATATTGTACCAATGTACATAATTGAATTTCTTAAAGAAAAAAAAATTAAGGCGAAAACACTGGATTCCATTTACAGTGGACTGTCTCGTTGTCAATATTGAAGCGGGAGGAATCAAATTAAAGAACAAATGCTTCTTGAAGGGACTGAAAAAAGCATTATACAGTTGTTTCACAATAATTGATTTTAAAAATATCTAAGTATTGAAGAATTAATTTTACTAGCTGTTATTGAAATCTCATAAAAATTATTGTAAAAAGTGATCAATAATGTCGTGTTAGAATTGATTTTCAACGTCGGAACATACACTTATTTTTTTTGTAAAAGTACCTCTACTCCCACTTAATTTTTGAAGTTTTTTTTTTAAGTGGGCGACATAAAAATTTAAAAATATTAGCTTAAGTAGTTTAAAAATGCAAAATTTGTTAAAATATTTTCGAAATTCGAATAACTTCTGATTAGGGGAAAGTGGGGCAAGTGTAACAAGCAAACTAAATGCTCGTTAAAACCTATTAAAAACGTTAATAAATCAGTCTTATTGTTTGACTTCGATAAAATAAGTTTCTAAAAAATCCTGTTTTGTACTAATAAAAATATTTTTTAAATTGATTTTCCGAAAGTTTTATTCAACGTGTGGGGCAAGACGAACAATGCCTGAAACAACTTGTTAATATCCTATCAATTGAACTATTATCACTAAGACACATCAGATTAGAGTGCATGTCAAATGCGTTACTTTAATTTTTAGATAAATAATAATATTGTACTAATATTTCAATCGATCTTACGAAAAAAAACTATGATGATAAATAGTAAATTTTCGCAATATATTGTATGTTTTAAAACAATTGTTTATCAGTTTTTTAAAGTACTTTTATGAATTTATTACCCAATAAATTATGTTGTTGCAGCAACTCGTATTTTTTTCCATACTTGAAATCCATATGGTACACTTGCCCTATATGAACAAGGTTTTTTTTAAAGTTCTCAACAAAAATATTTGATAACATGAACTAAATCTTATTTTGGACTTTCCAAATGTTATAAGAAAACAAAGGTATTAAAAAAAACCATTTAGTCTTGTGGTAGTAGAATTAACTAATTGCATTGCTAGTAACAATTCTTCATATTGGAAATATTGGACATTGTAAAAATAACGATCGTACGAGCGATTGTTCTTCTTGCCCCACTTTCCCCTATGTTGATTTCTACGAAAACCGATGTTCATCATTTTAACGTAATCCCGGGCAGACGGTAATAACTTAATTCATGCCATTTCAATAACAAATATTGTTAAAATAACAGTAAGTGTTATGGAATCTTCTTGAAAAATCCATTTTTGCATAAGGGTTTCATAACAGTTTATGTTATCATAACAAAATTTGTTATTGGTCTGATATTGGTTGTAAGCCAAAACAACTTTGGAATAACATTTTTTGTTATGGAAGAATACCTGAAACTGTTATTGTGATGATCGGATTAGTTGTTAAAATAACAAAAAATAATAACAAAGTTCTGTTCGAAGAAAAACTAACAATGTTATAAGTCTGTTATTACAATAACAATCTAATAACAAAAAAATCATAACGTCGAATAACAAATCTTGTTATGATAACACAAAATGTTATTGGCCTAGTATTTTCAAATATCAAAAAATGTTATTCCCAAGTTATTTCCGTCTGTTCGGGAACTCAAAAATTTAAAATATCAGTTAAAAACATATAGCAGTCATTAAAAATAAATACCGTGGGCAATATTTAAATTGCCATCGGCTGTAGAAAACAGTTAGGCATTTAATTTTAACCATTTACCCAGAGGTACTGAGACACACTTTAAAAACCTGTCAAAGAGAGAGACAGTTCTGCCCACCATCGAAAAAACGGCTAATATCCACTTTTGGCAAAAACGAGATATTAGCACCAGGTGATAGAGGATGCTCCAACGCATCTTTTGACCCTTGAATTTCACTGAAATAGTGTATAGACTTGGCTGCCGATGCGAAAAACCAAACGGCTAATATGCCACTCTTATGGGAAATTGCCTTGACGGAGATTTAGTGACAAACACTAAAACGCGTTTTTCTCGGAATACTTGATTTGGCATAATAGCCGGATTTTCAATTATGGGCAGAGTTGATATTGGGTCATACAAGTTTCTGCATTTTGTATACCTAATTTTTATCCAATTCGCCTAGTATTCGCAGAAAATTTAACATATAAATCGATAAAAATGCAAGAAAATTGCCAACAAATAGATCTTTAATACTTAAAACTAAGGATTTGTTATTCCTTTCAAGTTTGGTCGAAATTGTGGAAAATCAAGTCCAAATTGGTACTTGGAAAATTGAACTTTGAAAAATGGTTTTATTTTAATTACAAATATTTGAGGGTTAAAAAACCTTACTTCCTCCAACACCATCTCAACCTGGAACGTAATCCGGTAAGTAAACGTGAAAATTGGTTGTCGGTTGCATCCTCGGAAAGATCCCGCAAGAAAGTGTGTGGGAAAACTTTTTCCTCCTTGGAAAGAGCTGATGCTGCACTTGCTCCCCACTTGTGTGTGTGAGTGAGTGTTTGTTGTGTTACACCCACACTTGCACTCGTTAAGATTTTGTGCCACAACCTTGAACAAGTTTGGAGAGGTGGGTGAGGGGCCGGTGTCACTTTGTGTGAAGAGTGGAATTTTTAAACACATCCTTCCCGGAGAGCAGATCCTGGCGGCAGCAGCTGTGCGGTGGAAAACTTTCGTGTAATTGTTGCTCCACGCAAAACGCCACGATGAATGGGGGGGTGTGAGGGGGCTGGGAAAGTTTTCAACCACAAACAGAGCACACCGACGTTCAGAATTGCCATTCTTGGGGGCACACGAAAACGTGCCCCACCACTTTTGTGGGATTCTGCCGGATGGTTGCTAGTTTTGTTGTGGCGTTGGCGGTTGGCGGAAAATGGTTTCATTGAAACTTGATCCTTTTCCGGGGGAGCAGATTTGAAGATTGTTTGCGTTGTCGTGTGCGGGTCGTGACGACGTGGTGAATGAAAATGAAATTTTGGCTAATTGATTGGCGGCAAGTTTTGCGGGTTGAGTGGGTTTGAGTTGAAGTTGGGAATCTGTAACTAGAATTTGTTGGATGTACTTTTTTTTTGTTCCAAAAATAAAACAAACAATGTAAGAAGTTAATTGAGTTCCCTAGTTCAAAGCGATGAATCTTCTCCGGAAAGCTAATTATCCCTGCTTCTAACACGGTTACTTCCAAAACAATAAAACGATACCATCGCGAACCTCATTTAAAATATCGCTCCCCATCAGGAAACGAGATTCCAGCAGGTCCATTGAAGCCTAGAAATTATTTATGCACCGGTGGTGTGACCTCGCTGCCAGCCTCCAACATTCTGTGGCAGGACATTCCAGCATCGGCAGGTCGCCCGGCCAGAATAAAACGATCTCCAGGGAAATTGACCATCGAGTCGTGGTTCGCGTTTCGTCCGTTTACTCAAATCTACCAAAGGCTAAAAGGTACGATAGCAGCCCCGGGCTTATCTTCCGGTCCCAATTGTGCACCTAAGCACGCGTTGGTCCACGTGGTGGCCACACTTTCGCGGTTGGTTTCGCGGTCGCGAAATTCCACACCATCGCGATGATGGTGATGACCATCGGGCCATTCTGGTATGGGGAAGGGGTGTTGAGCGGTGAAACCGCTTTATTAACCTCGTGGTCTCTTCTTTTTCAGCGGAATTCCCCGAAAGCCACTGGCAAAAGGGGAGATTCAAACTCCAGGTTGTTCAGGTAGGAAGATTGTGGCCCAACTATTTACTGCTGGGTTCGACTACTTTGTGCCGGTATCACTCTTGGGTCGGGAAATGGGTTCATAAATCATGGGAAACTCGTTGGCCGACAAAGCAGCGAAGGCCGGGTGAGTGTGTGAGAGTGATTCTGTTTGAACAATAACCAAGGGACAGGACGTGTGCAGAACTGGGGACACACTGTCGATTCGAGTCATGGAGCGGATTTATGCTTGTTTATTCATCCGGAAGTTCATCATCAGCATGTTGTTAGTTGTTGTTGTTAGAGGGATTAAAAATGGGTGAAAAGGTTGGGGTGTTCAAGTGTTGCAAAAAGTGTATTTAGAAACTGTTTTTTCATTGTTTTTCTGAGTATTTTCTATATGTATTTTCACAAATCAACATTTCAATAGAAGCCATTTGCCATATTGCATGAGTTTTTTTTTAATTTCATACAAAGCTCCATATAATATTTTTTCAAAAATCCGTTCATTAGGAAGGGATTTTATGATCGAAATAGTAAGTTATGTTAAGGCCTTTTTTACATTTATTTCACTTTTTATTACTAAAAGTTTTTATTCAACTATACTATATACATATTTTGTTAATTTTCAAAATTGTCAAAAGAAAAAAATATCTAATTTGCAATCTAAACAAATTTATTTATTACAGTCCAGACTCGATTATCCGAAGCCTCGATTACCCAAAGTTCCGATTATCCAAAGTTCGATAATCCGAAGGTTTGTATGGGACTTCGGATAATCGAACCATGAAAATTTTTTTTTTATATATTTTCTTATTTTTAACATCAAATTTGAGTCCTGCGGCCTCATTTAAGTCAAATTTGGGTTGTTGTTCAACATTTAAAAACAAGAAATAAAAAAAATGTGATTCGATTATCCGAACATTCCATTATCCGAAGTGTAATTTTTTCGAGGCCTTCGGATAATCGAGCCTGCACTGTATTATTATTATTTTTTATAAATTGTATATTTTATAAGTAAAAGGTATTTTGAGTATTTTTTATGTAAAAATAGCAATAAAAAATAATTTGGCAACCCTGGAATAAGCTTCTTTATTTTGAGTTTTCTCAATTTCGCCTTATTTGCCCAAAGTTTTATCAAACTATTGATAGGATTAACAATGTTAAATTTTTTTTTTTTGTCAAATTTTCTTCTCTTTTTTTCATAAAAATGGATTTATAATTTATAATTAAAGCTCAACATTAAAGCACTATCAATCCTTACTTGCAGCTTTTAATTAATTGTGAGGCCAATGCAAATATTTTTGGATGATCATGTTGACCACTCTTCATGGTCAATTTAAAAAATTAGGAGGCAATAAAATATTTATTTTTTTCAATAAAAATGTCAAAAATGTATTGGAAACAGACGTGTAACCAACTTAAAACATTTTAAATTGAAATTTCCTCAATTCTTAACTATTTTTGACACAATCAAACCAGTTTGAAAATATTTTGAATTGAAGTGAAATTTCATTGTACAGTTCCCAAAGATTTTTTTATGCAAAACGTATTTTTAATTTTTATGTTGAAAAAGTGTTTTCTAGTGAAATGTATTTTAAAAAAATTTTTTAATTGGTAGTTTGATTTCATAGCCCCAATTTCCATTTTTCATATTTTTTTCCGCCGTTATCAGTCAGAGTCGAGGGACAAAAAACATCAAATAATATTTGCAACGGCCTAACTTGTGTTCAGAAAAGATATCTTTTTTGCAAAAAATGCTACCACAAGATTATTGTGATATTTTTAAATTGCTAAAATTTTTAACAAAAATCAGGTCATTGCAAATTTTATTTCAAGATTTTGTGCCCCCTTCTCCCTACCCTACATTACCAAAAATTCCCCAAAAATACAAAGACACTTATTATTTCTGAAAATTTAAATGTTCAACTAAACAACAATTGATTTTAAAATATTTAAAATTTATTGTAAATCGTGTTTTTTTAGTATTTTTGATCAAATAGGGCAATTAAACTTTTTGCAAATTTTGAATTTTGGGACAACAGATCGGAAAAAGACATAAAACTGCAGAAAAAATATTTTAGGGAATTCATTTTTGATATTTTGGAAATTTCCAGTAGTAGCATAACTGTAGTTATGCATAAGGATTTTGTAATACTTTTAAAATAAAATTTGTAACAGCCTTATGACAAGTTTTCCTTAGATGATTTTTCAGCGTGGCAGGACAAAAATTTAAAATTTTACATTCGGATGCAGCTTGGAAAGATTTGTATTTTTTCCAAATATTATGCTTGAAAACATCTGATAAGAATAATTAACTTATTAGATTGTTCGGGTGGTAATTAAAACAACCAAATTTTTGATCAGCAGCTCTACGTAGCAGCTTCAAAACTAGAAGTAAGTATATTTTAAGTTTTTTGTTTACATTCTAGGTTTAAGTTTACTCACTTAATTGGTCTTCCTTCTACGCTTTCCAAACTCCTTCCTTCACTCTTTCCTTCTCCCTAACTTTCCTTCTTTGCACTCTTCCTGTATTTGTAGGTGCAATTTATTAATTTACTATTTTTCTTTTATTTTCAGATTTACTCACGGATCACCGAAGTACAAATTCGCCCCGAGTGACGGTGCGAAACGGCAGAGCAGGTTGCTAGACTTCTTCGCTGTTGGTAAGTATCTTGCGTTTAATTTATCTTCAACTGCACTAATTTTGGTTTCTATTTTACTTACAGGTTCCTAAGGCAGTACAGTTTCAATAAAATAAATAATCGAACTACAGCACTTCTTTTCCTCAGCAAAAATCCGCAAAATATCTCCTCCAAACTCGTTCAAACGTCCGTTCTTTCAGGTTGAAAAATGGTGAACAATCAGCGCGCGTGTTTACGGTGGTGGCCACACACACACTTTTTCTCTCCTCTTTGCGTGCGTTGACAGCTACGACGGCATCGGCTGTTTACACCGCCGGCGTTGCACCGTCGGCCAGTGTGCCCATCCCAGCGGTGGCAACACCCCAGCCCGTAAGATCCGTCGGGCCTTCCGGCGCGTCGGACTTACCGTCTCTGATCTCCAACACCGCTAAATTAACCACTGCTCTCCTGTTGACCTTCCCGTCTGCTGTCCTCACGTCCGCTTGTCGAACGCGTCCGTCCGACCCGCTGAACACCTCCACTACTCGACCTCGTACCCAGTTCTTCCGGTTCTTGCCATCGACCACGAACACCAGGTCGCCCGCTTCGAGGGCTTCCGATCCTCGAACCACTTTGGACGCCGGTTCAGCGAGGGCAGGTACTCCTTCGACCACCGCTCCCACATCTTGCCCGCCAGCTGCTGACTCCGCTTGTAAACATCTCGCAGTGCAGCAGCAGTGTCCACCGTCTCGTCCACTTTGAGGTCCGCACTCGTTACCGTCCCGCGCAGGAAGTGGTTTGGCGTGATGGCTTCTTCTTCAGCGGAATCTTGAGGGACGTACGTCAGCGGCCGAGTGTTGATCATGTCTTCGGCCTCGGCCAAAGATGTCGAGAGAATTTCGTCGGTCAGCTTTCGTCCGTCGTCAAGTGCGCGCAACGCCTCCTTCACCGATCGCACCATCCGTTCCCAGGCCCCGCCCATGTGGGGCGTCCCAGGTGGGATAAAGGACCATGAAGTGGTCGGCGACGTCATCTGCTCCGCGCACTCCTTGTTGATCTCCTTCGTCATCGCCGCGTCCGCTCCCCGAAAGCACGTAGCGTTGTCGGAGAACACTTTCTCGGGAACGCCGCGTTTGCACGCGAACCTCCGGAGGGCCATCAGGCACGATTGCGTGGTGAGGCTATGGACCACTTCAAGATGCACCGCCCTGACCGCTAAGCATGTGAAGACGGCGATCCAGCGCTTCTCTCTGCGGCGACCCACCGTGACTTCGACCGGTCCCAGGTAATCGACGCCCACCGCGCTGAACGGTCGCATGGTTGCTGGTTAGGGAGAAGGAAAGAGTGAAGGAAGGAGTTTGGAAAGCGTAGAAGGAAAACCAAATTTTTGATCAGCAGCTCTACGTAGCAGCTTCAAAACTAGAAGTAAGTATATTTTAAGTTTTTTGTTTACATTCTAGGTTTAAGTTTACTCACTTAATTGGTCTTCCTTCTACGCTTTCCAAACTCCTTCCTTCACTCTTTCCTTCTCCCTAACTTTCCTTCTTTGCACTCTTCCTGTATTTGTAGGTGCAATTTATTAATTTACTATTTTTCTTTTATTTTCAGATTTACTCACGGATCACCGAAGTACAAATTCGCCCCGAGTGACGGTGCGAAACGGCAGAGCAGGTTGCTAGACTTCTTCGCTGTTGGTAAGTATCTTGCGTTTAATTTATCTTCAACTGCACTAATTTTGGTTTCTATTTTACTTACAGGTTCCTAAGGCAGTACAGTTTCAATAAAATAAATAATCGAACTACAGCACTTCTTTTTCCTCAGCAAAAATCCGCAAAATATCTCCTCCAAACTCGTTCAAACGTCCGTTCTTTCAGGTTGAAAAATGGTGAACAATCAGCGCGCGTGTTTACGGTGGTGGCCACACACACACTTTCTCTCCTCTTTGCGTGCGTTGACAGCTACGACGGCATCGGCTGTTTACACCGCCGGCGTTGCACCGTCGGCCAGTGTGCCCATCCCAGCGGTGGCAACACCCCAGCCCGTAAGATCCGTCGGGCCTTCCGGCGCGTCGGACTTACCGTCTCTGATCTCCAACACCGCTAAATTAACCACTGCTCTCCTGTTGACCTTCCCGTCTGCTGTCCTCACGTCCGCTTGTCGAACGCGTCCGTCCGACCCGCTGAACACCTCCACTACTCGACCTCGTACCCAGTTCTTCCGGTTCTTGCCATCGACCACGAACACCAGGTCGCCCGCTTCGAGGGCTTCCGATCCTCGAACCACTTTGGACGCCGGTTCAGCGAGGGCAGGTACTCCTTCGACCACCGCTCCCACATCTTGCCCGCCAGCTGCTGACTCCGCTTGTAAACATCTCGCAGTGCAGCAGCAGTGTCCACCGTCTCGTCCACTTTGAGGTCCGCACTCGTTACCGTCCCGCGCAGGAAGTGGTTTGGCGTGATGGCTTCTTCTTCAGCGGAATCTTGAGGGACGTACGTCAGCGGCCGAGTGTTGATCATGTCTTCGGCCTCGGCCAAAGATGTCGAGAGAATTTCGTCGGTCAGCTTTCGTCCGTCGTCAAGTGCGCGCAACGCCTCCTTCACCGATCGCACCATCCGTTCCCAGGCCCCGCCCATGTGGGGCGTCCCAGGTGGGATAAAGGACCATGAAGTGGTCGGCGACGTCATCTGCTCCGCGCACTCCTTGTTGATCTCCTTCGTCATCGCCGCGTCCGCTCCCCGAAAGCACGTAGCGTTGTCGGAGAACACTTTCTCGGGAACGCCGCGTTTGCACGCGAACCTCCGGAGGGCCATCAGGCACGATTGCGTGGTGAGGCTATGGACCACTTCAAGATGCACCGCCCTGACCGCTAAGCATGTGAAGACGGCGATCCAGCGCTTCTCTCTGCGGCGACCCACCGTGACTTCGACCGGTCCCAGGTAATCGACGCCCACCGCGCTGAACGGTCGCATGGTTGCTGCAGTGCGTTCGACCGGAAGCGGCGCCATTGTTGGGACGAACGGCACACAACGGTTCACCTTGCACCACACACACTCCTTGACGACCTCCAGGATCGCGGCCCGTGCGTTTGGAATCCAAAACTTCTGACGCAGCTCGTTGAACACGGTCTCCCGATTCGCGTGACCGTACTTTTCGTGGTAGTGCTGGATGATCTTCTTGGTGATGGCGTGTTTCCGACCCAGGATGATCGGGAATCGCTTGTCGAACGGGATCGATTCGTTCTTCTCCAGCCTCCCACGAACGCGCAGAACCCCATCCTCGTCGAGCACCGGCAGCAGCTTGTAGAGCGGACTCGACCGCTCGATCTTCTCTGGCAACTCACCCTGCTTCAGTTGTAGGTTCTTCGTCAGCACGCTCATCTCGTCGGGAAGCTCTCGAACTGCGCTTGCTTCCACAGAATCCTCTCGGCCTTCTGCAGCTCGTTTTGTTGCAGCGGTTGGACATCCGTCTCGTGCTGCGCTTTGACCCGCTTGGCTAGGCGACTCGTGGCCTTTGCAGTCAGTACTGGACGGCCGTCTTTTTTGCGACGACAATTTTCGATGAAGCGTACCGCCGTTGCCGTCACCCTCACCAGCTTTGTCCACGTCGAGACCGCTTCTACGTTGACTGTCCCGTGGAACAGTACCACGCCTCGTGCGTCTTCGTTCGTCTCCTCGATCTGCTCAGGCGGTGAGTCGTGGTCATCCTGCTCGAACAGTATCGCCGGACCGTTCCGCCATTCCGAATCGTTCTGCAGTGGCGGTCCAGGTCCCCACTTCGTGAGAACGTCCGCGATGTTCTTCTTGGAAGGCACCCATCTCCAATCGTCCAGTCTCGTCAGCTCCAGAATCTCCCCGACTCGAAATGCGACGAACTGTTTGTACTTGTAGGGATCTGCGTGCAGCCACGCAAGGACGGTCCTTGAGTCGGTCCAGAAAACGGTACGGTCGATCTGCAGCGTGTGAGTTCCGAGGATCTGCTGGCTCATGCGCGCTCCCATGCACGCCGCCATCAACTCCAGTCGTGGAATTGATTGTCGTTTCAGCGGTGCTACCTTCGATCGCGCCATGACGAGACTGCAGTGAACTTGGCCGTCGATGACCGCGCGTAGATACGCCGCACAACCGTAGGCCAGCTCGCTCGCGTCGCTGAAGATGTGCAGCTCGAGACTCTCGACCGACGTGGACGTCGCATCGCCGAAGTAGCTCCGGGGAAAACGAAGTGCTTCGACTTCCGGCAGCAGTGCCGTCCACCGCTTCCACAGAATCCAGGCTTCGTCGTCGATGGCTTGATCCCATCTGCATCCGGTCCGCCACAAATGTTGGATGATGATCTTCCCGTGGATCGTGAACGGCGACAGCAGGCCGAGCGGATCGAAAAATCCCATCACGCAGCTCAGTACGATCCGTTTAGTTGGTCTTTTCCCTCTTTCAGGTACTTCATCAGTTCTTCGCGGTGCATCACGGCGAAGGCGAATTCGTCCAGCTCCGGGTCCCACCGCACGCCAAGTACGCGCTCGCTGGGCGTTTGCTTGTCCTGGTTCAGCAGCACAGGACTCATCGGCTTCTCTTCGCCCAGAGCAGTCAGCACTTCCGGCGAGTTGGACACCCAGTTGCGGATCTCAAAACCACCTTGTTTGTGGACGTGGCTCACCTGCTTCGCTCGCTTGACAGCTTCCTCGACGGTGTCAACGCTGTCAAAATAGTCATCGACATAGTGCCGATTGATGATCGCTGCCACGGCGTCCGGGTACTGACCGGCATGCTCTTCCGCATTGCGGTTCTTGACGTACTGCGCCGACGCCGGCGAACTCTTCGACCCGAAAGTAGCGACGTCCATCACGTACACTTTCGGCTCTTCGTTAATGTTGTCCCGGAAGAGGAAGCGTTGTGCTTGTTTGTCCCCGGAGATAATCTTCAGCTGGTGGTACATCTCGCGGATGTCCCCGCCGAAAGCAACCCGTCGTTCGCGGAACCCACAGATCACCGACACCAGTGGCACGAGCAGATCTGGCCCCTTCACCAGCATCGAGTTGAGAGAGACTCCATCTACCGTC
Source organism: Culex quinquefasciatus (assembly GCF_015732765.1). Lineage (NCBI taxonomy): Eukaryota > Metazoa > Arthropoda > Insecta > Diptera > Culicidae > Culex > Culex quinquefasciatus. The sequence continues at coordinate 182,999,415 of NC_051863.1, forward strand.
GCGGCCGCATCCCAGACCAGTCGAACTTTTCCCGGCTTCTTCGGGTTCACCACCACGTTGAGCGGCAGGTAGAACGCTTTGTTGTTGTTTGTTCCGTTCAGTTCCTCCGCGGTGGCTTCGTGCGCGTATCCCTTGGCCTGGTAGTCTTCAATCTGCTTCTTGACGTTGTCGTACAGCTCTGGCGAACGCTCAAGTTTCTTCTCCAGCTGCTTCATCCGCTTTACAGCCATCGGGTAGCTGTTCGGGAACTTGACACCGTCGGTTTTCCACAGCAGTCCGGTCTCGAAGCGGTCACCCACGCGACGTGTAGTTTCCTCCATAATCTTCCTCGCACGTTGGTCCTCAACCGACTCCCGTTGCACAGTCACCACCGCTTCTTCAAGCGAATAGTGGCTTTTGAGTAGATCGTGCAGCTCCTCATTCGTCACTTCTTGGTGGCATCCGAGGAAACAGCTCGCGCTCGCCGACTCTGCATCCCGAGGTCCGTATACCGTCCAGCCAAGCTTGCACTGGACTGCCACCGGATCGGCAATCGTGCCGACCTTCGTTTCTGCGGTGCGAACGAGTGAATATTATTCAACCCGATCAGCATTCCCGGCCGGCCATCGTACGAATCCACCGGAAGCCCGCGCAAGTGTTTGTAGTGCGCCGAAATTTCGTCAGCGTTCAAGGTTTGACGTGGCAACATCAGCTTCTCCACCGTGCGGACAGATTGCAGCAGCAGCTTCTCGCCATTCGCTCCGTTGATCGCTGACGCCCAAATGTTCGTCCGCCTCGAATGCTGTTCAACTCGCGTTATGTTGGCTGTCCACTTGATGGTGAGCTTCTCCTTCGTCCCCAACAGTCCCAAACGGTCAGCTAGACCACCTTCGATCAGCGTGAGGGAGGAACCCTCGTCGAGGAACGCGAGTACGGTCATCGATCTCTCACCGCAGTAGATTTTGACCGGAAGCATCCGGAACAGAACGGGACTGGTGGAGGTAATGTGTGCGTTCATGCCGACTGCCCTCGTCTCCGGGTGAAGCAAAGGATTGTGTGGCTCGCGGCACTCTCCGACGTTGCAGCGAAGTTTGAGCTTGCATTGACCGCCGTGTTCATTCAGGCAGCGTTGGCATAGCTTCCACTTCGTCGCCATCTTCGCTCGATCCTCGTATGGCAGCTTCTTGAAGTCCTCGCATGTCCACAGTCGGTGATCCATGCGCTGGCACACCCTGCACAGCTTATGTGGCTTCTGCTCTCGTCGCTCAGTGCATTCCTCGGCTACACTGTGGTTGAACAGTGCGGCTTTTTCCTTGTTTCGGCTTCGGCCGCTCGGTCCCGACGCCGCTCTGACGTCCGGCTTGTAGTCCAGGTTCACCGTCGCCTCGCACGCATCCTCGACGATCTTTGAGAGAAAGTTGGTGAGCGTGCGCAGATTTACTTCGCGCTTCTTGCGCTTGTAGTGCACCCAACTCCTCTTCTCCCCGTCCGGAAGCTTGTCGACGAGTTCCTGGATCAAGATCGGATTGACCAGATGCGCCGTTAGTTCAGTAGCCTCGATGTGCTCGCACAATTGTTCCACTGCATTGCCGAACGGGATGAACGATCCCAACTTGTCCGCTCTCGGCGGCTCCAGCTTGCGCACTCGTTGCAGGTGGCTTTGCAGCAACACTTCCGGGCGACCATAGATCTGGCGAAGCTTGGCGATCACACGCGGAACCGACTTGGGCAGAATCAGCTGGCCACGCACCTCCTCGAGCGCTCTGCCTTTTAGGCAGTCTTGTAGGCGCACGAGATTCTCCACGTCCGTGTACCCGCAGGCTTCGTTCGACGCTTGGTAGGCCGCGAAGAACAATGGCCACTCTTCTGGCTTGCCGTGGAAGTCTGGCAGCTTCCTTGTCAGCCCTTGTCTTGCAGCTCGCTGGGCCTTCGTTGGACCCGAACCGTGCTGCCCCAGCCCGTCTGGCTTCTCCCCAGAATCCTCAGCTTTTCCCGGCTTGACCGACTTCTCGTCGTTTCCATCACCTTTCGTATCGGCCACGTCACCTTTGCCACTGCTGGAACTGGTAGTGCTGGACCCCGACGAGGAGCGGCTGGACGTCTTCTTGGACGCCGGTTTGCTCGGTGTGCCCCCAGAGTTTTCGCCATTGTCGTGTTTTCCCAGGTTTTCCGTTGTCAATGGTTTGACTTCTGGGTTTCGCAGCGGAGTGCTGCTGTTTTGCAACAGCTTGTCGATGGAGGCGCTTTTGTCCCGAAATGTAGTCTCCAGCTTCTGGATCCGCTTCAGGTGTTCCTCCTTCTTCTGCATCTCCGCCTCTAGGTTCGCCTCTCGCTGCTTGAACTCCCTCTCTCGGAGTTCCTCGTCGATCTTCATCTGGCGCTCCTGAAGGTAGACAGCCATTTCGAGCTCCTTCTCCTTCAGGATTCGCTCCATCTCTTGTTCCGCTTCCATGCGCTTCCGAGTTTCTTCCAAAGCTTTCAACTTTTCTTGCAACTCGGGCGGCAATGGGAGCGGTACTTCCACAGACTTCTTAGTCTTCTTCTTCTTTGGCAGTCCTTGTCCGGACAGTACCACTTCTTCCCCGACTTCTTGTCAGCCGGATTGAGGTTGACGCACCGAGCGTGGAACCACAGTTTGCAGCTATCGCAGCCAACCATCAGCTCATCCTCGGTCGACACCTCTTTACAGGTTGAGCAGGGAGTCTCGGTGAAGTCCGGATTTTCGTCGGCCATCGTGGAGAGGATTACCGAACCCTCAATTAATTTTGAAGATTGTTCGGGTGGTAATTAAAACAACCAAATTTTTGATCAGCAGCTCTACGTAGCAGCTTCAAAACTAGAAGTAAGTATATTTTAAGTTTTTTGTTTACATTCTAGGTTTAAGTTTACTCACTTAATTGGTCTTCCTTCTACGCTTTCCAAACTCCTTCCTTCACTCTTTCCTTCTCCCTAACTTTCCTTCTTTGCACTCTTCCTGTATTTGTAGGTGCAATTTATTAATTTACTATTTTTCTTTTATTTTCAGATTTACTCACGGATCACCGAAGTACAAATTCGCCCCGAGTGACGGTGCGAAACGGCAGAGCAGGTTGCTAGACTTCTTCGCTGTTGGTAAGTATCTTGCGTTTAATTTATCTTCAACTGCACTAATTTTGGTTTCTATTTTACTTACAGGTTCCTAAGGCAGTACAGTTTCAATAAAATAAATAATCGAACTACAGCACTTCTTTTTCCTCAGCAAAAATCCGCAAAATATCTCCTCCAAACTCGTTCAAACGTCCGTTCTTTCAGGTTGAAAAATGGTGAACAATCAGCGCGCGTGTTTACGGTGGTGGCCACACACACACTTTTTCTCTCCTCTTTGCGTGCGTTGACAGCTACGACGGCATCGGCTGTTTACACCGCCGGCGTTGCACCGTCGGCCAGTGTGCCCATCCCAGCGGTGGCAACAGATTTATTTGATTTTTGAATTCAAAATTTACCCCGAAACCCTTTTCCAGTTAAATTTAAAAGATTTTTTAATGAAAATTCAACACAAATGAAATTTTATAATTTAAAAAAATACACAAATGAATAAATAATATTGATTCTTTTGTACGGCGTTGCTGGAACTATCGAAAGAGAACTTTGCAATGTTGTTTTTAAAACAAGAATGATTTTATCATTTGGAATTATGAACACTTTTTTGCAAGTCAAACAGTTTCTGTTTTTCTTTTATTCTAAAAATAAAAGTAATTTTGTTTAATTTCTGTTAAAACTTTGGTTTGATCTCATTTATCTCATTGGTTGATTCAAACCACTATTTTTTACTTAATACATCAATCTCATTCAAATTTGCCAAAATTATTTGGAAAAAAAATTACATATTATTTTATTATTAAATATATCTCATAAAATTCAAAGTGAATTTTTGGTTGGCTAAAATTGTTTATTTTTTTAGATAGTCCAAAATTAAGCTTTCATCATCAGAAAAAAATGAGAAAATATTTTGTGTATAAATATTTACAACATTAGTAAGATATATTTTATTTTCCAATAGAAAAGATTTTGATTGTGAAAAATCATCGAAAAACATTTCTTAGATAGTTTTGAAAATAGCTAGGAAAACATAAATATTTATAAACATCCCTTCCAACAGAAAGAAAGTGCCAATACTACGCATCACTTTCACGAAGCGCTCCGCCCATAGTTGGACGAGATGAGTTATTAAAATGAATAGATGTAATCAGCAAGTGAATTATGAAAATGATTAATTGACCAACCTAGGCCGAACGAAAACGGCTTCGGCCTTCAACCTGCAACCTGTTTACACACGCAACCACACACTGCTGACCAGAATCCTTCCAGCAATTTGTCCCACCGACGACGGGCGGCAATATTTATAGTTCTGGCGATGGCCACAGGTTGGCCAGAAGACGAAGCCAATTTATCGAACCCTCAGCTCCAATAAGCTGGCCGATTATTTATTTGCATACCACCTCACCCCGACCCGATCCGACCCAACCCGGCTCTGAACTTTCACCCTCAAAAGTTGAAAGTTTGAACCAAAAAAAAAAGTTGTGTGTAGGATAGTAGTAGGTGCAAATTTGCGGTTAGACCGCTGTCCCACGTCCTGGCCGTGGTGGTCACGGCCAGCCCGTGGTCAATGGTTTGGCTTTTTTTGAAAATTATTACCCTGGCCATAAATCGAACCAGAACTCACTTGCGGTGGCGGCGCACGTGGCCACGTGGCTATCTATTGCGCGAGGTGATGTGCGATAAATTTGATTTGTGACTTGTGGGTTTGGAGTGTTTGCTCCCAACCTACTCACCATAAAAGGTTGGTCGTCAAAACTGTTTGATGTTAGTTATGGCTCGTTAAAACGCAACAAATTCCTTACAAAAGTCGTTTCCCCAAATATGAGCAAATAATTATTTTGTAAAACTAACCACCGGACAAACCAATGAAGGTAAAGCAGTTCATTTGTATACAAACTACCCGGACAATTTTGCCCTAAAAGACTAGGACTTTATTGCACCCAAAAGGTCCCCAAACAGTCATAAGAAAACAATTAAAATCGAATAAACATCCGAAAAGTCACCGCCAAAATTGTGCCATAAAGTGAAAGTATTTCCCAGGCGAAACCACTTCAAAGTTATGACCATTTTGCAAGCCAAACATCTGTACTAAATATAATACACCCAACCATCATTAAATCCTCGTTGATAGGAAGGGCCAAAGCATAAAATAAACATAATTTCTTTTTTATGTTTATTTCGGCCAAATTAATTGTGGAGATAATTGGAAATGTCTCCAAAATAAGGGGCTCAATGTTTGCTTAGCCCAAGCAAAAACGGGGCAAAGGTGTAAAAGATTTCCCGAATCAAACCATCATCGGGCTCGTTGAATGGTCGAATTTCAATATTCATTCGGAGGGCCACGAACCGGATTGGATCAGCAATAACGAGAGAGAGAGAAAGTAGTTGCCGGTTCTAATTTATGGTTATTTGGGTTCACCTGGGCGTGGTACAAATGAGCGGGAGGGACTCGAACGGTCGTAAAACTGTTACCAAATCATTGCCATTAAGCTGGAAATGACCTCTCAATGGTAGGTTGTGGGGAGTTGAGATGTCAAATCACTTATTCACGACCTCAAATTTTCAAATGACTGTATGTGTTACACTTTGAAAAAAATGTAAATTTTTCTGATAAATTTAATAAACATTTTTTTTTTCAAATACCTTTCACAAGACGATTAATTTGTCCATTAATGCTAGAAAGTGTACAAACAATCAAATACCCTATGTAAACAAATAAAACCTACCCATAAAAATCTAAATCACTTCCGCTCAGCAATGTTATTGCACGAGAACGACAAAATGTCGAATGTGGAAAAATGAAACAAAAAATTATAATTATAAACTTCTTAAAAAATCTTCAAACTAATATTTTCTTATAAATAAATCTGATTTTTTTTTTCTGTGAGTTTATACTTGGTTTATCCATTCTTTAAGTAATGATCATTTTTTAAATAAACAGAATAACTTCCAAACCATTTTTTGAGAAGATTTACATTCTTTCAAACATGAGCAGTTCTTATTAAATAAGTTCGACTTTTAAAATATTTTTCAAGTTTTTACTTGATTTTTAAAAACAAGCTTTTCTTGTTTGTCGTCATATTTTTGTGACTTTTCCCATTCTTTCAAACATGAGCAATTGAGATATTTTTATTTTGAAAAACAGATTTCTTAATTCCAAAAAATAACAGTCTTCAAAAATATTACCACGAACCATAAACAAAAAGTCATTCTCGAATGCAATTTCTTTATTCCAACTGAAAATGTACTATCATTTTGTATGATCGTTTGTTTGAAATTTTCTAAAAAATCATATTTTGCTTCCTCACTGAGGTAAGGCTATATCCTGCTACCCGAGCAGACGGAAATAACTTGGGAATAACATTTTTGATATTTGAAAATACTAGGCTAATAACATTTTATGTTAGGCCAATGCAAATATTTAAAAAAGTTTTTGTCCCTCGGCCTTGGCCGAGGTCAAGGGGGGGCAAAAAAATAAAAAAATATAAAAATTTAAATAACAAGCCATAGTCTTCACATTTAAATGAAAAAAGTGTTTTAAAAGGCATTTTACACTAGTTCAGTTGTTTTGCAATCATTAGTTTTCAAAAAATCTAAGATCTGACAAAAACAAAAATTGTATCGAAAAAAAAGATTTTGCATCGAAAATTTTCAAAAAATCTTAAGATTTTTTAATAAACCCAAACATGCTAAAAATGAGTTTAAACGCAGAAGAATGTATTTTAATTTGATTTCAGCTGGTTGCACTTGAATTTTCATTGAAATTTTGAAGTTTATTGTAAAATATTTTTTTGCCCCCTGATTTTTCGGGCCAATTTTGAAGGGGGTGACAAAAACTTTTAAAAATATTTGTACCAGCCTTATTTATAGCAAGATTTGTTTTTCGACGTTATGATTTTTTGTTATTGGATTGTTATTGTAATAACAGACTTATAACATTTTTAGTTATTCTTCGAACAAATCTTTGTTATTATTTTTCTGTTATTTTAACAACTAATCCGATCATCCCAATAAGAGTTTCAAGTATTCTTCCATAACAAAAAATGTTATACCAAAGTTGTTTTGGCTTACAACCAATATCACACCAATAACAAATTTTGTTATGATGACATAAACTGTTATTAAATCCTTTTGCAAAAATTGATTTTTCAAGAAGATTCCATAACACTTTCTGTTATTTTAACAATATTTGTTATTAAAATTGCATGATTTCTGTTATTACCGTCTGCCCGGATACGAAAATGAACTCCCGAGCAGGCGGTAATAACAAAATTCATGCCATTTCAATAACAAATACAGTTAAAATAACAGAAAGTGTTATGGAATATTCTTGAAAAATCTATTTTTGCATAAGAATGCAATAACAGTTTAAATTATCATAACAAAATTTGTTATTGGTCTGATATTAATTGAAAGCCAAAACAACTTGAAGAAAACCGCCAACTGTTACTGGGATGATCGGATAAGTTATTAAAATAACAAAAAATAATAACAAAGATTAAAGAAAATAACTGAAAATGTTATCAGTATGTTATTACAATAACAATCCAATAACAAAAAAATTTATAACGATGAATCACAATTCTTGTTATAAATAACATAAAATGTTATTAGTTCAAATATCAAAAAATGTTATTCTCAAGTTATTACCGTCTGCTCGGGAAGTGACCAAAAAACAACTCAAATCCCAATAAATGCATGAGTTACGGAAATTGCTTTCCGCATAATTGATCGACGCCACCAACATCGTCAGCACAGCCGGCAACAGTAACCCAAACTGCGAACAAAGCTAAACTTCGTTTACCTCGCCGCGATTAAAGCAAGTAGCTCGATTAATGCTTCGCAAGCAAAACCTCAGTACCTCGTGTGTGAGGCTCTGGGGGACTTTTCGATCACAATAAAATCAGAACGTTTTGGACAGTCAAACTGAACACTTTGGAGTAATTAATCAAGAGAAAACCACCCTTGCATAATGGGACTTTTATAACTGGCGCAGTCGAGTCTTCGTCGGAAGGTGGCTGTGCCCAGTGATTGAAGTGGTCGTTCGCGAAAATCTCGGTAGTGAGACCAAAAGTGCAAGTTAATGCGAAAAACACGGCAGTTGTTCATTCAGCAGAAATTCGTCACCAACGGCTCTGGAGATCAGGAGTGAAGCAGCCAAGGAAATTACCTGGTGAAGCAGCCACCGACCGAAGAAGATGAACCAACGTTATCCGCTGGATACTTCGGCAAGAGGCGTGATACCATCGTGTGCACATCGCGAAAAACTCAGAACCGAGTTCAGGAGCGCAGCACGACATGGATTTCAACACCTTCGACGAGAGAGACAAAGGAACAGCGTTACCCGGATTTTCAACAAACAACAAAATTTAAAGTGAAAAAAAATCTAAATTCAAAATTCAAAAATATTTTTCCAAATTTGATAAGTTAAGTGAGTGTGTGTGTGAGTAAAAACAAAATCAGCAATTCGGAAATCATTTAAATAATTCAGCATGGTCAGATTAACTAATTTGACAAAAGGAAAAAACACGATTCAAAATTTATTTTTTTTAGAAGGTGTGTGAGTGATAAAAAAACAAAGAAAACCATTTCAAAATTATGCAGCAAAAAAATTCAGTTAATCGAGTGTGTTTGAAATTGTTGTGAGGAAACATTACAATGAAATAATAGTTTGTTTGTAATAACTAATTACAAATCTCAATTTGTAATTCAGAGTTACAAAAGTGTAATTAATGAAGATGTAATTAAGGATTACGTAATCTTTGATTACAAATATTTGTAACACTTAATTACAAAACAGCAACAACTATAATGTTTCAAACATCACCAAAGAAGCTTGAGATATTTGAAACTCGCTGAGTGACCTGTTTGGTAGTTCTTTCCGATGGAAAATTTATGTGCAGTCGATACGGATCGGGACGATCCTTTCTTGGTGAGGGAGCAGTTACGGAAATTGCTTTCCGCATAATTGATCGACGCCACCAACATCGTCAGCACAGCCGGCAACAGTAACCCAAACTGCGAACAAAGCTAAACTTCGTTTACCTCGCCGCGATTAAAGCAAGTAGCTCGATTAATGCTTCGCAAGCAAAACCTCAGTACCTCGTGTGTGAGGCTCTGGGGGACTTTTCGATCACAATAAAATCAGAACGTTTTGGACAGTCAAACTGAACACTTTGGAGTAATTAATCAAGAGAAAACCACCCTTGCATAATGGGACTTTTATAACTCATGCATCGTTGGTAAAGTAATAAAAAGATCATTCCAACGAGTCCAAAACATTGAAGATCTGGCGACCCTGTCTCAAGTTAAGACCAGTTAAGTAATATTTGTGTATTTTTTTATTCCGGATCTAAAAAAATAGCAATTTGTGTCCAAACCCATCATATCACTAATAGTTGGTAAATAGTGAGGAGAGCACAAATCACATAGGTGGATTAAGTTAGTTTTTTTTTTTTTTTTTTCAAAAACAAAGCGCTATTACCATAATTTGCATCATCCTAAAATAAAAAAATGTAATTTTGACCTATTAAAAAAATACAAAAAACTAAAAATAAAAGTTACTTTGATTGATATAAAAAAATTAAAAAAGATCGATGTATTTTCGAGATCATTTTTTTCTGAAAAGGTTAACCTACAATTTTGCCGAAGACATCAATTCAATAGGAAAATTTCTTCACAAGATACACAGTTTCGAATATTCACAAATGTATGAAGTTTCTATGATGAAAACTGGCTTTTTGACAAAAGCAAAATTGAGCAAAATTTTATCTAAATTAAAACAAACAAAATTAAAAATCTGGAATAAAAAAGTTAAGAGATTCTGGAATCTTACCCAGTGCACTTTCAAAAATAGATTGAATTAATTGTTGTAATGTTATTCAAAAATGATAAATTTTTCAAGGAATTAGTTCAGATTTTCACGCTTATTTCTTTAAAAAACCTTAAACCCAAACCTAAAAGAAAATAAGTCAAACCAAAAACTTACAACACTTCATCCCAACCCCTCAAATCATGCTTTTTACCAGCGTTATCTCACGACAAGCCACTAGAACAAATTTGACCACTTGAAAAACAATTGTTTCGTCGTCCTTTCCTGAGAGGAAGGATAAACATTAAAATTATTCACTTGTTGGTCTGTGGCTTGTGTCCTCGAGGGCTGCTCGTCCCTTGGCGGACCAGCTATTGTGCTTTCATGACTGTATTTTTATTAGCTTTATGCAAATGTCCGAAAATTTTGGCAACGTTGTAGAGAAAAAAAAAAGCACAAACAAACTAAAGGATTAACGATATCAACAGAAAACGCGAGAAAAAAAAACCAAGTCCTCGGTTGTGGGAGTATAATTCATGACCTCCCGGTCCGGAAGGCCGTTCGTTTCTCGGGCGGTGTGTTTTTTTTTTTCCGCCCTCCGGCACTAAATTTCGTCCCACGGCCGGCCCGAGTGTTTCAATATCTCTAAACTGTCTTTCCGTTTCGTGACCCTCCGGGTGACCAGACCATGGAACGCGAACCACTGTTACCGTGTCTGCGCTCCCACCCCGAAATAGGACGATTTCGCTTTCCTTTCTGGAAGGTGCCAAAAGTGACCTCCGGAAGGTGGCATTTTACACCCGGGAGGTGGAACGAAAAATGACCACTTTTGGCGGAAGGACATTTTGCCACCTTGTCGTTTGGTGGATTTTGTTTGTTTTGCTTTAATTTGTTGTTTTTTTTTAACTTTAATTTTTGAAACCGTAGAACTATAGTTCTTAACTCCTCTTTTTGCCCAAATATTACAAATCCAAGCAGACGACTCCAAAGTGCGAACTCATATTTACAAGTCTAATGAGTCGTTGTTGCTCCACCAAGACGACAACCAGGCCATTTAGGCCCTTTCTCCGGGATTGTTTTCAACCCCCGAACGGGGAGTTACATCGCCAAGAATCCGGTCATGGGCGACCTTATTTATTCCGCCCAAGTGTGTATATTTTACGATTATGAGAATTAGAACCAGTAAATTCTTTAGAGAGTGAGGGAAAAGAAAAGTCCCGTTTTCTTGCCTTGGCACTCCTTTTTTGTTGCACGTCGAATGTGGAGCCAAGTTCTGCCAACAGCACAATGAGCAATGTGAGGAGACATTGCCGGTTTAAATGCTGTTTTGTAGGGCCAACTCGCCCCAAGTTGTTTCATCCAAAGTTTTTGTTCCGTTTCGAGTTCTCAATCTAAATTCCCGCGCTTACACCAACTTTCGCTCGCCACATGTGTGACTGAGTTCTCACCAGGCTCTGTTGTGTGAAGTGAACGTTGTACCAGCTAGTAGGTTTGACTAGCCGGGACTATAGTGCTGGTGTGGTTGAACCAGGGTTGATCTGAATTTTGATTGAAATTCGATTTTAAATTATCATTTTATTTCTTGAAATAAAAAAAAACAAAAAACAAAAAACAAAAAACAAAAAACAAAAAACAAAAAACAAAAAACAAAAAACAAAAAACAAAAAACAAAAAACAAAAAACAAAAAACAAAAAACAAAAAAAAACAAAAAAAAAAACAAAAAACAAAAAACAAAAACAAAAAACAAAAAACAAAAAACAAAAAACAAAAAACAAAAAACAAAAAACAAAAAACAAAAAACAAAAAACAAAAAACAAAAAACAAAAAACAAAAACAAAAAACAAAAAACAAAAAACAAAAAACAAAAAACAAAAAACAAAAAACAAAAAACAAAAAACAAAAAACAAAAAAAAAAAAAAAAAAAAAAAAAAAAAAAAAAAAACAAAAAACAAAAAACAAAAAACAAAAAACAAAAAACAAAAAACAAAAAACAAAAACAAAAAACAAAAAACAAAAAACAAAAAACAAAAAACAAAAAACAAAAAACAAAAAACAAAAAACAAAAAACAAAAAACAAAAAACAAAAAACAAAAAACAAAAAACAAAAAACAAAAAACAAAAACAAAAACAAAAAAAAAAAACAAAAACAAAAACAAAAAACAAAAACAAAAAACAAAAAACAAAAAACAAAAACAAAAAAAAAAAAAAACAAAAACAAAAAACAAAAAACAAAAACAAAAAACAAAAACAAAAACAAAAACAAAAAACAAAAACAAAAACAAAAACAAAAAACAAAAAACAAAAACAAAAAACAAAAAACAAAAAACAAAAAACAAAAAACAAAAAACAAAAAACAAAAAACAAAAAACAAAAAACAAAAAACAAAAAACAAAAAAACAAAAAACAAAAAACAAAAAACAAAAAACAAAAAACAAAAAAACAAAAAACAAAAAAAAAAAAAAAACCAAAAAACAAAACTAAGAAAAGACCCACAACATAAAACTTTACCCCTGATCCATTCGAAAAAAAGCTCGAAACACGTGTGCTCCCCATTCGTCCTCGGCGGCGGCGGCGTCGTCGTTCGCGCCAGGACCAGGTTTTTCTCACCATCGCCGTGAACCACCCACACGCTCTTCATCGCATTGTTCGCATATGTGTTGTGTTCCGGATTCAACGGAAGTTTTTTTTTTCTTCCCGTGGCACGGAAGTGCAACGCCACTTTTTTGTTGCACAGTCCTTCTCCAGACTAGACACTGAAGTCAGCAGCAGCAGCACATACTTTTGAGGGTTGGGAAAAAGGCAGAGCGTGTTGTACAAATAGTTGTACAACAGCACCGTTCGCTGCTCCCACATGCTTCACGTGCTGTGAATGTGTGTGTGTGTGGGGTGGGGGGGCAGCTACTCCAAATGTGGACTAGGCCTAGGTCTCTGTTGGAATAGTGGCTAAACTAGCGCGCGTATCTTCACACCGACCCTTGAATGCGCCTTAGGCTGGCTTTTGGGCACGAAAAAGAGTGAAAGCTAGGCTTTTGGGTAGAATTTATGCTTTCACCACCGCCAAAGTATCCCGTTTCACAACGAAATCTAATGAATTGAACTAAACATAACACGTAAGTGAGATTTGAAACTGTTTGAAAAGTTTGTTAAAATCTTAATTTTTTTCCGGAAACTAAAAAAAAATTACAAAAAAAAGACTTTACAAATTATGACCAAAATATCACCCCTAAAAGCACAATGTGCAGCGTAGTTGCAATGCCTTTCCCTGTGTGCATGTGCAACGACCCACCCAGCCTGGTGCATTCCAGCCGAGACTCGACGTCTTTGAGCCTATTTTTAATGTGGAGAAATATGATACCTAATTCGGTTAAAATAAATTATGCTCATAGACAGGACGAACAACCAACCACCTACGAGTCGTGTAGAATGTGGGTCCCGCTTTTTTTGGGGGGGGGGGGGGCTTTAGGACATGGGTTTTTTTTGCCACGGCTGGTGGATGACCTTTAAACGGTTGCATCTAATTAAGATTAATGGTGGGGCTTTTAAGAGCTTTCTAGGAAGTGAAAATTGCATAGGCCAAAATAACGAAACAGATTAGGCCGATGCAAACATTTTAAAAAGTTTATGTTTCTTGGCACTTGTCGAGGTCGTGGGAGGAGAGGAGGGGCAGCCATTAGAATGAAAAAAAAAGAGTTCAAAAAAGTATTTTTCACTACTTCAGTTATTTTGTTGTTTGGTTTAAAAAAAATAAGTTTTATCGAAAAAAAGTTTTTGCGGTTGTGTACATCGAAAATTTTCAAAAATTCTAAACATTTTTTAATAAACCCAAACATGCTTAAAAATTATTTAAAACGCAGGCGACTCCAATTTCAATTCATTTCAGCTAATTGCACTTGAATTTCCATTGAAATTTTGAAAAAAAAACTAACACACACACAACATACAAATTTCTGAAGCATTTCAAGAATATTCGAATTTTCACGATTTCGCTGACAGCGTGATATGCGAGAAATGTGTAGATTTTCGTGAAATCCTGCAAAATTTGCATTTTTTTTCTTTGTTAAACAAATATTACATCCATAAAGCAGTTTTATACAGCATATTTTTGCTTCTTGTATTTTTATTAAATTTTTTGAAGTAAAAAAGCAAAAGTTTCTTATGTAACTAGAAAAACAAAAAAATGGAAAATATTTTCTATAACCTACTATTACAGTTAAAACTGATGAAGAAAAAAAAATTATTGAAGAACAATGCAGAATGAGCATAGAAGGATTCTTTACTTCAAATTAATAATTTTCCAAGTTTTTGAACATTTTTCATGTTCCGTAAAATTTTGTGTTTTAGAATTCGGGCCTCGTGAAAATTGCAATTTTTAGGGTAGAAAATTTACCAAGCCTAATTGTGGAACAAAAAAAATATAATTTTCATTAAAATTTGAAATTTCATTGAAGAACTTGTAGAATTGTTACTAATGAGTAAGCTTAGTGATTTTACACGCTCGAAAATTACAAATTTCACGGGGACCATAATTTCAAAACACCGATTTCAAGGAAATTTCACGAAACGTGAAAAATATTAAAATAACTTTGAAAAACTTATGTTTAAAAAAATACAAATAAATAAATTTAAATACTTAATTTAGTTACGAAATGTTTAAAATTTTATTCGAAATCAGAACAGAAAACAAAAAAGGGAGTATTTTTTAATTTCCACGGGAACCATCCACCCAAATAATCATATAAAAATAAACAAAACTCGAAAAATAATAACTCAATTTTAAAAAATCAGTTTCATTTTTTAAAAAATTATTACAATATCCTTGTTTAGTAATTTTAACATGTTTTGGGTGAAAAAGCCAATATTTGTAAAAAAATAATACAATTATTAATGTTATTATGTTTGTAATAACTTGATAATTCAGAGAATATGTTTTTCACTTTGAGTTATTTCTGGAAGCATTATTAAAGTATTCGCAGCATTCACTTCGCAGTAAATGTTGGCACAATTTCATGTTTATGTATGTTTTGCAAACAATTTTTCAAATGGTTCATATCACGCTTTTAATTGAAAACTAATAAAATAAACTTAAAAAGTTTATTTATATTTTAAAGATGAAATAATTGATAAATTGTTATTTCAAAGAAGAGCAGTTCTCTACGGAATCATTTTTTTTAATTTTTGTATTTTTTAATTCGGCTGAATTTTTAATGGTGTCATATTATTTTCCATACAAATTTGTAGTGCGTCCATCCCGGGAATTCCCGGGTCAAAAATCCCGGGATTTTTCCAAAACCGAGAATTCCCGAATCCCGGGAATTTGCATATTTTGTCCCGGGAACTCCCGAAAATAAAAAAAATCCAACTTTGGTCTGGAAATTCAGATTTGGTTGTGGAAATAAGTAAACAGTTGAATACTTGGTAATCGATAAAAATTTGGAAGCATTAAAATTTGTATTCGGCATATATCACCATTACTTTGGATTATTAGGGAAAATGGCTAAATTCTTTGTTTACACATCTGCAAAATTCCTAGCGCTTTAATTATTTTGTTATTGTATTTTGTATATTTTTGAAAGGCAGGTTTTTATATTTACGTTTTTTTATAATTTTAAACTTGAAAAATATCATATTTAATTATTTTTCATCAATCACCGGCATCTGAGGCAAATCAGGACAAATATAACAAAATAAGACAGCTGTTTAAGCCATTTTTTTCCTAACGTTTTGTTTTGTATTTTTGTTTTCTTTTTTTATATCGGTTAAAAAAGGACCAGAACAAAAAAAATAGTACACCAAATTCCAAATTTATTGCTACAATTTCCTGTAAAATATGTTTCATATAAAACATGAAATTCCAAACATTGCTGAAAGTTTACATTGACTGGCATTACATTCTTGTTTTTTTTTTACATTTTCAAAGAAACATTATATTTTAATGATTTTGAATCACATTGCATTAAAAATGGTGGTGAAATCAAAAGCACCGCAAAGAACAAAAAACATTTTAAATTTCTTTTAAACTATTTTCAAACAGCTGTCCTTGTTTAGATTGAAGTTTAGATTATCACTATTTAATAGTATTGAACAAATTCTATGATTTTAAGCTTGAAAAACATAACATATATAATAAAATCATTGATTTTATTACTGTTTTGAAAATTTCCCGGGATTCTGAAAATATTTTTCCCGTTTCCCGGGAAATTCTAAAACCGGGAAAATTGGACGCCCTACAAATTTGGTAGCTGTCCATACGAAAATGATATGTGAAAATTCAAAAATCTGTATCTTTTGATGGAATGTTTTGATCGATTAGATGTCTTCGGCAAAGTTGTAGGTATGGATATGGACTACACTAAAAAAAATGGTTCAGGGTAAAAAAAAATTTGGTGATTTTTAATTTTACTTTTTGTCACTAAAACTTGAATTGCAAAAAAACACCAATTTTATTTTTTTTTATATGTTTTAGAGGACATCAAATGGCAACTTTTCAGAAATTTCCAGAATGGGCAAAAAATCTTTGACCGAGTTATGAATTTTTGAATCAATACTATTTTTTTTTTTTTTTTTCAAAAAAACGAAATATCGGTCGCAAAAACTTTTCATCTTCATTTTTCGATGTAAAATCAAATTTGCAATCAAAAAGTACTCTAGTGAAATTTCGATAAAGTGCACCGTTTTCAAGTTAAAGCCATTTTCAGGTAACTTTCTTCAAAATAATCGCAGTTATTATTTTTTTTAAACTAGTGCCCATATTTGCCCACTATTAAAAATGTTTTTTTTTTTGAAAAGATGAGAAAATTTTCTATATTTTTATTTTTTTGAACATTGTTGATACCACCCTTAGTAGCTAATAATTGCCATGCAATGGTTCAAAAACAGGATAATTGATGTTTTCTTGGTCTCACCTAAACAACCCACCATTTTCTAACGTCGATATCTCAGCAACTAATGGTCCGATTTGCAAATGTTAAAATATGAAACATTCGTGCAATTTTCCGATCTTTTTGAAAACAGTATTTCCATTTTTTTTAATTGAGGCTAACATTTTAAATGGGCCCAATATTCAATATTACGCCCTTTGGAAAAGTAAGTCTTGATTAATTTTTTTAAATATTGTTTTCGAAAAGATCGGAAAATTTTACAAATGCTTCATTTTTAAATATTGTAAATAGGACCATTAGTTGCTGAGATATCGACGTAAGAAAATGGTGGGTTGTTTGAGTGAGACTTAGAAAACATCATGGTAGGAAGATTTACTTGTTTTATGTCACTTTGCCAATATTTTTAAAAATGTTATATTTTAGGGGTTAACATTTGCTTTGTTTTTTACCAAAATTTCCTATATTTGAAGTAAAATGAAGTTTGCAGTGATTTGTGTAGTGTCCTAGATTATGGCTCTACATTTATTCTTAAAATTCAAATGATAATGGTGCCATTTTATAGCAGAAAATGTGAAAAACAAGCAAAAAATTTAAAAAGCGACTGTAAAAATAGAATATGTAAAATACTACCAAAAATAAACATAACCTGAACAAGATAAATGGAAATAAAATACTAAGAATGAAACAAGAAAAACATAAAACGTAGAAAAAAAATTGGCTCAAAATGACAAGGAAAAAATAAAAAAAAATCGATAAAAAAATTTGGGCAGTAAGGTTAAAAACAGGTCCTTTTGCAATCAATAATTTAAAAAAAAAAATATGTTGACGTTGATTTCAAGTCTATGTAGGTTGAGGCCTCAATGCTGTTCAAACACATATTTTTATCGCCTGACTTTTAAGCTGGCTGAGAAGGATAAAAAATTACAGACTTTTTTTAATATCGCTGCTTTTTACTACATATATTTCATCAAAAACCTTCTGCTTTCTTTTTTTTTTGCCTAAACCTTATCCATCACGCCTCAATCATCTTTGCAGAAGAAAAACCACATCCAAACGCTCCCCGAGGGAAAAATCGAAACGGTCAGACGGCCATGGTCAGGGAGGTGGGTAGCATTCGAGGGCCCCAACTTTGCCCAATGACCTTATGAATAACGAGAGCAAGCGCTCGAAGGCGGCCCATCAACCTGATTGCCTGCCAGAACACATCCCTCAACTCCTCATCCGAATAATTTATGTGCCATGAATATCATTACAAGGTACACAACTTTCGGGTGGGGTGAACCAACCGGTGTGATCCGTCCATCATCTCAGGCTCATAAAGCATGTTTCGCCTTTGAATGGTCCACTATCCATTTCTTTTTCCCCGACAAACTTTTGGACTTTAAGTAATGTGCAGAGCTGGCTTCCACTATTCCACTCCGGTGAGACTTGCGGCCAAATGTATGTAAACGGGCGCTTGGCCGGACGGCATTTGTCAGCGGCGTTTCCTCGGAATTTCCCACGAAGAGTCGGGTCGACCCGTTCGTGATGTAATCCTATATCCTTTCGGGAAAACGGTATTTGTTCACCACCCGTTTGGCTCCGGCTTCCCCCCACCATGGAAAATGAATATAATAATAAGGATATGTAATTATGAGCATAATCAAATTTGAATTATTTAGCTACGGCGAGCTGGACTCTGCTGGAGTATGTTTGTGTGTTTGGTGGATAAACCAACAGTTTAAACCCTAATTTCGAATATATTTGGAATAAATAGCCGGTTCATAAATAAATTATACCGTGTGCCGCCACCGTGGTCGTCGTCGTCGTTAGTTGTTTTTTCGACCTGCCCAAATTGATGGTCAGCAGAGGAGCAAAACGCGACGACGTGAGGAATCAGTTAGCGTTCAAACGGGGGGGGTGCTCCCGGTACCCGGTTTTTGGTCACGAAAAAGGATAACATTCAACAAACTACTGTTTGATTGTTTACATTTTGGGAAAATGGAAATTTCCGGTTTGGGTGCCACGTTAGGCCAAAGGGCATCAGTTTTTGGCAAGATGGAGTGTGGGGGTTAAGGAGGAAATCACAGTTTAGATTTATGCACCAATATTCATACGAACTATTTGTCTATGTTTTAAGTTGACAATTTAGAAATAATGTTTTTTTACAATCTTCAAAATTTTTTTTATTTGAAAGAAGATTTCAACTGAACTTCTGATAAGTTCCCAAAATGACTTATTTCCATTCTCAAAGCTCACTCATTACCGAGCCCAAAACGAAAATTGAGCAATCAAGCAATCATTCCCACTTCAGGATATCCGCTTATCCGACCAACAACAACACCCACCTGAACGGAGCGAACTACTGCTTCAAACACCAGAACCCGTTAAGCTCCAAAAAATCGCCACTTTCGCCGTTTGCATGATCCTAGCAATTAAAAGCCCCCCACTTCCCTTCAGGTCCAAGGAAACTACCAGCTCGTCGACAACGCAAAACTGTAATCCATCCATCCCCCCGTCAGGACCTCGTTCCGTCCGTCAAGTCGTCGGGCACAACCGGGGCACGAAAAAAGTCATCAAACTAAATTTGACATGCATCGCTTTGGAGCTGTTTCCTGGAGTTTCCCCCCCTGAAGGTGGAAAGTTTTCTTTCACCTTGCCGAGGGCAAACTCCCCGGGACGTTTCCAGAAGGTATTAGTTGTTGTTGTGATAATGCCTGCTGATAAACCGGGAAAGAACGTTTCCGGCTAAGCTTGAAGCGTTTCGAACTTTGAATGCCAAGTATGGTTCCAGGTCGAGCATGTAATCTTGAATGATTGCTAGGAAATTACGTCGTAGACTTGGGCATGGTCTGAATTTTTGGAAATGGTGATTTAATTCGAGGGGCTGGTGACTTCGCCTGGTAAGGTCGGCGAAGATTGATTGCGAATTAAAAGATTGTAAACTATTGAGCGCAAACGTCTCGACATCGGCGACAGTAAAAGTTCATCGTAAAAGGATTTAGAAGGGGTAGTGTTCTTGTTCTGAACGGAGCATAAGGGAATTTTACGATGCCTGAACGGATTAAACATTCATTTCTGATGCATTTTTGATGCAGTTTTGTCTTCGCGCGACCACTAATGGTGAGCTGTTTTGGGACGCTGGTGGCTAACAGTGCAATAATTATCAGATAGTTTGGTCAGAATTTGCAATTGTTAGATTGAAACTGTAAAATTTCACAATTATAAACAATTCATGTGGGATTTTTTAAGTTTTAATGACTTTTGAGGACATTTTAGCTCAACTACAAATTATTACCAGCTAACATTTGTAAAATGTCCCATCTGCTCAAGAAACTCTGAGCTTAGTAAAAATTGAGCAATGCTGCATTTAACAATTGAATAAAATCTCTCTAAAAAAAAAAATATTTTTGCCAATTTAACATCTACTATTTCGAGATCGAATCGAATTATATCAATCGATTGACCGTGTTTAAATAACTTATTTTGCATTATTGGCTTTTCCATACGAACTTGGAATCTGTCTATAAAAAACTGCTATGAAAAAGTTCTAAAACCCGTAATTGAGAAGCGATTTTTTGATCGATTTAGTATCTTTGACATTGTTTGATTGTCGCCTTTTAGAAAAATCAAATAGTAAATGAAAAAAAAAAAAATCTTTTCTGATTTATCTTCTTAATACTTAAACAAAATTTTGACTAACTTTAACCGTTTTGTTTTATTTTTTTTATGTTTTAGAAGAACAAAACTTTTGAAAAACACTCAATTCATTAATCTTTTATGGATGTAAAATTGATTTTTAAATCAAAAAGCACATTTTCAGTTTTAACTACATATTTTAAGTTATTTTTGAAATATCAAATATATTTTCTCACTTTTTAAAATCGTCCGATTGAAATTTAATTAACACTTTTGAAAATAGTATCCATCCTTGTTCATCTCTCAAATAACATTCGTTTTAGCTGAGCAAACTCCCTACTATTTTTTCTTTTAAAATTGTTAATCCAACCTCTAGTTGCCGTGACATGGCCTTTCAACGATGTAAAATTATTAAAGATACATATTTCTAAAAGCAAACTAGCCCTCAATTTTCAATCGATGTTATCTCAGAAACTGAAAACAGACTATCACAGTCAAAAACATTTCTCGAAACTTTCTCGCTTTTTTTTAGGAATTTCATAATCATGTCATGTCAAATCATGTCAAAAGTTGAACGCAACATTTGTGCAATTTATTAAAATTAATTTACAAATACTCAAAATTGTTCACAATATTTTGTGATTATCAATATACAATATTTGAATTGTTCTATTCCATTCCCCAGAATCTCATTCCCCAGAATCCCATTCCCCAAAATTCCATTCCCCAGAATGCCATTCCCCAGAAATCCATTCCCCAGAATAGTTCATTGCCCAGAATCCCATTCCCCAGAATGGTCCATTCCCCAGAAACTCATTCCCCAGAATGACCCATTCCCCAAATTTTTTTTTATTTTTATTATGAATGTACTTTATTTCAAAAAAAATTATCAGTTTTAAAGTGTGAAGTATTTAGATTTCGCCTTTATTGTGATAACTGCTGAAAAAAGTTAAATAGTTAAATCCGGAAAACGCTCTTAACTTGTTATGATTACTGATGAATTTTCCCTTTAAAGTTGAATTTTCTCTTTTATAAAGAAGGGAAAACTCTCTTGCCTGTCAGTATTGCTGACAAGAGTTTAATATTCCCTTTGAAGTTGAATTTTCCCTTCTTTAAAGAAGGGAAAACTCTCGTGACTGTCATAACTGCGGACAAAAGTTGAAATTTCCCTTTAAAGTTGAATTTCCCTTCTTTAAAGAAGAGATAACTTTCTTGATTGTCTGCCAAAAGTTTAATTTTCCCTTCTTTAAAGAAGGGAAAACACTGTTGGCTTGTGATAACTCCAGCATGCTGACAATTTTCCTTTAGCAGTTTTCCCTAGTAAAGAGAGTATTCCCTTCTTAAAGAATAAAAAAAATAGTGTCAGCAGTTATAACAAGTCGAGAAGGCTTTTTCAAACCGATTCTTATATTGAATTAATATTTAATACCATTAACTGATTTTGTTATTTTATTAATTATTTTTTCATCTATATGAAAAATCACAAATTATTTTCAAAGATGAAAAAATTAAAGCTTAGATGTTAAGTAAACATTGACCAGGAGATTAGTATTTTATGAGTAATTTTCTGAAAGTTGATGAAACATACTTAATATGTTTATTATTTTTATGATTTTATTTTCAATACATGTTTTTGTTGACTTAGTTCAACCATATCATGTTATGTTTTCAATTCTTTCACTTAGAATATTTATTTTTTTGAGAACATAGTAAATTTGTTCACAATATTTTGTGATTATCAATATTTGAATAATTATCGCCGTATTTTTCGAAAATACTCATATTTTCATAATAAGAGATATGGGTATAAAACGATGTGAAAATTTGTATGCTTTTTTACTTTATAAGGGGTGTTTTTTTAATACTTAAATTTACACAAAATACAAAATTTTAAAGATTTTTTTTAATTTAAAAAGGAATATAAAAAAAGCTACATTTTTAATACCTTTTCACTTTTTTTGTTTTTTTTTGGAATATACAAAAAATTTCACAAAATACCGTTTTTCTAGAAAACCCTCAATTTTCAAAAGCTTGTCAACTGGTTACAAACACTTTATAAGAGTTTTTTTAATTGGAAAATACTAAAAAATTCACAAAATACTGTATTTTTCTCAAATATCGCATTTTATTCGAAACTACTCAAATGTTCAACATGGGTATCAAACAAAGCGATATTTTGAATTCATTTGCACCATTTTTAGTAAAACACTAAACTTTTTAAAATATCATTTTTTTTTATACTCAAATTTCCATCACTTGCAATAGGGGTATCAAAAGAAGCAATTTTTTTAATAAGCATACAAAATTAGTTTATTTTTATGATGCATACAAAATTTCACTTTGTTTGAATATTACATATTTTGAAAATTGGAGTACTTTCGAAAAATACGGTATATTGTGAACAAATTTAAGTAATTATACTTTGAAACTTATAACGTTTAAAACAAGTCTATTTCCGAAAGATTTTGAAGATGAGTTATCGTCCGTTATCGGCGATTTTCACGATAACCATAGGTTATCTTTATCGTCCTGACGATAACGATAACCATTATCGTTATCGTTAGACGCGACGATAATTTTATCGAACCTTAATAGTTTTGTAACGCCTATTTAAATTTAATTTTCGAGCTTTTTCTTACTCCTTTCCAATTTAACCAAAAAATAAGTGAGCAAACATTGTAATTATTGCCAAAATTTTAAATTATCATTGAAAAACCTTATAAAATAAATGGCTAACTATTTTGAAAACAAAGTTTAATGATTTTTTATGCATTTTTAAGTCAAATAAACGCTTTAAGATCTTTCCGGTGTTGAAGTTTTGGACCACGTATCGAAAAAGACTTAAGACACTGTTCGACATTGTTGTTCATAGATATTTAGAAAATCAGATTACAATTATTTTTTAAGAATTTGATCCACTATTCAAACTTCATACTCTCCACCACCAGTCGTTTGACAAAGAAAACTCCTTTTTCCACATGGCAACGATGTCTTCCAGATGGGTGCCGTGGGAAATTATCCTTTACCACCTTCACACACACCCACACCACTTAAACCAAAAGAAAAATCGTCGAATAAAGAAAATCGGAAACTTCTTTGGATAAAATCTCGCCTCCGAGCTCTCTCCCAGGTGGGTTTTCCAGCGGGGGCGTTGGAAAACTTTTTTTTCTACCCTTTTTCCGGATGCGATCCAAAGTTTATGATTATTTAATAATAGCAGCACGGAGAGGGGGATGAACTTTGCCACCGATTTTTTATCGCGTTAATGATGGGGCTTTCCCGAGGTGAAGTTTCCAGTGTGACCAGCAGGAAAAATTGCCAGGTTAAAGATGGGCGCATGTTTACATGACATTAACCGCAAGTTTTCCGGGGGAAATTTGCTTTTTGGAAGTTTTTTTTGAGGGAAGAAAGTGTCGGTGGTGGAAAATAATGGAAACTTTCGACCCAAAGTGACGCAAATTAAAGTTAGGTGTGAAGGTGGCTCGTTTTTTTCCTTTTCTCTGTTGTTGTTAAAAGATTAACTTTAGTGGTCTCCGGTGTCGCTGGCGTGTTAATTTGTGTCTCGAGGGTGGGGTTTGTGAAACACTTGTAAAATTTGTTATCAAGATTTTGGCCACACGATTTGGCGACAATTTTGTGGGGTGTTTAGAGGGGGGGAACCTTGAAAAAAATTTGTTGAAAGGTTGAACAGGTTGAGTAACGAAGACGTCGTAACTGTGGTTCTTGTGATATTCACCAACATAAATTTACTTACGTGCAAAGTGAAAATGTATTCTAGGAGGCTTACCTGGAAATAAACAAAATGAATATCTGCATTAGTCAAATTTCAATGTCAATACAAAAGTAACTGGAATTATCTTTTGAATTGCATGTTCAAGCGATAAATATCCTTAAGCTCCTTCGTGTTCATTTCAGATTCAGTCAAGGTTAACTGTTAGTATTTCTAGAAATTACCTTTTAACATTGAATTTAAGTTCTGTTGCTTCAACCAATGGTCCATAACCATTCATCATCCCTAACCTCAGACCATCAGGTAAGTACTTTATTTAATTTACAACCCAAAATTAACAGTTAATTCGAAAAGACAACGAAAAACTTCTTCCCCAGGAAAAGTATAGCGACACAAACTCGAGATAACTCTTCCAAGTCACGACCCCGGAACGCGACGCAACAAACTGTTCCCGAAGTCAGTGGCCACAAGCCACAAGTCACACAGTCTGTTACTATTACGAGTCGACGAACCTTGCCGTGGTTTTGAGGAGGAAAAACCGTCGTAACATTTCTCAAAATTTCATCCACGTCCACCGGAGAAGCAAGTTGCTCAAACAAGTCGCCTCCAAAGAGAAGAAAAATTCCATCGGAAAACCCAAGTATGAAGAGTCCAAGACGGATTTTCCCCCTCACCCGCTGCTCCCATAATCGTCCTTCAAACGCAAAAAACACATCCTTAAGACAAACAATAAATTTTAACCCGCTTTTGTTTTCCACAAAGCTAGTTGATGGGCAGGAGGAAAATCCGAAACCCGAAAGAGCAAAAAAAAGAAAAAAATATCAAGGAAATGGAAAGTACTTCCCCCGGGCAGGAACTTTTACTTGGTGGAAAAATCGTGTCTTCTTCCACCCCCCCCTTGATGGGGCCGACAATTTGGCGAATGACTTTTGCTCCAGATTTCGGACAGAACTTTTCCCGGTGAGTGTTTTTCGCTCGCCAACCCCCCTCCCTCCGGTTGTTCCCGAGCTCGATGTTGGGCCGATGAAAAATTGCATTTGGTGAAGTAATGAATGTAAGACATTTTTATAAATCATACTCGCGAGGAGCTGTCTGCGTGGAGCTAGAGGCTGTGTGTGTGAGCGAGTTTGTCAGTTTTGGGTGAATGTAATGCAAGTTTTCCACTTTTTTCGTAAATGAGGTGGGTGGGGATAGTGTTTTTCACCAGCTGCAGGGATTTGCGATGGTAATCCGAAGGGCAAGGGTTGTCTTTTTTGTCCTTTTGTCTTTTTTGTCTTTTTTGTCTTTTTTGTCTTTTTTGTCTTTTTTGTCTTTTTTGTCTTTTTTGTCTTTTTTGTCTTTTTTGTCTTTTTTGTCTTTTTTGTCTTTTTGTCTTTTTGTCTTTTTGTCTTTTTGTCTTTTTGTCTTTTTGTCTTTTTGTCTTTTTGTCTTTTTGTCTTTTTATCTTTTTGTCTTTTTGTCTTTTTGTCTTTTTGTCTTTTTGTCTTTTTGTCTTTTTGTCTTTTTGTCTTTTTGTCTTTTTGTCTTTTTGTCTTTTTGTCTTTTTGTCTTTTTGTCTTTTTGTCTTTTTGTCTTTTTGTCTTTTTGTCTTTTTGTCTTTTTGTCTTTTTGTCTTTTTGTCTTTTTGTCTTTTTGTCTTTTTGTCTTTTTGTCTTTTTGTCTTTTTGTCTTTTTGTCTTTTTGTCTTTTTGTCTTTTTGTCTTTTTGTCTTTTTGTCTTTTTGTCTTTTTGTCTTTTTGTCTTTTTGTCTTTTTGTCTTTTTGTCTTTTTGTCTTTTTGTCTTTTTGTCTTTTTGTCTTTTTGTCTTTTTGTCTTTTTGTCTTTTTGTCTTTTTGTCTTTTTGTCTTTTTGTCTTTTTGTCTTTTTGTCTTTTTGTCTTTTTGTCTTTTTGTCTTTTTGTCTTTTTGTCTTTTTGTCTTTTTGTCTTTTTGTCTTTTTGTCTTTTTGTCTTTTTGTCTTTTTGTCTTTTTGTCTTTTTGTCTTTTTGTCTTTTTGTCTTTTTGTCTTTTTGTCTTTTTGTCTTTTTGTCTTTTTGTCTTTTTGTCTTTTTGTCTTTTTGTCTTTTTGTCTTTTTGTCTTTTTGTCTTTTTGTCTTTTTGTCTTTTTGTCTTTTTGTCTTTTTGTCTTTTTGTCTTTTTGTCTTTTTGTCTTTTTGTCTTTTTGTCTTTTTGTCTTTTTGTCTTTTTGTCTTTTTGTCTTTTTGTCTTTTTGTCTTTTTGTCTTTTTGTCTTTTTGTCTTTTTGTCTTTTTGTCTTTTTGTCTTTTTGTCTTTTTGTCTTTTTGTCTTTTTGTCTTTTTGTCTTTTTGTCTTTTTGTCTTTTTGTCTTTTTGTCTTTTTGTCTTTTTGTCTTTTTGTCTTTTTGTCTTTTTGTCTTTTTGTCTTTTTGTCTTTTTGTCTTTTTGTCTTTTTGTCTTTTTGTCTTTTTGTCTTTTTGTCTTTTTGTCTTTTTGTCTTTTTGTCTTTTTGTCTTTTTGTCTTTTTGTCTTTTTGTCTTTTTGTCTTTTTGTCTTTTTGTCTTTTTGTCTTTTTGTCTTTTTGTCTTTTTGTCTTTTTGTCTTTTTTGTCTTTTTTGTCTTTTTTGTCTTTTTTGTCTTTTTTGTCTTTTTTGTCTTTTTTGTCTTTTTTGTCTTTTTTGTCTTTTTTGTCTTTTTTGTCTTTTTTGTCTTTTTTGTCTTTTTTGTCTTTTTTGTCTTTTTTAATAAATTTTGAAATACCACCAGCCACTGCTCGACCATCGACCGCTTAACTTGCTAACTCTGTGTGACTCCCACTTTTTTATACTTAATTTTTTCAAAAGTTTATCGCGAAACGTCCTCCCCCTCACCGGGTTGACCCCGTCAGCGAATTTCTCTGGCAGCAATCCCAAGCTCTTTGTTTCCTTTAGTTTTTACAACTTTTTTTCTGTTTGTGTCGAGCGAAAAGTTTGAAGAAACGCGAAAAACAACAAACCAGTTTGCTGAAAAAAGAACTTTGAAATAAAGCAATTTAATTTAGTTAGTTGTGTTGATTGTTAATTTTATCGATTTTCGCCGGTCGGTTTCCTCTTTTTTGTGTTGAAGGATTTTGGGGGGAAGGAGCAAAGTTAACCAGACAGGTTTACCGTGGTGCTGTTTAAGAGCATGGCAGTAAGATTTCGGAATTCGAAGTGCCCTCGGGGAGCCGTTTGCACTGTTGGTTGGTGGCGGGTTAGGCACACCACAAAGTTAGAGCAAGTGGCTGACACAGGCAGGTGTTGAATTTTTAACCAGCCAGCTTCCACCACTGGAGCACTGATTTCTATCGCCGGGACTTCCTGGACAAATCTTGCGAGGCAGAGTTGTGAAAAACTTAATTCTTCGGTTTTCAGTTCTGAGTCTTGTTCAATCTTCAGTCTGCAGTACTCAGTCTTCGTGACTCAGTCTTTAGTACGCAGTCTTCAGTACTCAGTCATCAGTACTCAGTCTTCAACACTCAGTCTTTAGTACTCATTCTGCGGTACCTTCAGTACTTAGCCTTCAGTACTCAGTCTTCAATACTCATTATTTAATACTCAGTCTCCAGTACTCAGTCTTCAGTACTCAGTACTCAGTCTTCAGTACTCAGTACTCAGTCTTCAGTACTCAGAACTCAGTCTTCAGTATTCAGTCTTCATTACTCAGTCTTCAGTACTTAGTCTTCAGTACTCAGCATTCAGTACTCAGTCTTCAGTACTAAGTCTTCAGTACTCAGTCTTTGGTACTCAGTCTTTGGTACTAAGCCTTCAGTAATCAGTCTTCAGTACACAGTCTCAGTACTCAGTCTTCAGTACTCAGTCTTCAGTACTCAGTCTTCAGTACTCAGTCTTCAGTACTCAGCCTTCATTACTAAGTCTTCAGTACACAGTCTTCAGTACTAAGCCTTCAGTAATCAGTCTTCAGTACTAAGTCTTCAGTACTCAGTCTTCAGTACTCAGTCTTCAGTACTCAGCCTTCAGTACTAAGTCTTCAGTACACAGTCTTCAGTACTCAGTCTTCAGTACACAGTCTTCAGTACTCAGTCTTCAGTACTCAGTATTCAGCACTCATTCTTCAGTACTCAGAATTAAGAACTCAGTCTTCAGTACTCTGTCTTCAATACTCAGTCTTCATTCTAATCAAATCAAGCTGACTTTATCATCACTGTCCCGGCCAAAAAACCAGAATCAGCAGGTCCCGCTCACAAGTCAAACGTGCGGGTGTAGATTGTGGCCCAGTTGAGTCCTTTTTTGTCCTGCCCGCCAAGTCCCTTTCTTAAACAACCCGGACACAGGTCTTGTGGTGACACATATGCGACCAATAAATGTCACCAGAGTGGAAAGTTTTTTTCTCCTTGCCAAAGTAAGTAAAGAAAGATTTGGAGCATTCGATGCAACTCTGTAACCGAACCCAGAGGCCGCAGCATTCCGAAACCCGGCACACTTCCACTTTGGAACCTAATCGATATTAAAACGAAATCCTTATGTTTCCCAACCGTGAACCTTGCATTTCCTCCGTTTTGAGAAAAAAAAAAGCAGCTGTCATCGCATTCCGACCTCGCATAAAACTGCTGCTCTCTTTATTGAGATGTCACCCCCGCACGGGCGACCCCCTCCAGCTGAAACCGTCAGCCGAATCGTAAAAAGTAAAATTGTACAAGAAATGCAATAAAACTCAAGGCGTATCTTCCGAGTCCTGCTTCCGACGAACGAAGTGTAGTCTGATGTTTTGGGTGAAGCCAATTCAGTGGTTGTGACACATTAGAAGGGAAATTCTAACTCACACTTGCTCTAAGAAGCTAAAGGGAGAAAAGGGTTGAGCTGAGACATTTGCGCGCGCCTTGAATTAGGCTAAAGGGCTCGTGGTGTCTGGCGGAATCGTCGGTCGTAAAGTTTTTGACAGGCGCGGACCATTTCCTTGATTGAAACTGTTTTGGGAAAGTTTAGATGTTGCTTGAAATTTGGCTAAAATTTGTTAACGCTCAGTTTTACATCGGAAAAAATCACTCTAAATTCAAAATTTCCGACGTTCCGAATTTTTAGGGTTTATATATTTTTTTTGTATCATAACTCATTAACAACATGAGTTGATACGTGTAAATGAATATAGGTCTAAGCGGTTCAAATAAAATGATATTTATGGAGTGATTCTAAAGCCTCACCCAAGTAACATTTTTAAACCAACTAGCCACCACCTAGTTTTATTGAGGTTTTATGGAAGCATCTTAATTGCTTTATAGTTTTATGTTAGCATTTACCACAACCAATAAACAACAGCTGATTAATTGGTTTGAACAATAATGTATGCTTGAGGCTAGTAATAAAAGCCAAACCAATAAGCTTTTATGAAAGTTTTAAGAGAGTCTTGAAAACCCCGATGAAAATGCCAAAAAAAACCTTTCCTAAAACCACAAGCTTCTTAAAAAGCATTTAACGCGACCAAAAAGAAATGAATAAACATGACGCTAGTGAAATACTAAAATTTTCACAAAATACCGTATTTTCTCGAAAATGGGTGACAAACGATTAGAAGTTTTGCTTGCTTTCACTGTTTTAGAGCGTTTTGAGTTTTTCATTTAAAAAAAACTCTTAAACAGTGAAAATGCAGGTAATATTTCGCTTCGTTTGATACCCATATTGAAAATTATGAAAATTTGAGTACTTTCAAAAAAAAGTATTTTGTAAAAATTTGAGTAATTAATTTAAAAAACTCTAAAACAGTGAAAATGCTTACAAAGTTTCGAATTGTTTGATTCTTATATTGCGAATTATAGAAATTCGAGTATTTTTGAGAAAATAAAGTAAATTTAAGTATTTTAATCAAAATCTCTATAACAGTGAAAATGCATGCACAATTTCGAATCGTTTGACAACCATATTGCAAATTATGAAAATTTGAGTAAAAAATGCAGGAGCGATGAGAGGTTGAAAAAAATGCATTTTTTAATTTCATAGATCATTCAAATTAGTCTAAAATGGGGTCGCAGAACTGTGCTTTGGTGTAAAAAGTAAAAAAAAAACGAAATAAAAACTTTTTTAGTTCGTGATTCGATTATACAAACCGGATAATCGAACTTCGGATAATCGAAACATCTGATAATCGAGGCTTCGGATAATCGAGTCTGGACTGTATTTCATTCAAAAAACTCTAAAACAGTGAAAATTGAGCAAAATTCAAAACGTTTGATACCCATACCGCAAATTAAAAAAAAATGATTATTTTTGAGATAATACGGTTTTTGTGATTTTTTAGGATTTACATATGTTTTAAAAACTTACCATAAATTATCAAAAAATATTTTCGGACAGGAAGCTTGAAAATTCAAAATAATTTTGTTGCATTTGATCAAATTTAGAAATACATAAAATATAATTTATCGTCCGATAACACCGACAAATTTATCGCCGAAAAAATTATCGGAACAACGATAACGATTACGATAGAACTAACTTTATCGTTGTCAAACCTCGATAATTTTATCGTTAACAACCTTGGAAAAGACACATTTATGCAACAATTGTGATATAATTAGAATAGCCATAGATGTTTACAAAAATTAGACCATTTTATTTTAAGAATTGTGACAACATATTTTTTCATAAAAAAAAACTATAACTACAAAAAAAATATTTTTGAGTTTTGTAAACCATCTTCATTATATCCTTTGGCAAGATGAAGTTTTATTTTTGCTAGAATAAAACCTGTTTGGCATAAGACGTTTGAAGACGAATGAAATGTCAGTTTTCCATAACTCCTGACTAGGTTAAAGCAAAGGTTTTGTTAGGGCTTCGAGGAGTTCGTTAAGATTCAATTGTAAAAACTTTTACTCCAATGTTGGTTTTATTAATAGGCCGTGACAACTTTTCGCGGAGGTTCTCTAGGGTTTTAAGAGGAGTTTATCGGGGTTCTGGGGAGGCTACTACGACTAAGTGTATGTTGGTTTTGGCTGATAGGTTTTATAGCGGTTGTAACAGCTATGATAAAGCCTAAAATGTTACTTTGGCAGTGTAGTGATTCTTTGCTGAACAAAAATAGAAAATTCCACCATACAAATCAGTGTCACAGCCATCTGTGATTGCCATCGATTCACGAACGCAGCCTAATGACCAATAACTTGTCTCGAAACAGCTGAGCTTTCGTCGTGTCCCCTCAGAATTGAACCAGTTGGTTCAAAAAACGGAACCCTTTCAAAGAAACCTAAAAAGAAAAGCATACGCACTTTTCCGAATAAAACGTCTCCAATAAAACTTTAATCCACTCCACTTTGGGCACCCTTTCACTTGGAAATTGCCACCGAGATCATCCATTCGGATCGGTCGTAAACTTTTATCACTTAACAAGATCGTAATTTGTCACCATTTCATCGGGCGGTCGGTTCTCATCTTTTGAGATATTCTTTTTTTTTCTCGCAAAAACGTGCCCCCTGCTGTCACATCTGAGACCGGAATCGAACATCAACTTGATGACGTGTCGTAATATTTGTTGAATAAGTGATAAACTTAAGTTTCGACTGTGACAAATGTTTTCTGAAAAACTTGCAAACCAACCGCCCACAATCGGGAATGCAGTTTTCTTTCAACCCCGCCGTAAATCATCGTCCAGAAAGAAAAAGCAATTTTATCGAAAAAATTCAAAGAACGTCTGTAATTGCATGCTGAATTGCCAGCCTGGCATTTTTTCGAACCTCTCTCGAGAGAATGAGCCCAAATGTCGACTTCAAGCCAGACGACGACGACGGATTGTATGCATGACGTGTGCGCTGCCTAACTTCAGGGGGATTGTGATTGCATTGCTAGCCCGAAAGTAGGCAAAAAGGAAAAGAAATGCTGAGGTTTTTACACACGAAATCAATTCGTTTTTTTTCGGTGCAATTCAGGATTTGGAAACAACTTCTTGAACTTCGAAGTCAACACAGTATTGTTACAAAAAGATCTCCAGATAAGCTCCGTCCAGGGAGCTGCTTTTGTGCCACCTTAATGTAATTATTTCCTGACTTTTCACACATTTTCACGGACCGACTGTTGGTCGGAGCAAAAAAAAAACTAACTTAATCCACCTATGTGGTTGGAGCCTTCCTCACAACAATGGCTGTACACAAGTTTCATCTATTTTTTAGATCCGGCTTCCAAAAGGTACATCGATATCACTTAAGTGGCCATATCTCGAGACAGGGTTGCCAGATCTTCAATGTTTTGCACTCGTTGAAAAGGTCTTTGATAACCTAACCAACAATGGGTCGGATGGTGGATCCGGACATAGTTTACATACATTTAAGTGAGATCCGGCTTCAAAAAAGTACATCAATATCACTTAAGTGGCCATATTTCGAGACAGGGTTGCCAGATCTTCAAAGTTTTAGACTCGTTGGAAAGGTCTTTGATAACCTAACCAACAATAGGGACGTGGCGTTGCATCGTGCTGCCACCTGGTTTTTTAATGTGCAAGAGTGGAAAAGTGCTGAGTCATCGTCTAAAAATAGACGGCGTCCTATCTCGCCCAGCAAAATGAAGTCGATAAAGTAGTCGGTTTCGATGAGAAAAAGTGGAAAACGTGGTCTAAAAATAGCGACGCCATCCCCCTATGGGTCGGATGATGGACCCGGACATAGTTTACATACATTTAAGTGAGATCCGGCTTCAAAAAAGTATATCAATATCACTTAAGTGACCATATCTCGAGACAGGGTTGCCAGATCTTCAATGTTTTGGACTCGTTGGAAAGGTCTTTTGATAATCTTACCAACGATGGGTCGGGTGATGGATCCGGACATAGTTTACATACATTTAAGTGAGATCCGGCTTCAAAAAAGTACATCAATATCACTTAAGTGGCCATATCTCGAGACAGGGTTGCCAGATCTTCAATGTTTTAGACTCGTTGGAAAGGTCTTTTGATAATCTTACCAACGATGGGTCGGGTGATGGATCCGGACATAGTTTACATAAATTTTAGTGAGATCCGGCTTCAAAAAAGTACATCAATATCACTTAAGTGGCCATATCTCGAGACAGGGTTGCCAGATCTTCAATGTTTTGCACTCGTTGAAAAGGTCTTTTGATAACCTAACCAACAATGGGTCGGATGGTGGATCCGGACATAGTTTACATACATTTAAGTGAGATCCGGCTTCAAAAAAGTACATCAATATCACTCAAGTGGCCATATCTCGAGACAGGGTTGCCAGATCTTCAATGTTTTGAACTCGTCGGAAAGGTCTTTCGATTACCTAACCAACGATGGGTCGGATGATGGATCCGGACATCGTTTACGTGCAGTTAAGTGAGATCCAAATATATGTGAAAACACATTTTTATACATAACTTTTGAACTAGTTATCGAAACTTCAATCTGTATAAAACTCGATCTATGGGACCCTAAACCAAGTCGAATGCAACAAGTTCGGGTCAAATCGGTTCAGCCAGTGCCGAGAAACATGAGCTAGTTTGTTGGTCACATACATACATACACACACACATACACACACACATACACACAGACATTTGTTCAGTTTTCGATTCTGAGTCGATATGTATACATGAAGGTGGGTCTACGACGTTTTTATACGAAGTTCATTTTTAGAGCAGGATTATAGCCTTACCTCAGTGAGGAAGGCAAAACAGTGGAGGTTGGTGTGTACCTCCAACAGTTGCGCTCCGTAATTATATATTTGTTTAAATTAAACATGAAAGGAGGAACAACAACAAAAAACGAGCGCCACGGTCCTTTTTGGTGAGCTTTTTAGCAGACACCTTTTCCTGCGCTCTCTAGTTTTTGTTGTTGGTGTTGGGTTTTAGGTGGAGGATAGTCGTTGGCGAGTCAATTTTCCACCCGGACGCGCATTCGCCACCCCTTTTTCGGCTTGAGAGGGTGGTCGAGGAAAAGTGGCGTTAAAAACAACGGCTCAAATGAGATTATTACCACATCGCTTAACGGTTTTCCACCCCGGTGGGAGCTTCATTCCTTGTAACACGCACAGTTTAAATTTCAAAAATGGTTTGTTGGGCATAATAAATTATGAAGAAGTTATTCAATAAAGAAAAAAACCAAACGAAAGATTAAAAATTATTGAAAATTTCTCATATTAACGTTTCTTTACGCTGTAAAGGATAACGTAAATATAAATCGATAAAATCTTTAGTTTAGTTTTTTCAACTTTTCAAGTATTTATAATATACAGTTTAACAGTATTTTCGTAGGTTGAAACATGTTATGATTGAAAATTACACATTAAAATTTATTTTAAACATTTCAGAGATAATTTTACAATTTTTTCGTACGCAAAATTTATCTACATTTAAAGATTTAATATGGTCGGGACGAAAACGATAATCTGTCTTTATCATTATTTAGGTAATTCTATCGACGATAATCTTATCAACGATAGATAATTTTTTTAATCTTTCTTAATTTGACCTAATCCAACTATATCATGTCAAATATTCATTGCTGTCACTAAGAATATATATTTTTTGATAGTGCAGTAAATTTCAAATACACATGGGTAATTCTCCGCCAACTCACACAGCAGTTGCCCCGACCCCTCTTCGATTTGCGTGAAACTTTGTCCTAAGGGGTAACTTTTGTCCCTGATCACGAATCCGAGGTCCGTTTTTTGATATCTCGTGACGGAGGGGCGGTACGACCCCTTCCATTTTGAACATGCGAAAAAGAGGTGTTTTTCAATAATTTGCAGCCTGAAACGGTGATGAGATAGAAATTTGGTGTCAAAGGGACTTTTATGTAAAATTAGACGCCCGATTTGATGGCTTACTCAGAATTCCGAAAAACGTATTTTCATCGGAAAAACACTAAAAAGTTTTAAAATTCTCCCATTTTTCGTTACTCGACTGTAAAAATTTTGGAACATGTCATTTTATAGGAAATTTAATGTACTTTTCGAATCTACATTGTCCCAGAAGGGTCATTTTTCATTTAGAACAAAAATTTTCATTTTAAAATTTCGTGTTTTTTCTAACATTGCAGGGTTATTTTTTAGAGTGTAACAATGTTCTACAAAGTTGTAGAGCAGACAATTACAAAAATTTTGATATATAGACATAAGGGGTTTGCTTATAAACATCACGAATTATCGCGATTTTACGAAAAAAAAGTTTTGAAAAAGTTGGTCGTCATCGATCATGGCCATTCATGGTCACCCGCGACAGACACGGACGACGAAACAAAGAGAAACGCAAAAAGTAACTTTTTCAAAACTTTTTTTCGTAAAATCGCGATAACTCGTGATGTTTATAAGCAAACCCCTTATGTCTATATATCAAAATTTTTGTAATTGTCTGCTCTACAACTTTATAGAACATTGTTACACTCTAAAAAATAACCCTGCAAAGTTAGAAAAAACACGAAATTTTAAAATGAAAAATTTTGTTCTAAATGAAAAATGACCCTTCTGGGACAATGTAGATTCGAAAAGTACATTAAATTTCCCATAAAATGACATGTTCCAAAATTTTTACAGTCGAGTAACGGAAAATGGGAGAATTTTTAAAACTTTTTAGTGTTTTTTCGATGAAAATACGTTTATTCGGAATTCTGAGTACGCCATCAAATCGGGCGTCTAATTTTACATAAAAGTCCCTTTGACACCAAATTTCTATCTCATCACCGTTTCAGGCTGCAAATTATTGAAAAACACCTCTTTTTCGCATGTTCAAAATGGAAGGGGTCGTACCGCCCTCCGTCACGAGATATCAAAAAACGGACCTCGGATTCGTGATCAGGGACAAAAGTTACCCCTTAGGACAAAGTTTCACGCAAATCGAAGAGGGGTCGGGGCAACTTTTCCCGATTTCGTGTGAGTTGGTAGAGAATTACCCACATCAAAATTCCCAAAATATCGTATACTTAAACGAAGCGAAATTTTGTATTATATTTCATTTTTATTAGAGTTTTTTTTTGTAAAATTCTCAAATTTTCACAAATAAAAAAACGTATACTTATGTTTTCATGAAAACGAAAAAAAAATTGTATTCTTTTCACTTTTATAAGTGTTTTTTATTTGTAAAATATTCAAATTGCGAATTTTAAAGATTTAAGCATTAAAAAATAAGGTATTTTGTGAAAATTTTCGTATTTCAAACAAAAATGATTAAAACAGTGAGAATACATTCCAGGCTTGGAAGCTCTTGAAACCCATTTAGAAAATAATAGAAATTTGTAATTTAAAAAACGAAATTTTGTAAAAAAAAATATTTATGATTTCCAAAAACTCAAAGCATTTAAAATGCATTCAAAATTTTAAATTTGTTGATATCATGTGCAAATTATAAAAAAAATTAGTATTTAAATAATACAGTATTTTGTGAAATATTATTTTCTTACAAAAAAAAATAAACAGAACATGCATACAAATTTCCGCTTCGGTTGATACCCATAAAAAAATTATGAAAATTAGAGTATTTTTGAAAAATCATACGGAATTTTGTCAATTGTTTTAAATACTTCTAGATTCCCAAGTAACATTTTTTCCCAGGAGTTCTACAAGAGCTCTTCAAGATAGCTACAGCATAGCAGTTTAGACCGCGGTAGGATAAAATTCTCTTCAAAAGTTCTTCAGGAGTTTGGAAGAGTACTTGAAGAGAGTTTTATCCTACCGCGGTCCAAACTGCTATGCTGTAGCTATCTTGAAGAGCTCTTGTAGAAATTCTGGAAAAAAATGTTACTTGGGACTGTAATTTAACATATTGAGCTGACGCAAAGGGAGGCAAAACAATAAAAATATAAAAAAATGAAATAACAAGCCATAGTTTCAAAATATGAAAAAAAAAGTGTTTTGAAATGCATTTTACAATAGTTGAGTTGTTTTGTAATCATTGGTTTTCAAAAACTGTAAGACTTGACGAAAACCAAATTTTTCGAAACTTTTTAATGTACATCTAAAATATTTTAAATTTCTAAACATTTGTTTATGAACCCAAACATGCTAAAATGATTCTAAATGCAAAGGAATGCACTTTTAATTGATTTCAGCTGATTGCACTGATATTTCCATTTAAAATTTTGTTGTCCCTTGATTTTTGGGCCAATTTTGGCCGAGTACAAAAACTTTTAAACATATTTGTACCAGCATCATAAAAACATCTTAGTGAATGCGTTGAAAATGAAACAAGTTATTGTTGGATTGAGTCAATTTGAAAAATATAAAAAAAAAAATTGATTATCCTTTCTTAGATTTTATGAAGATGCAATCTAGATTCTTTGTTTAGGAAACCTAAACTTGAGATCAGAACTTTTAAAAATTTCATGAAAAATATAACAAAACTAAAATTACACAGTTCAACAAAAAATCAAATGTTTCTTGTCTCTGAGACGAGAATATGTTTCCCTAGTAGATTTTTGCCTGCTGAATCTGAATCCGGGTCCAGAATTGCTCCAAATGGTCCCATTTTTGAGATACACCCGTTTGAAATGTTAGTTTAGGTCAAAATTAGCTACTTTGTCGACTATTTTACAAAAGAACTATTGAATAAACAAATAAACCAATACATGTATCTTAAAGTTCACGTTTTCCCCTTTCTGAAACTTCCCTGGTTTTTAAAATTTAATTGTTTCTACGCATATTTATAGCCATTTTAAAATTAGAATTTGACTTGCATGCAAGTTGGAAAAACTTGAATGAGAACCAACTGAAAATATAATTTTAAAATGGCTATAAATATGCGTAGAAACAATCAAATTTTAAAAACCAGGGGTGTTTCAGAAAGGGGAAAACGTGAACTTTAAGATACATGTATTGGTTTATTTGTTTGTTCAATAGTTCTTTTGTAAAATAGTCGACATAGTAGCTAATTTTGGCCTAAACT
Organism: Culex quinquefasciatus; assembly: GCF_015732765.1. Lineage (NCBI taxonomy): Eukaryota > Metazoa > Arthropoda > Insecta > Diptera > Culicidae > Culex > Culex quinquefasciatus. Next base: position 183,037,303 of record NC_051863.1, read on the forward strand.
AACATTTCAAACGGGTGTATCTCAAAATTGGGACCATTTGGAGATATTCTGGACCCGGATTCGGATTCAGCAGGCCAAAATCTACTAGGAACACATATACTCGTCTCAGAGACAAAATCTTGTTGGACTGTGTTATTTAACCCTCTACTGCCCAAATTTTTTTTCGAAAATATTTATTTTTCCCGTGTTTAGGAGGTCATTTTGAGCAACTTTTGTTCTACGAATGACTTTACTTCTCTTGTTTTATGTTATTCTTGTTTTATTTTTTGTATTTTAATTTGCATTTATTTTGTTAAGTTTCTGTTTGTTTTGGTGGTATTTGGCCTATTCTTCCACCTTATATAATTACATTTTGCCTATCGAAATTTTTCACGTTTTTACAGTCACTTTTTCAAATTGTTGCATGTTTTTCACATTGTCTGCTATAGAATGGCACCAACATCATTTAAATTGCAAAAAATGCATAGAGGCATTGTCTGGGACACTACAAAAATTACTGCATACTTCTTTGTACTGATTTTATAGGTAATGTTAGTAAAAAACACAGCCAAAGTTGACCCCTAAAAAAAAACATTTTTAAAACATTGCCAAAGTCACATAAAACAAGTTAACTCTGAAATTTTCGAACATTTTAAAAGTTCTTCTTTCGAATGCTTTTTGAAGACCAAAAATCGGTTAGAAAATTGATTTTTGGCGATTTTTTAGATCGAAGCCCGTCTAAAGGCGGGGTTAGGTTGTAGAGGGTTAATTTATTTCCTACAGACAAAATACATGGCAGAAAAATATATACATTTTATTAAGAATTTTAACTAAAATTAAATAAAATTTTACTCATTTTATTTTCAACATTTTTAAACTAAAAGTATGACGAAACACAGCTTCAAACATTGTTCTAGTTAAGAAAATCAAACAAAAAATTAAAAAATTAGAATGAAAAAAAGGTAAAATTATTTCAAATATTTTAAAACTGTTCATTCAAGATTCTAATTAAAAAAAAGGTCGTAAAAATCAATTATACATAAATGACAACTTACGCGAAAAGTTTCATCGACCTGAAACGAAACCCCGTACATAATCAGAATTTCTATATTTAAATACAGATGTTTGGGTCCAGTAAGTTATGACGAAGTTTTAAAAAATACTGCTGCTAATTTACATAATAATTCAAAAAAAATCTTGAAAATTCCACCATATCATGCAACGTTTTGGAAACTTTAAAAAGTATATCCTTTTCCATTCCAAGAAATATAATATTATACTGAATGGTACCTTTAAACAGGAATCTTTTTTTTACGTATTGTTCTACAACTTTGAACCTTCATCAGGAAATGGTGACAGATTTTTCGGCAAAAAAATGTGTAATATTACATCAGAAATTGATGACTATTCATCAGTTTGTGATGAATTTTCATCACGTTCACATTTTTACACGTTTTTAAAGTAATATTACTCTAAAAAGTGGTTAAATTTCAACCATCCAAAATTAAACTTTTTTCTGTGTACCCAAAAGCTCAAAAAAAAGGTGAAAATTTTGAAGGTGTATTTTGAGATGGTTAAATATTGCCTCTTTAATGTTTTAATTTGACCTTAATTTATACTGAAAAAGTGACATTACACCAGAAAAGTGGCAAAATTACACATTTCAAGAGGTAAAAATACATATTCTTTCTGACATTCAAGATACCCATTACCAGATGTAATATTATCATGATTTTTTTTAATGTGTAGGAACACCAAACTCCCTAAAACGAGCTTCCACGTTCTACTACCAGCAAGTGTAAAACGGTTTTTGGCTTTTCATTTTCGGTTTCCCACCACACCAACACACACACAAACCCTTACGAGATAGATGTGTTGCTTTCCAAAAGCAAGGCTGCATTTTCCACCCCGGGAAGGGCCTATAGTTTTGTTTGCAAAACTGTACGCTTCTCACCGTTTCAGTTTTTCTCGCCATTTTCCGGGGATTTTTTTTCGTTATGCTTTTCTTTCGGTTGGAAAAACTCCACGAGCAGTGTGTGTTTGTGTGTGTGTGTGTGTTTTGTGGAAAAAGCACCTTTTCCTTCTGGAGCAGCACACAACCAGCTGCCCAGCGACGCCGGGTGGAAAATTTTGTTTAACAAATTACATTTATGAAATTAATTACTTTTTATCTGATGAAAATAAGTCTGCTCGCGCGGGTCTGGCCAGTTCTATTTTTTTTTTTGCCTGGTTGGTGATGGTAAGTTAGTTAGGGGCAAATGTGTTCCAGCTTTGGAGGGGGGAGGGGAGCTCACCGAGTACAAACAGGGATGGTGGTTTTAGTGTATTATCATCGCCACCACCAAACGGTAGTAGTTTGGAGGAGGGGTGAAGAAGAGGTAGGGCGAGGGAAGGTTTTGCTTTTCGCTTTATAATTTAGTGGAAATTAAAGTGATTTATCGCCCCGAAAGAGGCCAATTTTTCAAGGTGGATTTCGTTATCTGGTGTTGATGGGAAATGCGACGTTTTTTTTATATTTTATTTTTGTTGCTGGTTGGCCGCTTAACATTTCAAACAAATCCTACTGGAAAGGGATTCGGTTGGAAGGGATCATTTATCATGTATTATGGAAGTGTGCCACAACTCTGTCCTGACAACGACTCATAAAACACCTAGCGTTATTTGTAGTAGATCTTATCAAGTTGTAATATTTATTTATAATTAGTACTAAAAAGTTTTTAAACAAACCCAGTACAAGGAAATTCTGGTTGAAACATCAACTAGATGCATTGACAGTTGAGATGACCTTTTCGGAGAACAACCCCCCTGTCACTTACTTGCGTTCAACGGCATGCTGGCGGTCATGTTGAGTCCGTGCAACCGGGGATGGCCGGCGGCGGCCGCGGCCGCGTGCATCCCGAGGTAGTGCCGCGTCAACATGTGGTGGTGGGCCGCGTGTAACGAGTGATGGTGGGGATGGTGCGAATGGTTGAGGAGTTGCTGCTGGTGTTGATGATTTTGTTGTTGCTGCTGCTGCTGCTGTTGCAACATGTTCGGAGGTAACGGCGGTGGAATCGGTGGCCCCTGATGATGGCCTAGGGCCTGTTGTTGCTGTTGCTGCTGTTGTTGGTGGGAGTGAGGATTCATCGGTTGATGGGACTGTTGTCGCTGTTGGGATTGTTGCTGCTGTTGCTGCTGCTGCTGTTGCAGTCCCATGGTGGAGCCGGCGTGGGCCGGTTGGGGAGGGTACAACATTCCGCCGTGGCTGGCCAACGGGTGGTACATGCCACCCCGGGCCTGGTGATGTGGCGGCAGATGCCGATAATCGGCCATTGCTTGTCACACAATCGACGGCGAGCGTTTTTCTAGCACTGTGATGGCCAATAATGAGCCACCTGATTAATACTCTTTTTTCACTTTGCACTCGAATAAATCACACTTCCGGTGAGGACGACGAAAACGCGCTGTCCAATTTTGGGCCCATTAATTGGCCTATTGTTGTCGTGGCCACTTCCGATTCCCTCGCGATTTAAGGGTAACGTCATTTTTGTTCCGTGGCTTAATTTAAACACATTCGTTGACACACTACTCTAGACGGGGATAAACAGAGCAATTTTCGGTGATTCTACTGAACACTCAATGTATCACTTTTTTTTGTTCTAATTGAACTAACAAACTAATATGAGGAAACCCTTCCGTGATCGCTTAATAACAATACCAACCCTCAGAAAGGTTGTTTCACTTCAATCGCACAATTCAAATCTTAAGTCAACATCAAAATAGTTGAATACTTGTCAATTGACCACCGGACGGGCATTAATTACAGGTTAGTGTTGCAAAATGAAAAAGTTTGTTTGTTTTAGTGTGATGAACCTGACATAACATCATGCAATTTGCATGTTCAGAAATTGCTTGAAGTCACGAATAATGAGATACAAATTCTACTTCAAATGCCGGCTCTGTTACTCAAAATGCTATGATGACATATATATTCGCGATTAAAAGCTCCATAATTCCGACAGATGGCGCAAAGGATCGAAGAATGACGATTCAAATTTTCGCTGTTCGGTTACATAGGAATGCAAATTTAAAATTGAGCTCTTAGAACAACTATTGAGAAAAAATTGAAGTAGTACGAGTGTAAACTTTTTGCCCTCTATAAATTAACGCAATAAAAAAAAATTGGAAAAAAAAATAATTTTTGAAAAAATAATATTGTTTAAATGATAGAGGATCAAAAGTTAACAAAGTACCAGCTCGAATTTTTGCTCAAAAGTTATTTTGAACGCTGAAATTTAACAAAACAGAATTCGTATACATAACCTCAAAGGGCGGAAATTTCAATCGACATTCTTCGCTCTGTTCTGCTACTCAACACTAGGTGTCGCATGTCGTTTGGCTCTTGAAAGGCAATTGTTTTTAGAAATAGAGGATTTGCAGCAAAACTAAAAGACACATGTCGCCACCTATGAACAAATAGCGTAAACCTATGATTTTTTGAAAAAATGTTCCAAAACATGTTTTTTAAAGAAAATTTTCACAAATTTTTGCGCGCCCGAAAATTGATGTTCATTATTTTAAAGCTAACGTTTTTTCTCGTCTTTTGCAACCAGTTTCATAAAGATTGATGCAGGAAATCATGAGAAATGGGCGATTTTGTTCTTCAATCCAGCAGAAAGGAATACGATTTTTGGCAAGAAACCTCATTTTGGCGCCACCTTCATTTGAAACACAGTCGCGCTGCAAAACCTCAATAAATTAAATTTTCAATAATTTTTCCGTTATTCAAAAAAATATTTATTAATCTTTCTAGTTTTTAAAGAAATGTGGATATTTAAAAAATCCAAAGGCAATGTTTATTTTAAAAAAAAATCAAAAATTCAATGGATATTCAGGTGTAATTTGCAAAAAACAATTCAACCTCAAGGCCTGAATTTTCAAAAAATAGGTATTGATGGGAAAATAATTCTTATGACCGAATACGAAAAATTTAAACTAGTTCAAGAAACATCGATTTTTGGGTCATGTATGAAGCTAAAATATCATACAAAGTTCTTTTACTGCAATTTTTTGGAATTTTTGCAAAACTTTTATGTACAGTACCGTACAAAGTATTTTTTAACTACAATTTTTGTTTTGTTGAACAATTTTTAAAACTAATCAAAAAAAATGTGTAAAATGCATTTTAAAAAACTTCTTCATTCAAATGTCGAGGTGAAGGCTTGTTATTTCATTTTTTTTTATTTTTTCGATCATCTAAATAAACACATAAACTGTCCAAAATGTGTATTTTTCTCAGGGTTAATAAAAAATGTGTCTAAAACTCATTTCTCTAAAAATTATTTCAAAATGTAAATAAAAACACAAACCTAACGAATATTACAAATTAGAATTGGGCTACACGGAGAAAAAAGAGTTCCCAAAATCGTGAACAAGCGTTCATGAAAATGGGAACCACGAACAAAGTGTTCAAATTTCATGGTAGGTTTTTCAAAATCGTACCATGGGATTTGAACACTTTGTTCGAGGTTCCCATTTTCATGAACAATTGTTCACGATTTTGGGAACTCTTTTTTCTCCGTGTAGAAGAAATTAAATTTCAATGTATGAGGAAGTAGCAAAACTATACTATACAGTTCAGACACGATTATCCGAAGGCCTCGGAAAAAAATCACTTCGGATAATCGAATCACGGAACAGTTTTTTTTTTTCGTTGTCTTTTTTTGTTTGAAGTGCTTAAATATGACTAATTAACTACTTTAAGGTGATTTAGAATTTTTAAATCCAAAATGGCGGTGATGTTCTATTGAAAATATGTATTTTACAATTTAAAAAGCAACTAAATATTCAAATTTAACTAAAATGGGGTCTAAAAACTTGAATTTGATGTTTAAATGAGAAAATTAAAAACTCAGTTTTTTTTTGTCATGATTCGATTATCCGAAGTCCTATACAAACCTTCGGATAATCGAACTTCGAATAATCGAAACTTTGCATATTCGAGGCTTCAGATAATCGAGTCTGAGCTGTACTATAATTTTCCAAATTTGGCACAAAAATTATAGATTCAATTCAATTCCTCAGAGTTCATGACCCCAGAATGCCATTACCTAGAAATGTTTATTGATTTTATTTTACTGAAAGAAGAGTATTTTTCTAAAATTATTCATGATTTCCATGGATATTAATAGGATATTAATACATCAAAAGTAAGACTCAATTTTTAAAAGATGTTTAAAATCTACACTTTTAAATTTTATGCTTAAAAGATTTGAAGATTCGAAGATTTGAAGATTTGAAGATTTGAAGATTTGAAGATTTGAAGGTTTGAAGATTTGAAGATTTGAAGATTTGAAAATTTTACGATTTGAAGATTTGAAGATTTGAAAGTTTGAAGATTTGAAGATTTGAAGATTTGAAGATTTGAAGATTTGAAGATTTGAAGATTTGAAGATTTGAAAATTTTACGATTCTGATTCAAAAAACTATTTTTGATAAAAAAAATTACAAAAAAAATTAATACCAATGATTACAAAATATCTCCAATATTTACATACATTTTCTATCTTTGTCCCCAATTAAAATTAATCATACTTTTTATGATAAAAACACAAAAATAAACATTATACAATGCACTCCTAATTTTACATTCATCTTTACAAAAAACATTGACTTTTGACAATATTGTTCAACATCAGAAATTTGAAGGAAAAAATTTGGAAGAGATAGAAAATTTTACATTTTTATACGGCTGGTGCAAATTTTATTTAAAGTTTTCATCTCTCGGCTCTGGTCAAGGTCAAGCGAGGAGCCAAAAAACCAAATTTCAATTTTTGAGCCCATTTATCAAAATTTTGAAGGAAAACATATCGAAAATTCTTACAGTGATCCCAATATTTTATTTATTTTAGATAGTCCAAAAGTGCTCTTTTGACATAAAAAACACAAATAAACGGCAAACAATGTACTTAAATAACTAATAACAAATTCTGCCTATGCTTCCCATATTTCAAACTTTCCGCATTTCCTGAAAATCGTGTTTGCTTGGTCACATTTTTTAATATGATTTTTTGATGTTTTTAAATAATTTTGATAAAAATGGCTGGAAAACTTTCAAATGGATTAAGGGTGCACAGCAATCAAGGAAGTTGTTGTCTTGTTCCAAAATTGTCAAACTTACGGACCCAATCATGCAACAATCTGACTGTAAAAATGGTCAAACTTTTTTGTAAATAACATTGAAAACAGTACTTTAGGGACCATCCATAAACCACGTGGACACTTTGGGGGAGGGGGGGTATGGCGATTGTCCACGCTCCATACAAAAAAGTTGTCCACGAGGGGGGGGGGGGTTGGGATTTCCAAAAAAGTGTCCACGTGGTTTGTGGATGGTCCCTTAGGGGATGAATTAAAAATCATATCGATAGTTCCCGTAGTTTAAAAGATACAAAAAAGTCTGTAAAAACATCTAGTTGCAAAAGCTATGGTTGATGTGTTCCGTTAGTACTTTTAATTAATTTGTAGTGGCCCGAAAAAAAATGAAAGCGAATGTTTTTTAAGTTCCTAAATTTCTTTCTTGACACCTAACATGAAATTGAGCATAATTTTTATTAAATCCTTCTAACACACGTGCATGAGTAATTACAATCGATCCATGGCTTAATTAATAGGTAAGATGTTATCGCGTGACAAGTTCGCGTAATGGTAAAATTAAGTTCTAACTTAAATTATATATCATTCGCCTTATTTAAAAAAAAAAAGATCGACATGTAAATGACGTGTAAAATGCAACAAGTTAACATGAAACCATTCAAGCGAGATGATATTTATTTTGTAGTGAAAAACTACAAAACCACCACAATCATATTGAAACATGTGCAAAAACCATAAACAAACTTCATGACCTCCATCCTGTCAATATTTATTAGCCCATTTGGGATGCTTTTATTAACACACATTTTTCATCCGACCCCTCTCCACGTGGACATCCCTCTCCACTGAGCCCAATAATCCTTTCGCAATCCTTTTTGCGAAACCCGAATCAGCAAAAAAAAAAACTCATCCTCATCCTCTCACAAACCGACAATATTTACTTTTATTAATTTTACTTTATTTCATTTACGCACTTTTTGCGCTCTCATCTGTGGCTCTTTTGGCGTTTTTTCTTTATTCACATTACACTCTGAAATAAAATAACAGATTTTCCTTCCCTCTTGTACTGTCCTGTCAGAAGGGGGCCAAACCAGAAATTTATTACTTTCGACACTTTACTGTCCCCCTCTCTCCCTCTGTCCCTATCGGGGTTGCCCTTATCGAACGTGAGCGAGTTAATGTGTGATTTTACTTTTGAAAGAAAAAAATCGGGAAAAATATCGCGTGAGCACGAAATTTTATCACTTCTCTCATTTGATGGTGTGATGGTTTTGTTTCACTCCCTCTCTCGCGAGTGTGGTTTCACTCAGCTGATGTTGAAAATTCGGACTTTTACCTTGTTTCCTTTTTTTTCAACCCAATATTTACCATGTGTTTATTTGTTCACACACCGACACACGCGTTTACAAGTGTGCTGGCGAGTTCTTTATTTATTTTGATTTTATTACTTTATTTATCGCGCATTTACACTGATCCGATTGGGCTACTTTATTTGATTTTATTTTTACACAAATTGACATTTTTAGGGCCAACCGGCGGCGGCGGCTGCTCTCCTTTCAACACTTTCACTTGTGACACGTTTGCTCGAAACGTGTGTGTGATTGTCGAGGGCAACATATGTTTTCGGCCTCTCTTTACGGGATTTTATCGGCCCAAGAAAGCTCTCAAATCCAAAGTTTATCTTCTTTCGAGTTTTTTTTTTTCCTTCTGGTGTTTGTGTTACGGTCAGTACAGACAATCCACTTGAATACACACACACATTCAAATTCACATTTGGCTCTTCTTTTATTGGGAAAATCTAGTTTTCCCTTTGCCTTGCACTTATTCTACCGAGAAATGGCAAGCAAGGACCATCAAATCCGATCAACTAGTTTACGACTTATTTTGGCTAAACTCTCAGCACAGAAATGCACTGAAACGACGAAATCCAATACCGTCTGGTCTGGCCAAAAATCAAATCAAATAAACAGAAACAAAACAAAAAGCTCCGTTATTAATTTATTGCAGATTGGCAAGAAAAATCTTGGACCCGGTTCAAAACGCGACGTTGAGGTTTAGTGACCACGTCAAAACTGAGAGAGACACCCGACTTTCGGGGTTAGCAAAAGCGTATTTGCTGATGAAACGGATGATATGTGACGAGGTTTACTTTACTTTGGCGGGGGGAAGAGGGGAAAGGAAGGGGGGCTTTATCACGTAAAACTTTATCTAAATTATCTACCAGGGCGGTTCGCAGAGGTGGTGATGACGAAGAGTGCTGACCGTGGGGAATAAAACGGGAGAGGGGTTCCAGGGGTGAATCTTAAGGTGGATAAGGCTGACGACCGATTTTGAAACAGCTTTCAGCCTGCCTGTCAAGAATATTTTTGAGCGGTTCTCTACGAAATCAATCTTATTTTTGTATTTTTTTAATCCGATTGAAACTTTTTTGGTGCCTTCGGTATGTCCAAAGAAGCCATTTTGCATAATCCATATCCATATGAATTTCCATACAAATTGGGCAGCTGTCCATACAAAAATGATTTATGAAAATTCAAAAATCTGTATCTTACACAGCTAAAAAAGTAGTACTCCAGCTGTGTGTAAAAGGCCTGGGTGTAAAATAAATATTGCATTATTTTATACAATTTTATGTAATTTTACACCCTGAAATATGTAGCCCATCAGTATGGGAAACCTACTCGACCGAAATGTCAAGCTCATATATGCGAGTGGGCTAAGGCGCCAGTCCTTACTGTTGGGGCTGGGTTTGAATCCCGTCGGTTGCAACTTTTTTTGTGTTTGCAAAAATTGTACATGCAGTGTGTAATATTAAGTGTTTATTTTGAGGAAGGTGATGTGCATGCTTTTGCATGCGATTTTACAATCGGATTTTTTGCTGCGTATGAAGAAATTTTTTGATCGATTTGGTGCCTTCGGCAATGTTGTAGGTATGAATAAGGACTACACTGAAAAAAAATGATACACGTTAAAAAAATTGGTGATTTTAATTTAACTTTTTGTCACTAAAACTTGATTTGCAAAAAACACTGTTTTGATTTTTTTTATTTGTTTTAGAGGACATCAAATGCTAACTTTTCAGAAATTTTAAGGTAGTGCAAAAAATCTTTGACCGAGTTATGAATTTTTTAATTAATACTGATTTTTTCAAAAAATCGAAAAATTGCTTGTAACAATTTTTTAACTTCATTTTTCGATGTAAAATCAAATTTGCAATCAAAAAGTACTCTAGTGAAATTTTAATAAAGAGCACCGTTTTCAAGTTATAGCCATTTTTAGGTAACTTTTTTGAAAAGTCACAGTTTTTAATTTTTTAAATAAGTACAAATAAAAAATCACCAATTTTTTTACAGTGTATAATTTTTTTTTCAGTGTAGGCCTTATTCATACCTACAACTTTGCCGAAGACACCAATTCGATCAAAAAATTCCGTCAAAAGACATAGATTTTTTAATTTTTATGCATCATTTTTGTATGGACAGCTGCCAATAATGATGCAAAATTCTCTACATTTGTTTTATTTGATTGTTGGTCCAAAACGTATCAAAACATTTATTCAATCAAAAGGAATAAAGTCCGCAATTTTTTTTAATTTGACGAAGGCCGATTTTCAAAAGTTTATTTTTTAAATAAAAATATTTTTATGTTTTTCATGTAAAAAATCGTCAGTTTCTGTTTATTTTTTAAAAAAACAGGCTCCGTCATGCACACGAAAATATCTTCATTATACTTTCAGGAGTGATCGAAATTCTTCTTTTAAGTAGATTCATTGAATTTTCTGTATTATCAAATTTTGTGATTTTCTACTAGTATGTTATCCCTTAAGTATCATTCGGATAAAAATTGAGTTATCAATGAATGCATAAATATTGCATTCCCTAAAGGCTGGTACAAATATTTTTCAAAGTTTTTGTCAACCGACAGACAGACAGAAAAGTCATTTTGTTAGAACAACAAAAAATCGGAAAGTTTTGTGTTTTTTGAAACATAGAAAGGTTTTTTCAGTTTTTCAATGTTTTACAAAATTCGTAAGCAGACAACTTTTTTTTGCAATAATTATAGGGTTTGTTTGAAACAATCACACGTTTTTTGTCACTTTGCTAAACAAAAAGTGTTCTGAAAAAGTTACTTTTGCATTCTGTTGTTGTTACCTTAAACGACCATAATCGAACATTTTCATTATTTGTATTTAAAAGTGTTAGGGTATAGAATGTTGAAGATTAAAGAATGAATTAACAACAACTGAGTTTTCCTAGTATTCTCAAACTCATAACACCATTTTGTAATACTTTGTAGAACATTGTTATACTATGAAAATAAATTAATCAAAGTTACAAAAAAAAATTTAAAACCGAAACTTTCTGTTCTAAAAATTAATGCTTATCTGGGTTGTTTAGAAAAAAAAACTTAGTCAATACAGTACAGTCTCGATTATCCGAAGGCCTCGCAAAAATTTCACTTCGGATAATCGACGCTTCGGATAATCAAATCAGGAAAAAAAAATTTCGTTGTCTAATTTTTGATTGTTGAGCATAGCTTAGACCGCTAAACTATGCTAAAATTATTAAGAATTTTTAAATCCAACACGGCGGTCCAAATGGCGGTACTGAAAAAATGATTTTTTAAGGCAAAAAAAACTAAAATTTGACTAAAATGGGGTCGTAAAACTCTAATTTTATGTTAAAACAAGAAAATGAAAAAATAAGAAAAATTTTTTTTTTCAAAAATTCAAGATTTTTTTTATATAAACTCAAACATGCAAAAAATGGTTCTCAACACATGGGAATGCATTTTAAATTGATTTTAAGGTGAAGCCGTTGATCATCACTACAAAATATACTTTATTAAATTCAATTTAACGAATTTCAGCACCAAAAGGAATCAGCATGTGTCGGTTGTTGCCTTCTTGAAGCCACTGAAGGAATTTTTGATCTTAATCAATTGTGCTTCAAAATTAATATAATTTTGTGGCACAGTCATTGACGTCCTAGTTGGCAATCATTGATTAATGACGATTTCCATAACATGACAAGGAATGGGATAATCGTTACCAAAAGGAATCAGCATGTTTAGGGCACTATTCTAAACAACCTGTAGAAGGAATTTTGTCAAAATATTGGAAGCGACGCAAAATTTATAACTTTGAACGAAAAATCATGACAATGATGGAAGTTTTCACGTTAACTGACTACTCTAAAATTTTCATTGAATATTTTTGAGTATTTGACAAAATGTTTAAAATTTTTTTGAACCAGTCTTATTTCGATTTTTTCGGAACTTCAAGAGGCCGTCAATTTGGCTTAAACACCCTTTGACACCAATTTCTAAACAACATTTTTCGAAGATTATAACAAGAAAAAAGAAAACAATGTAACATCAAAATCCAGTCGACTTTGTTGCAATCGACGGATTATTAAAACGGATTTTTAAGGTTTATTTTTTTTCGACTCGACGTTATTGAATGGAACTGTTTGAAACTATTTTATTCATTCATTTTATTAAATCTTAAAATTTAAGCAATTTGTTCACTTGTAGTTTACACCCTGCACATTATTCAAAATTATTATCAGAATGAACTGTCCTTGTCTCTTCTTCATAATCACTACCCTTTATGTAATTCATCATCTAATTGACCTCAAAGTTACCATGGTCAGTTTGGAATAAATGAGTTGAGCAATTTCAGTTTTGTAGCAGAATTTCAAAAATATTTTCTTCTTGTAAATATAAAAAAACAACAAAATATGGAATATAAAAACATCCGGTTTCCAAAACGATAAGACCACACATTTAAGCACCGGCGCCATTTTCAACATTTTTTTCATTCGAATTAAATTTCGATTTCCCAACGATACCCATCAAATTGGGCGGCTTCTTATCGATCAAGTTGAGCCGTATCCGAGTCCTACTTCGGATGCAAAAATAAATCCACAGCACTGTCAACACATTAATCATAAATGCCTCGTGCCAGCTAGAAAACATTGGGCAATATTTACACCCCTTGGTGATAAACCGCCTAATTACGTAGTTAAAATTTAGAAGGAACCTCTACCCGCACAAGCTGAACGGTGTTTTCACCTTAGGTAAAGAAAAAATGAAGTTATCTTCACTCGGGGGCATTGTTTACCTCCTCGGCAAGGGCAACGGAAAGGGGAGTTCAACCATCGAGGTGACCGGTAACAAGCTGAGATAAAAACACTTGGTGACTGATAAAAAGCTAGAACCGGTAAATTGCGGTTGAAATCGGATGAAAAAATGAAAATGAAGAAATATTTCAAAATTATAGAAGTTTTTCAGGACTTTTCAAATGAGGAAATTCAAAATTAGGCTAAAAGGGATGTTGCAGCTCTTAAGGCCATTTTCAAATATTATTCCTAAATAGGTTAGCTTACAAAGGATAACCAAGACCGCGTGAACTGATATCGTATCAGGTACTAAAATAGCACAAACGTGAGCGGAAGCATGATTATTTCGCTATCATTTTTCAAAAATGCTTTATTAATTGATTTCTGAAATAAAAAAAAGTTGTTCCAAATTTGAATTTCAATTAAGCAAACAAAGCAACGTATTAATCTATTTAGTCCAAATCAAACAAGTTCGCAAACGCGCATAAACCTCCAGCACTAATTGCATAATTTCAATCACGGTTCGCAAAAACTAGCTGAAGAAGCGAATAAAAATGTGACAATTCACAGTGTGTAAATTAATAAATTATTAGCTTCCATCGGGGGAGCCACCGCCGACATAATAATTGTCAACAAGCTGCTGTGTCCCAGTCAATATTTCATCGTGTGTGTTTAGAGAGTGGCAGCCAATCTGTTTTCTCCGGTGTGGATCAGGCAAAAAATTCCATCAGCAAATTTTCCCACAAATTGCAATCATTTATCACAAACTAATTGCCCCCAGAGTGAGCTAAACACACACACACACACCTACTCCCACAACGGTGGTGGTGGTGGTCACACATTTAAAATATTTAGTTTATAAAATGTTGGCAATAAATTTTTAATCAAAATTTATATCGAGAATCCGACAGGACGAATTCCCACAACGGGGCATGCCGTCAAAGGCGATCATTGCTGGAAGGTTGTCGAGTGGGGTACGGGCAAATTTCGGGGAGGGTAGCTAATCATTGCTTGAGTTGAGGAGTTTTGTCATAAGTTACAGAAGTTTTACAAATTAAAATCCTATAAAAGCAACCGATTCTTAAAATTTTCAAGAAAGCAAATGACTTGGTTTAACTGATTTTCAAATTATCATTCTCAAAAAACTACATCAACAATTGGTTACTTTCCCCTTAACATTTGCCAAATCCTCATCATCAGCCAACAGATTGTTGCCAAATTAAATAGTTTAGCAGTGCCGGATTCCCTCAACTCTCCCCCTTCCCCCAAGTACCTCTCATCTCCACACTAGACCAACCGCCGGCTACCAGCCTAAAAACGGATCGAATTTGGAGTATTTAATTTGAAATTGAATTTCCACTTCTTTCCAAACACGTGTCCAACACGGCAAGCAAACACATTTTCCACCCCCACCCCACCCCCCAAAACGTATCCTTCATGCGTAAAGGACTCCCAGTCTGGCAGCCTTACGCCAGGGTTGCCCTCTCTGGCCCCAATAAAATTTGAGCGAGTGTCTGCGTATCTGTTTGTGTCTGTATATATTTGTGATGATAGTTCCAATTCCGGGCCGAAACCATTTCCGCACGGCCAGTTGACCAATCTCCGCCACCCTCCCCCAGGTTTGGCTAATTCGGGCACTGATTTATTTTACCATTTTGGAAGTTTGCCTCGATTTAGCTCCCCTCGCTCCCCACCACAATCCTAGAACTTCAGCTGATGATAGTAGCGTGAATAAGCCACAAAAACGCATCCTCATCATCACTTTTGGGCAGCCCTCACTTTGGGGTGAGGTGGTATGGGACTGTGATTGCATTAGAACGAGCTGGGAAATTTATACATATTGATGATGGAAGGAAAGGCAGGGTTGCCATGTTTATTGAAATAATAATTTCTATTCCGTGTTATCAAAAATCTGTATGAGAAAATAATTATTAAAAATTACCTTTTGCATATTTAAAGTATATTAAACAGATGCAATACTACGTTTACAAAGTGCTTTCAAAATTTGTGATATGGTTTTTTTTTAAGTTGTCTCTATAAAATTTTAGGGTGTATGATAAAGAGTCGAAAACCATATAAATAACCTCTATAAATTAACGCAATAAAAAAAATTGGGAAAAAAATAATTTTGAAAAAATAATATTGTTTAAAATGATAGAGCGTCAAAAGTTAACAATCATCAGCTATCAGCTCGAATTTTTGCTCAAAAGTTGTTTTGAACGCTGGAATTTAACAACACAGAATTCGCATACATAACCTCAAAGGGCGGAAATTTCAATCGACATTCTTCGCTCTGTTCTACTACTCAACACTAGGTGTCGCATGTCGTTTGGCTCTTGAACGGCAATGCCAAAAGCACCAAATATCGATAATGGACAAAAGGAAGAAAATGAACTGAAAGTCGAATGGTCGAAAGTACGATAATGGCTAAATAATATGTTTGGTATAATTCTGTGATTTTCCCATTTTTGTTAAGTGTAATATTTCTTCAAAAAGTTTGATGGGAGCCAAATAAAAAAAAAACTATTTTCAGAACTTTTTTTTTTTGTAATTTGTTCCATGTTTTACAGTTCTTTGTGATATTTTATGATTAAAATTCTAAAAAAATGTTTTATTTATTTTCAATTTTTTTATAATGTATTATTTGTTTCTGTAATATTTCGAATTATTTGGAATATTGCTAAATTTTATAGATTTATGAAATGGTTTTACTTCGCAGATGTTTATGAGAGTAAGTAGAAGGTAGATTGAACAAAATATCGCAAGTGAAAAAAAATCGAATAGGAAAAACATCATAGAGACGAACTGTCGAAAGTGGCCAGCATTATTGGGTGAATTTTCCGTTTAAAAAAGGAGTATTTCTCTTTAAAATTTCAGAAGAAAAAAAACTGTAATCAAACATATTCAAATGATTTTAATTTTCTTAAACAAGACATCCCGATCAGACGGTAATAACTAAATTCATGCCATTTCAATAACAAATACTGTTAAAATAACAAAAAATGTTATGGATTCTTCTTGAAAAATCCATTTTTGCATAAGGGTTAAATAACAGTTTATGTTATCATAACAAAATTTGTTATTGGTCTGATATTGATTGAAAGCCAAAACAACTTTGGAATAACATTTTTTGTTATGGAAGAATACCACCAACTGTTATTGGGATGATCGGATTAGTTGTTAAAATAACAAAAAATAATAACAATGATTTGTTCGAAGAATAACTTAAAATGTTATTAGTCTGTTATTACTATAACAATCCAATAACAAAAAAATCATAACGACGAATAACAAATCCTGTTATTAATAACATAAAATGTTATTGGCCTAGTATTTTTAAATATCAAAAAATGTTATTCCAAAGTGATTTCCGTCTGCTCGGGATTCTTGTTTCTTAAGTAATGAAAAAAATATTATGAAAAGTTTTTAAATAGTTTTATGAGTAGAAGTCTCAATATAATTTTGAATATCACGATCTTTGAAGAAAATTTATTGTTGCTGTTTCAATTTCAACATTTCTTTCCGACAAAACCATGCTTTTCCAATGTTATTTTTTGAATAGTGGATAATTCAAAAAATATTTTTGCGGAACCGTAATGCTATGCTATGCTATGCTATGCTAGTGGATAATTCAAAAAAACATTTCTTAAATAGTTCGGTTAGTCACTTTAAAAGTTTATCCCTTTGAACTTTATCATATTCGATTTATTTTTCACTTTCAATATTTTGTCCTTCAACCCACCCTCAATACAGCAATTCCCCACGAAAACAGCATGATTCGAAAAAAAAGTTCTCCGATCGGGCTCAAAACTTTTCTGGGTGTTCCTTGGCCGATATAATTAACCCGTATTATTTTGTTTGGCCATTAGGGTGACCTACGCCGTGTTAGGGTGGTCCAAAAATGGCAATTTTCGTCGATTTTCGTAAAAACCACTTTTTTCAAAAAATCATATCTCCGCGCCATTTCATCCGATTTTAGCTGTCTTAGATGCAAAAGAAAGGTGATTAGTTTGACTATTTAGGAAAAATAAATAGAAGTTTCAAAAATCTAGTTTAACATTTGAAAAGGTCGTATGAAAACTTAATATGCTGTTTTGAAGGTCTTGGGACCAAAGAGCGTATGTCTGAAAATATTTTTATCGGATTCCTCGGAAAATTTATCATAACATATCAAAAAATGGTGAAGTTATGTTCTCAATACTCTTAGATACGATTTTTTGAAAATAAAAACTGCGTTTTTCGACGCGCCACGCGCAAAAATGGGAAAATTACGAAAACGGGAAAAAACGACTTTTAACTAAAACGGCGATAACTTAAAAATTTTAGCGATGACCTATACATGTTAGGGTACCAAAATTTTTGTAATTGAAATACGCAACTTTTGGTACCCCAACATGTATAGGTCATCGAAATTTTCAAGTTATCGCAGTTTTAGTGAAAAAAGTCGTTTTTTCCCGTTTTCGTCATTTTCCCATTTTTGCGCGTGGCGCGTCGAAAAACTCAGTTTTTATTTTCAAAACAGCATTTTAAGTTTTCATACGACCTTTTCATATGTTAAGCTAGATTTTTGAAACTTCTTATGTTGCGAGAGAATGTGCAGCTCTTTTGAGCACGACACCGGTGAGATGTTGGTGTAATAGCACGCTAAAAGCTGCAAAATTTTATTAATTAAATGCGCAATGTTTAACAAATTCATCTTACATTGGTCTGCTTCTCAAGTGTTTGCAACTGATTCGACACCCTGTACCTGTACCAGCACGCGAAGCCTGTGATAATAGTTTTTAAGTTTAGTTTGCATGTTCATTTAGTATTAAGTTTTAACTAGCTAGTATTCTTAATAATTTGCATGTACTAACTCACGTTAGATAACCTCCAAATCGACGGCAACTAATGCCAATGTTTCCGCGGACTTCGTCGCCTGCTGTAAGTATACATTTTGGATATATTCACGGATACTGTTTTTGCGATGCCGTACTTACAATTCAACAATAAATTCAGAGCAGTCTAAACTATCTACGAGCCTAATAAACTTATAAAAAAAAACCAACCACCTTGTTTCACGTACGAATTCTGTTTTAATTTTCCCTACTCACGGTCTGGCTTTGCCGAACCTGTAGCGGACGTACGTCCGACCTGTCAGCGCGCAGTTCTTTCCACGATCGTCGCGGCGCTCGTGCAGTCGTACGCGGCGCTTGATGTGGGACGGCGTTATCGTCCGCAACATTCCCCGACCCGTGAGGTACTTCCGGGATCACCGGATCTGCCTCACTCTTCTCGACATCTAGTCTCGCCAGCTTCGCGATCGGCCGTCGCAGCATTCCCGTTGAAGTCTGTACTACAGCCTGACGAACTCGACCGTCGCGGCTAACGACCACTTCCGCCACACGTCCCCGGATCCAGCCATTCCGCACGGTGTCTTCCACGATGATCACTATATCACCAGCTCGGATGGGATCCACTTCCTCGTGCCATTTGGTCCGCCGCGTCAGGTCCGGCATGTACTCCCGAACCCATCTGCGCCAAAACAGGTCGATCATTACCCGCATCAGATTCCATTGGTTACGGCAAGCATCCTTGGAGTCGGCCAACGTTTTCGGCGTCTGCACCACGCCGCTCGTGCTCAGTAGCAGGAAATGGTTTGGTGTTAGCGCTTCCTGATGTTCAGCTTCCAGCGGGATCCACGTCAGCGGCCGGGAATTCACGATGCTTTCAGCTTCTGCCACCAGCGTCGCCAGCGTCTCTTCATTGGGCAGCCTCGCTGTGTTCATTGCTGCCAGCGCTGTTTTCACCGAACGCACGAGTCTCTCCCACGCGCCTCCCATGTGAGGGGAGGCAGGCGGGTTGAACACCCACTTCGTGGTTGCGTTGGTGA
Source organism: Culex quinquefasciatus (assembly GCF_015732765.1). Taxonomy (NCBI): domain Eukaryota; kingdom Metazoa; phylum Arthropoda; class Insecta; order Diptera; family Culicidae; genus Culex; species Culex quinquefasciatus. Next base: position 183,056,407 of record NC_051863.1, read on the forward strand.
AGGTTTCGGCGAGCTTCTCCTCGACGACTTTCATCTCCTTCTGCAACTCGTTGCTGGATCCGACGAAGTTCGTGCCACAGTCGCTGTAGATCTCCACAGGTGCGCCTCTTCTGGCGATCAACCGTCGAAAGGACATCTTGCACGATTCGGCGGAGAGCGAGTGGACGACCTCCAGGTGCACGGCCCGCGTAGTCAGACATGTAAACAGCGCCACCCATCTCTTAGCGGTGGTGCGGTTCACCCGCACAGCAACAGGTCCGAAGTAATCGACTCCCACGTACGAAAAAGGGCGCTCGAACGCCTTCAGCCTGGCAGCAGGTAGTGGAGCCATCCGCGGGACAACCGGAACCTTCGCTTTCAACTGGCATAGCAGGCAGTCGTTCTTCGCTTTGCGGGCAGCCGTCCGCAAATTTGGCACGTGAAATCGTTGTCTCAGCTCGTTTACCACCGTTTCGCAGTTTCCGTGCAGATACTTCCGGTGGTACCAGTCGATCAACAACTTCGTCGCCGTGTGGTCCTTTGGCATGATGATGGGGTACCGAGTGTCGAACGGCACAAAATCGGCTGCAACAATTCTGCTCTCCATGCGCACCACGCCGGCGTCATCCATAAATGGCGATAACTTTCGAATTTTGCTCGTAGATTCTAGATTGAACCGCTTTTCCGGATCAGCACGTGCTGCGGCGAGTGTTGCGACCTCGTCTGGAAACGCATCGCTTTGCACCCAGCGCCAGATCGTGTTCTCCGCTGCCGCTAATTCTTCCTGTCGCAATGGTCCGCTCAGTAGCTGCTCCTTCTTCAGCTTGCGTCGTAGGTTCTCAGCAAACCGATGCACACGAGCGAGCGTGCGCAAGAGACGAACCCACTGCGAGAAGCGATCCCATTCGACGTTGTGCGTGGCAACGGCTTCCCGGTGCACTAGGCAGGCTCGCAGCTCCTCGGCCGGTTCTTGCAGGCTTGGCGTGATGTCCACCGGCCATTGGTCTTCTGGGTGGTAGAGAAACCATGGGCCTTTGAACCATCTACTGTCGGGAGAAAGACAGAAGCTTTTCCCCATTTCGTGGCGTCGTCCGCCACATTCTCCTTCGAGGGAATCCAGCGCCACTGATGCGGCATCGTCTTGGACATGATTTCACCGACCCGGCATGCCACGAACTGGCGATAGTTGCGATGATCCGAGTTGATCCATGCGAGCACAGTCTTGGAGTCGCACCAGAAGATGGTCTTGTCGATCCGTAGGAGTGTCCGAAGATAATCGTGTTCATCAGCCGTACGCCAATCACCGCGGCCATCAACTCCAATCTGGGTATGGAGAGGGCCTTGAGGGGTGCCACTTTGGATTTCCCACCGACCAGCGCCACCTCGATACCGTCCTCGAACTCCGCTCGGAAGTACGCCACGCAGGAGAAGGCATCCTCGCTTGCGTCCACGAAAATGTGCAACTGCAGCGTCTTGATGTCCTTGACCGAGCGCCGTGGAAAGTAGCAGCGCGGAATTCGGATCTGTTCCAGAAACTTAAACTGGTCGGTCCACTGCGTCCAACGCACGCACATCTTGTCTGGAATCCGTTGGTCCCATTGCGTTTTCGCTCTCCACAGGGCTTGGATCAAGATCTTACCGCGCACGGTGAAGTGAGCCAAGAATCCCAGCGGATCGAACGTGCTCATAACCGTACTCAACGATTGTCGCTTCGTCGGGTGCCCACCGTGCATGTCCAGAGCGGAGGAGAACGTAAACACATCCTGATGTTGCTTCCAATACAGGCCGAGCACGCGCTCCGTTGTGCTTCCCTTGTCCAGCTGAAGATTCTTCTCCGAGGCCGAATCGTTATCCCCGACCCGTGCGAGAACCGCTTCGGAGTTGGACAACCAGTTCCGCAGGTGGAACCCGCCCAAGGAGTGGACGTGTTTGACCTCCACAGCTAATTTCACCGCTTCCTCTTCGTTGTCCGCGCTGTCGAGATAGTCGTCCACATAGTGTTTACGCTGGATGGCTTCGGCGGCGGCTGGGAACTTCTCGGCGTGCTCTGCGGCGTTTAGGTTCTTGACGAACTGTGCGGAACAGGGTGAGCACGTCGAACCAAATGTGGCTACATCCATCAAGAAGATGTCCGGTTCCAGCGAGGGGTTCTCGCGCCAAAGCAGTCGCTGCGCGTGGCGATCTTCCTTCCGGATCTGCACCTGGTGGAACATCTCCTTGATATCGGCACACAGGCCGATCTGCCGCTCCCGGAAGCCAAAAAGGACTGCCGGCAGGGTGGTTAGAAGATCCGGACCCTTCAGGAGCATGGTGTTTAACGATATCCCGTCGACCTTGGCAGCGGCGTCGCAAAAGATACGCACCTTCGATGGCTTCTTTGGGTTGAGCGCGACTCCGAGAGGGAGATACCATACGCGCCGCGGGTCAGCTTCCTTAAGTTCGTCTTCCGTGGCCTTGTGGATGTACCCCTTTCTTGGTACTCGTTCATTTGACGCAGCACGCTCTCGCCGATCACCGGGTCGCTTCGAATGCGCCGCTCGAGGCACTGAAGTCTCCGTACGGCCATCCCGTAGCTGTCCGGGAACTCGAAGTGGTCGAACTTCCAGAGGAGACCCGTCTCGAAACGCTGTCCACGTGGTCTCTTGCAGGATTCGGTTCGCGCGCTGCACTTCTTCTGACTCCGGACACGGCACCGCAGAGATTCCCAGGCTCTCGATGGAAAAGAAACGTGCCACGAGATCGTGTAGAGGGTCTTCAATGTGACATTCGCAGATGTTGAAGGTGCGGACAAGCTTTTCTGGTCGGTCCGGATTTGTTCCGTAGATCGTCCATCCCAAACGAGTCTTCGCAGCGACCGGCTCACCCGGTTTCCCTCTCGGATCCGTAAAGTCGCCGTGACATGCACGTTGTCGTTGCCGATCAAAATGCACGGCGTAGCCCGGTCGTAGTCGTCCACCGGAAGTCCTTTCAGGTACGGGTGGGCTTCTACTAGCGTAGAATACCGTAAGCTCTGCCTCGGTAGATCCAGCTTGCTGACCGTTCGTACATCGGAAATCGTGTGCTTCGCACCGCTTCTTCCACCAGAAATCTGCAACGTGACCCTCTGTGATTCTGCTTCCGTCCTCTTCATATTCGCCGTCCACTGTAGACACAGCGGAAGATGTTCGCCTTCGACTCCCAGCTGCTTGACTACTTCCTCTTCAATCAGCGTACTCTCGGACCCGTCGTCCAAGAAGGCGTACACTTGAACGGAGCGATTGTTGGCGTGCAGCGTCACTGGCAGGACTCGGAACAGTGTGGTCTTTCCTGAGAAGTGGTGATTGGTGGCCACCTTGGACCCGGAAGCCTGTTCTCCTTCCTTATTCTGCTTGGCATCCTTTCTTTCCGGCTTTGAGTGCAGAAGAGGGTGGTGTTTCAGCTGGCATCCATTTTCCTCACATCGCTTGCTCAGCTTGCAGGGCCGCCGGCCGTGAGCACCGAGACAGCAGCGACAGAGTTCGTGCTGTTCGATGACTTTCCAGCGATCGTCGACACTCTTCTTGGCGAACTCCGGACAATCCTTAACCCGATGCTTCGGGTCTTTGCAGACTAGGCAGGCTGGGCCCCCGGAGTTGTTTTGCTTGACCTCGACTTTCTTCGCTGGAGTTTTCGGCGAGGAACACTTTTCCGCGGCATGTGCTCCGCAGAAGTGTTTCTCCTTACCGCCTTTCTCCTGCCTATCACGGTGTTCCGAAGGTTTCGGTACATTGTACGGCGTGACATCCGTCGCGGCCCGGACCAGGGTGTTCATGTATTGAGCGAAAGTGAGCACGTTTACGACCGCAAAGCGGTTTTTGTAAAGTGACCAGTCCAGCTTCATGTTGTCCGGCAACTTTTCCACCATCTCGAACAGCAGCGTGGGATTGTTCAGATGAGCATCCTGTCCCGTATCCTCCAAGTGATCGCTCAAGCTCTGCACCACCATTCCGAACGCGATAAGAGTTTCTAGTCGGTTCGGTTTCGGTCCAGGAGTCGACCGAAGTTTCTGCAACAGCGTCTGGATCAATAGTTCCGGGCGGCCGTACAGAGTCTCGAGTGTGGCGAGGACATGTGGAACGGATGCCGGAAGTCGAAGGCGGCCTACCACCATCTCCCGCGCATGTCCTTCTAGACAGTCCTGCAGCCGCGCTAAGTTCTCTGCATCGGAGTAGCCGCAAGTCTGGGTTGAGTTGTTGTAGCAGCTGACGAAAAGTGGCCAATCCTCGGGATTACCGCTGAACTTGGGCAACCCTCTCGGCATTACATGCCTTGCGGCCAGCTGTTGCGGCGTAGGCCCCAATACTGGCGGAATTGGTTGTTGCTCCTGTTCAGGTTGGTATTCTGGCGCGTTGTCTGGCGGCGCGGGCTCCGGATTCCTCTGCGGATTTGGCGGCACTGGCTCCGGATCCCTCTGTGGGTTTGGCGGCACCGGTGCTGGTTCGGGTGCTGGTGTTGGCCCAGTAGGGCGAATCCTTGGCACTGGCGGACGTGGAAACGGGAACGGCGGTCGTGGTTGGAAACCCGGCGGAAACGGACCTTGCGGACGCGGGAACGGGCCTTGCGGACGCGGGAATGGGCCTTGCGGACGCGGGAACGGCCCAGGTGGGCGTGGCGTTGGTCCTGGCGGCTGCGGCCTTGGTGCCGGGGGAACAGGCGGCGGTGGATACGGAGGCAGCGATTCCGGCCTGGGCGTCGGGTTCACTCCTGGCGATCCTGTCGTCGTTCCATTGTTCCCATTTGCCTTTAAACCGCTCGCGTTGTTTACTTGGTAGCTGCTGACACTCCCGTAGACCATTCCAGATTGACTTTGACGGACCGTCAGGGTCTTTTGGTACAACAGGGAATTGGAAAACGGAAAGGGCGTTGAGTTAGTCAGGTGAGCAGAACCTGCCAAAGCGCCACCGTGGCTTGAGCCAGCTTGTTGCCAGTTGGTGTACCCGGGGTTATCATACGGGTCTACCTCGTAAATGGTTCCCAAAGTGCTCGACGTTCTGTCGATCATTCCACCCAATCCCACTTCGAGTGTTGACTGATCCAGCGAAATGCCTTGGAGAGCCCGTCCCAGGACGTCTTGCCCGGCTGATTCGTCGTATTGACCAGCAGTGTTATTGTTCGCACCTTGCTCGGTCAGCGTTGACGTTCGAGCGGCAAACTGTTGCTGCTTTTGCCACTGTTCCACTTTGCTTTTGCTGCTTTGCTCCGACCCGACGCTACGATCATCCGCGACCTCATCGTCCAGCTCTTCCTCCCGTGCCCGAAAGGTTTCCTCTAAGATGGTTTGTTCGATCTCCAGTTTGGCGCGATCGATTTCCGCCTCCTGCTGCAACTTCTCCTGCTCATGCCGAATCTGCTGCTCTCGACGTGCCTGCTCCAGATGCTTTTCCATGAGGAGCTTTTGGGCCTCGAGTTTCTCCAGACGTAGGCGAGCCCTCCGCGCCCGTGCGTCGGAGGTGGATGACGTTCCAGAGCTGGCCTTAGAGGATGGCTTCTTCCCTTTGGGAACGGTAAACGAAGGGTTTTGGCAGCGAGGACAGGTGAATGAGCGCTCCGCGACAGGAACTGTCTCGTCGACGCCGGCGCAGCAAGTGTGCCACCAGGTTAGGCAGTGGGCACAGTTCACCATGTCCGTGGTGTCCGGCCAGAAGCAGGCCTGGCAGTGAAATCCCCACTCTGCGGTCGGTACATGGGCCATATCGACATCAATCTTTTAGATTATGTTGCGAGAGAATGTGCAGCTCTTTTGAGCACGACACCGGTGAGATGTTGGTGTAATAGCACGCTAAAAGCTGCAAAATTTTATTAATTAAATGCGCAATGTTTAACAAATTCATCTTACATTGGTCTGCTTCTCAAGTGTTTGCAACTGATTCGACACCCTGTACCTGTACCAGCACGCGAAGCCTGTGATAATAGTTTTTAAGTTTAGTTTGCATGTTCATTTAGTATTAAGTTTTAACTAGCTAGTATTCTTAATAATTTGCATGTACTAACTCACGTTAGATAACCTCCAAATCGACGGCAACTAATGCCAATGTTTCCGCGGACTTCGTCGCCTGCTGTAAGTATACATTTTGGATATATTCACGGATACTGTTTTTGCGATGCCGTACTTACAATTCAACAATAAATTCAGAGCAGTCTAAACTATCTACGAGCCTAATAAACTTATAAAAAAACCAACCACCTTGTTTCACGTACGAATTCTGTTTTAATTTTCCCTACTCACGGTCTGGCTTTGCCGAACCTGTAGCGGACGTACGTCCGACCTGTCAGCGCGCAGTTCTTTCCACGATCGTCGCGGCGCTCGTGCAGTCGTACGCGGCGCTTGATGTGGGACGGCGTTATCGTCCGCAACATCTTACTATTTTTCTTAAATAGCCAAACTAATCACCTTTCTTTTGCGTCTGAAAAATTGCCATTTTTTGGACCACCCTAACACGGCGTAGGTCACCCTAATGGCCAAACGAAAAAATACGGGTCTAATTATATCGGCCAAGGAACTCCCAGAAAAATTTTGAGCCCGATCGGAGAACTTTGTTTTCGAACCATGCTGTTTTCGTGAGGAATGGCTGAATAAACATATTAAAAGTCAAACAATTTGTCACAAAACTACTTTAAAAAGAGACGAGTTGTTCCTTTTAATTCCGCTATATATATATATAGCTATATATATAGCGGAATTAAAAGGAACAACTCGTCTCTTTGTATTCACAGTAATGCATTCTGCTAAAACGCTCAACCAAACCACAATTACTTTAAAAAGTTACCCATTTTTAAGCTGATGGACAATCTTCACCTTTTTTGTACGTTTTTCTTTAAAAAGCATAAAATATGCTTGTATTGTTTTCAATACTTGATTAGAATTCATTTAAATTCAATAATGTTTTAATTCTTTCCACATAAACGAATGTTATCTCAATAATATTTTTGTAAGATAATATTAGTTTTTTTTTTTTCAAACATGAGAAGTTGAGGAAATTAATTTAAACTCATACATTTTTTTTGTTTCTGTAATCTTTTTGTAATTATTCTAAATACTTGAAAAATGAGATTATTAAAATTTACAAATATGTTCAACATTGAAAAAAAATATTTTTTTCAAAAACCAGAAAATAAAAAATCATCGTTAAATAATATTTTTGTGAGTTTTTCCATTCATTTAAACTTGTAAATATTTAAAAGTTTTTTAATATTTTGATGAATTATCGAATCGTTCAAAATTCTTTTTTTTTTTTTGTTTCTGTAATATTTTTGTAACTTTGCACATTTTATCAATCATGAGCAATCCTTTAAGAAAACAAATTAAAAATCTACGTTCAAACATATTTTAAAGAATTTGATGATCTTTAAACAACAAAAAAAAATCTGAAATATTTCTTGTGCATATCCATTCTTTCCATCCTGAACTGTTTTTTAAAATAGTTTGATGACCATAATTGTCAAATAATCGTCTTTGAACGTACTTTTTGAATGTACTTTTTTAAAAGTGAGGTATTCGAAAAATTTAATCCATTTTTTCACTGTCCTTCACTGTCCAATCTAAATGTTGTGTTTGCTTTTATTATCTATTCGACATCATGATTATTTACCTTTTGTCATTCAATCGTTCTTTTAATCAGGTTCAATGTGATTCCGTATTAATTGCTTTAAGCTTATTCCAAAATTCAATAATAATGCCTAATCATAATGATTAAATCAAAAGTAAATTGTAATTTTCTTTGTAGTTTTTTTTCTGAAGAATTGATTTTTTTTTCTGTTAATAATTAATAATCAGATCAAATGTTGATCAAAAAAATAAAGCAACATTTGGCACACTAAGCTGGATGATGTATTAAGTCTGTTTTTTGCTTTTCCTATATCAAAACATTTTTGCCTTCCTCACCGAGGTAAGGCTATAATCCTGCTCTAAAAATGAACTTCGTATAAAAACGTCGTAGACCCACCTTCATGTATACATATCGACTCAGAATCGAAAACTGAATAAATGTCTGTGTGTATGTGTGTGTGTATGTGTGTGTGTATGTGTGTGTGTATGTGTGTGTGTATGTATGTATGTGACCAACAAACTAGCTCATGTTACTCGGCACTGGCTGAACCGATTTGACCCGAACTTGTGGCATTCGACTTGGTTTAGGGTCCCATAGATCGAGTTTTATACAGATTGAAGTTTCGATAAGTAGTTCAAAAGTTATGTATAAAAATGTGTTTTCACATATATCCGGATCTCACTTAACTGTATGTAAACTATGTCCGGGTCCATCATCCGACCAATCGTTGGTTAGGTTATCAAAAGACCTTTCCAACGAGTGCAAAACATTGAAGATCTGGCAACCCTGTCTCGAGATATGGCCACTTAAGTGATATTGATGTACTTTTTTGAAGCCGGATCTCACTTAAATGTATGTAAACTATGTCCGGATCCACCATCCGACCCATTGTTGGTTAGCTTATCAAAATACCTTTCCAACGAGTCTAAAACATTGAACATCTGGCAACCCTGTCTCAAGATATGGCCACTTAAGTGATATTGATGTACTTTTTTGAAGCCGGATCTTACTTAAATGTATGTAAACTATGTCCGGGTCCATCATCGGGCCCATCGTTGGTTAGGTTATCAAAAGACCTTTCCAACGAGTGCAAAACATTGAAGATCTGGCAACCCTGTCTCGAGATATGGCCACTTAAGTGATATTGATGTACTCTTTTGAAGCCGGATCTTACTTAAATGTATGTAAACTATGTCCGGGTCCATCATCGGGCCCATCGTTGGTTAGGTTATCAAAAGACCTTTCCAACGAGTGCAAAACATTGAAGATCTGGCAACCCTGTCTCGAGATATGGCCACTTAAGTGATATTGATGTACTCTTTTGAAGCCGGATCTTACTTAAATGTATGTAAACTATGTCCGGGTCCATCATCGGGCCCATCGTTGGTTAGGTTATCAAAAGACCTTTCCAACGAGTGCAAAACATTGAAGATCTGGCAACCCTGTCTCGAGATATGGCCACTTAAGTGATATTGATGTACTCTTTTGAAGCCGGATCTTACTTAAATGTATGTAAACTATGTCCGGGTCCATCATCGGGCCCATCGTTGGTTAGGTTATCAAAAGACCTTTCCAACGAGTGCAAAACATTGAAGATCTGGCAACCCTGTCTCGAGATATGGCCACTTAAGTGATATTGATGTACTTTTTTGAAGCCGGATCTAAAAAATAGATGAAACTTGTGTACAGCCATTGTTGTGAGGAAGGCTCCAACCACATAGGTGGATTAAGTTAGTTTTTTCCATAAGATCAACAAAGGGAATTTGCATGCTAACTTAAATTTGAGCTTTTTTGGCCAATTCAATTTTTTTATGAAATTTATGTCCCCTCCCTATTTTTTTTAAAGAAAACTTAAAGGGCAAACAATTAAAGTTGAAAACGAAAAAACTTTTTCAATCTAAATTCAATGAATTATTTCAAATACATCTTAAAGCGCTTATTTCTGCATTTCTATCCTAAAAACTAACTTAATCCACCTATGTGGTTGGAGCCTTCCTCACTTATTACCAACAATTGCTGATATGATGGAATTGTACAAAAATTTCATCTATTTTTAAGATCCAGAATAAAAAAGTACATAAATATCACTTAAGTGGCCAAATCTCGAGACAGGGTTGCCAGATCATCAATGTTTTAAACTTGTTGGAAAGGTCTTTTGATAACCTAACCAACGATGGGTTGAATGGTGGATCCGGACATAGTTTACATACATTTAAGTGAGATCCGGCTTCAAAAAAGTACATAAATATCACTTAAGTGGCCATCCCTCGAGACAGGGTTGCCAGATCTTCAATGTTTTGGACTCGTTGGAAAGGTCTTTTGATAACCTAACCAACGATGGGTTGAATGGTGGATCTGGACATAGTTTACATACATTTAAGTGAGATCCGGCTTCAAAAAAGTTCATCAATATCACTTAAGTGGGCATATCTCGAGACAGGGTTGCCAGATCTTCAATGTTTTGGACTCGTTGGAAAGGTCTTTTGATAACCTAACCAACAATGGGTCGGATGGTGGATCCGGACATGGTTTACATACATTTAAGTGAGATCCGGCTTCAAAAAAGTACATAAATATCACTTAAGTGGCCATACCTCGAGACAGGGTTGCCAGATCTTCAATGTTTTGGACTCGTTGGAAAGGTCTTTTGATAACCTAACCAACAATGGGTCGGACGGTGGATCCGGACATGGTTTACATACATTTAAGTGAGATCCGGCTTCAAAAAAGTACATAAATATCACTTAAGTGGCCATCCCTCGAGACAGGGTTGCCAGATCTTCAATGTTTTGGACTCGTTGGAAAGGTCTTTTGATAACCTAACCAACGATGGGTTGAATGGTGGATCTGGACATAGTTTACATACATTTAAGTGAGATCCGGCTTCAAAAAAGTTCATAAATGTCACTTAAGTGGCCATATCTCGAGACAGGGTTGCCAGATCTTCAATGTTTTGGACTCTTTGGAAGGTCTTTTGATAACCTAACCAACAATGGGTCGGATGGTGGATCCGGACATGGTTTACATACATTTAAGTGAGATCCGGCTTCCAAAAAGTACATCAATATCACTTAAGTGGGCATATCTCGAGACAGGGTTGCCAGATCATCAATGTTTTGGACTCGTTGGAAAGGTCTTTTGATAACCTAACCAACGATGGGTCGGATGATGGACCCGGACATGGTTTACATACATTTAAGTGAGATCCGGATATATGTGAAAACACATTTTTATACATAACTTTTGAACTACTTATCGAAACTTCAATCTGTATAAAACTCGATCTATGGGACCCTAAACCAAGTCGAATGCAACAAGTTCGGGTCAAATCGGTTCAGCCAGTGCCGAGAAACATGAGCTAGTTTGTTGGTCACATACATACATACACACACACATACACACACACATACACACACACATACACACAGACATTTGTTCAGTTTTCGATTCTGAGTCGATATGTATACATGAAGGTGGGTCTACGACGTTTTTATACAAAGTTCATTTTTAGAGCAGGATTATAGCCTTACCTCAGTGAGGAAGGCAAAAGGCACTCTAAACTCTTAAAAAATGAATGTAGAGACCACAGACGTAAAACATTAGGTAACAAATTCATAAATTAATTGAAATGTTGTGAACTTTGGCAGTAAAAAACTGTTATAATGTATAAAACGTTTTATGATACTTTATGAGACAGAAATGAGAAAATAATGCGTGTGTTCTCCCTCCCCCTATTCTCTTTTTTTTTTAAATAAAATTTGTAATAGCTTTGACAATTCATTACATCAATTAGCTGTGTAAACAATTTATTTCTGTTAAAGCTTTGAAAACACAAATGGACTTCTTAGATTTTAACATTATTTGTAGCGGCCTCAACAAAATTTAGCAAAGAAAAATGTATTACTAAAATCAAATAATTCTAGAATGATTCAAAAAGAACATCTGGCAACCCTGCCCCACAGAAAATCCTCACCTCAAAGCTCATAGACACTCAGAGAAGCACCCATCACTGAATCATAAACAAACCTTCCCCCATCACACTTGTCCTTCGTCCAGTCCGGCAGACCCTTCACCCCCCAAAAGTATCCTAGAAAATCACAAACCCTTCGACCGGGCAATCACCAAAAACACCGAATGCGATATGTTGTGTGTGCGCTCACGTTTAAGGGAAAACTATCCAACCCCACATCGTTTGCACGAGTGTGTGTGTTTGTGTGTGTGCGTGCACATCAAGCTGCTAAACAATTTAGTGATTTATATTTACATATTATTTGGAGAATTTTCCGAATTTAACTCGCTTTTCCCGCCTCCCGCCTCTCCCTTGGATTCGAGCAAAATGCCCTTCCCACATTTTGAGAGGGGGGGGGGGGGGCTATCGTTTTACGCAATTTTGGCATTTCACCTATCTATCACTTTGGGGGTGGAACTAGGGGTGCTCTCGCTCTGCGTAGGAATGTAAGCGATTTATTTCGGAATGCTTTTGGAAAGGATTTTTTTAGGTTCAAATTTTTTTGCTGTCCGATATTATTGGCAGGTATCGTCGTCACCTGGCCGAAATTCGGGCATTTTAGTGGTGCGTTCTGCGCGTGGGAGTGAGAATTTAGCCGCGGGAGGAACGCATTTTTTTCCCTAGCTGGGTGGAAATTGTTTTGATTGAGAATTTTGTGCGTTGTGCAGTTTGCCTGCTTTCAGGAGCAATGCAATTTTGCCAACAGATTGACATTCGTTTGAAAAGGTTACGCAATTTTGCAATCGGACGAACTGGCACGGCTGGATTTAGTTAGATTGATTTATTTTGGATCAAATGGCAACAAACACACAGAATGTCTTATCTAGGAAAATACCTAGTAGGTGTGGCCTCATTGTAGAGCACACGCCGAGCGAGTGTTTTTGGAGGCATAATTCCAGATTTTTTTTTGGAGGATTGATAAGATAATGAGTCACTTGGTGGAATTAAATAAATAATTTTATTACGCCGCAAACACTCACTTGAGTGGGCGAAATTTTGATTGCATTCCAAAACTTGAAAAAATATAAAATTTCATGAAAATATCCATTCTACCAAAATGTCGTTACACGGAAAAGTCAATATCGACCACAATAACAAACTCGAAATGACCAAATTATCATCAATTTATCGTTTTCTCCCCATTTTCCCACACACCGACAGCACCTTGCCAAAACGACACAAGTGCTCATTTATTGAAAAACTTTTTTGATCTATGACTGATATCAATAAGGCGGCAAGAGTCCCTCCAAACTTCAGTCGTTCAAGTCCCGACCCCGGGAGCAAAGGATACACCCATCACCATCATAAACATATTGTTTCTCCAAGCATCCGGCGGGTTCTCCCCGATCCCGGGGACTACATTCCTGAAGAGTGGAAAGCGATTCACCTAGCAGTGAGGTGGAACCTTTCTTGGATCATGTTGGTTTAGTTGCAATTCTTAAATTACGGTTCAAATTTAAATTACTTTCATTACCAAGCTGAGCAGTTCTCTCAGATTTTGGTCATTCGATTTTTTTTTGTATTTTTTTTTATCCGACTGAAACTTTTTTGGTGCCTTCGGTATGTCCAAAAATGCCATTTTGCATCATTAGTTTGTCCATATAATTTTCCATACAAATTTGGCAGCTGTCCATACAAAAATGATGCATGAAAATTCAAAAATCTGTATCTTTTGGAGGAATTTTTTGATCGATTTGGTGTCTTCGGCAAAGTTTTAGGTATGAATTTGGACTACACTGAAAAATAAATGATACACAGTAAAAAAATTGTGATTTTTGATTTAACTTTTAGTCACTAAAACTTGATTTGCAAAAAAAACCATATTTTCATTTTTTTCATTTTTTGATTTGTTTTAAAGGACATAAAATGCCAACTTTTCAGAAATTCCCAGGTTGTGCAAACAATCTTTGACCGAGTTATGAATTTTTTAATCAATACTGATTTTTTCAAAAAATTGAAATATTGGTCGCAAACATTTTTCAACTTCATTTTTCGATCAAAAAAATCTTCATTTGCAATCAAAAAGTACTTCAGTGAAATTTTAATAACGTGTCATCCCACATATTCGGAACACCCACAAATTCGGAACACTTTTGTGGTAATTAGTCAATAGAATGCAAAATGCAACTTTTCCGCCGACCCTGCTATTTTTAAGGCCTTTATTTGGACATTCTCTTGCTATTTCACTAGTAAAAGTAATAATTTTTAAACAAAAACTGCATTTTAAGACTATTTTATCCAGAGCACCAAAACACTACCTCCAAATTGCCTGTTCCATGATTGTGGGATGTTATTGTGTCTCCCACAATTGTGGAACACCTGATTTTAACTGATATTTTCACAAAAAAGTTATCAGACCATTCATATAACATTATTAAGCATGAGTTTCGTTGGTTTCAGAGTGCAAAGTCATTATTTTGTAAAAAATAAGTACTCCTGGAGAAAAAAAAAAGTTTGTTTACATCGTAAGAAAAAAGTGTTCCAAATTTTGTGGTTTGCAAGGGTCAATGTTTTTCTTTGAAATCTTGATATAAAACGTAAAAATGTACAGCCGGTCTATACATCAATCGAAAGATCGCAAGAAAAGCTTTCACATGAAGGTAAAAGCAAATCATTATGTTCAATTTTCGATTTTATATGATTTGTTGAACATTGGCCGATCTGTAAACTGTTCCGAATATGAGGGATGACTGTACCGTTTGCAAGATAAAGCCTTTTTTAAGTAACTTTTTTGAAAATAGTCGCAGTTTTTCATTTTTTTTTAAATTAGTGAACATGTTTGCCCACTTTTTAAAAAAAAATATTTATGAAGAGCTGAAAAAATTCTCTATACTTTGCTTTTTTGAACTATGTTGATACGGCCCTTAGTTGCTGACATATTGCCATGCAAGTGTTTAAAAACAGGAAAAATGATGTTTTCTAAGTCTCACCCAAACAACACACCGTTTTCTAATATAGATATCTCAGCAACTAATGGACCATGGATTTACAATGTTAAAATATGAAACATTTGTGAAATTTTCCGATCTCTCCGAAAAAACTATTTTCAAATTTTTGAAACCAAGACTAATTCTTTTAAAGGGCGTAATATTAAATATTTGCCAAATATGGCACATATATAAAAAAGTGTTTTTTGCAATTCAAGTTTTAGTGACAAAAAGTTAAATAAAAAATCACAAAAAAAATTACCGTGTATCATTTTTTTCAGTGTAGTCCGTATCCATACCTAGGAGAGTTTGGGGTAATATGTGGGGGTAATTTGGACACCCCTTTAAAAATCACGTTTTCTTCGGATATAAAGTGAAACGGCAATTTAAGTGATAAGGCTAGTACTAGTAATGGCCTCGGAGTATGGGCAAACCAAAAAAGTCGGAATAGGTTAAGTAGTTTTGGTATAATATGTAAAAGTTTCCAAAGGCCGGTTGGCACTGCCTTAAATTCTAATATTTGAAGGTTAGGAAATAAGGTTTTGCAGGAGTTATATGGCAAAAAAGTGGACATTTTTTGTTTAAGGGGGATGCTTGGACGATGCCTGAGATATGTACGTATAAAAATTGTGCATTTTATCCATTTTTATCATCAAACATCGTAATTTATGATAGAATATGCTATGGGGGTAATTTGGACATGGCTTGTAGGGTAATTTGGACATACTTGAAAGTCTACCTGTCAGGCAACAAAAAAGTAACTTTCATGGTTGGATGAGTTTTTAAAGGGATTTAGATAAATTTAGAGGGATTTAATATGTCAAAACAATCAAAAATGAATGTGAGCAATGAACTTTCACAAAACCCCTATTTTTTAATTTAGATAAATTTATTCCAATATTCGAATTGATGAAAATCTGATTACTGTACATTTGGCGTTCAACAAGACTCTAATGTTGATTGCTTTTAATTAATTTCTTTAATATTTCTAATTTCTATGCTGGTTTACAATAATATTTAAATTTGAAGGGCTACATAATGTAAAATAAAAAAATGATATTTTCAGGCTAATAAATTCTATATAAAGATTGATTTATATAAACATAAACGATACCTTAATCACTAAAAACAAATATAGTGTGCCTGATCCAGAATCAATGTTTAAATCATTTCAGTATTAATGATTAAATTATGTATAATACACTGAACTATTTGTTATCTTCCTATTGAATTATAGTTCCATCACAAAATCATTATTTAAACCTTTGATGAAATATTGTGAGCAACACTTCAAAATATAAAGCAATTACAAAACCAGGTTGAAGGATAAAAAACATGCTCAAAAAATCAAATGTTAAACTTATTCTTCAACATGTGTCCAAATTACCCCACAAAAGGTGTTCATATTACCCCACAAGGTATGTCCAAACTACCCCAAAGGGGTGTTCATATTACCCCCACACAAAAATGTGGGGGTAATTTGGACACCTTTTAACTTTTGCGATAAAAATGGGGTTTTCATCAAAATTTATCGAAATAAACTACATTTTTCCATCAAATATGGTCTCTATTATCCTCTGGTGTCATCCACATTTCTTTAAAATATCCATACAGCCCGTAACAGTGCAATTTCCTTAGGGTGTCCAAATTACCCCACACTCCCCTACAATTTTGCCGAAAACACCAAATCGATCAAAAAATTCCTTCAAAAGATACAGATTTTTGAATTTTCATACATCGTTTTTGTGTGGACCGCTGCCAAATTTGTATGGAAATTCATATGGACAAAATAATTATCCAAAATGGCTTCTTTGGGCATACTGAAGGCACCACAATAATAACAATAATAAAAATTCTAAAAATAAGACCGATTTAGTAGAGAATAGCTCAGCTATCGGATCCAAATCTGTATCATTCGTTCAGCTAATTTTAAGCTTTTCCTCAGTAAAAACTAACTTAATCCACCTAAGTGGTTGAAGCCTTCCTCTCTTATTACCAACAATGGCTGATATGATGGAATTGTACAAAAATTTAATCTATTTTTTAGATCCGGAATAAAAAAGTACATAAATGTCACTTAAGTGGCCATATCTCGAGACAGGGTTGCCAGATCTTCAATGTTTTAGACTCGTTGAAAAAGTCTTTTGATAACCTAACCAATGATGGGTTGGATGGTGGATCCGGACATAGTTTACATACATTGAAGTGAGATCTGGTTACAAAAACGTACATAAATATTACTTAAGTGGCCATATCTCGAGACAGGGTTGCCAGATCTTCATTGTTTTGGACTCATTGGAAAGGTCTTTTGATAACCTATCCAACGATGGGTCGGATGGTAGATCCGGACGTAGTTTACATACATTTAAGTGAGATCCGGATATATGTGAAAACACATTTTTTATACATAACTTTTGAACTACTTATCGAAACTTCAATCTGTATAAAACTCGATCTATGGGACCCTAAACCAAGTCGGATGCAACAGGTTCGGGTCAAATTGGTTCAGCCAGTGCCGAGAAACATGAGCTAGTTTGTTGGTCACATACATACATACACACACACATACACACACACATACACACAGACATTTGTTCAGTTTTCGATTCTGAGTCGATATGTATACATGAAGGTAGGTCTACGACGTTTTTATACAAAGTTCATTTTTAGAGCAGGATTATAGCCTTACCTCAGTGAGGAAGGCAAAAAGGCAACAAGAAAAAATAACCCCCAAAAAGAACAACATTCTTCATCCCGATGAAGGGACACAAACCCACCACAGCAAGCTGCCCGCCGGAATGCCATCAAATAAATCGTCCCAACTTTCGGGTCGGGCAAACCACTTCTGGTCTGGCCTAGGGACAGGACCGGAATGGGCCAAGTCATGCTAAGAAGAGAGAACAAAAAAAAAAGACAAAGGATAACGCGCGGAGATCTATCGGAGGAGGACGAGCCACCACAGGAAAGCAAGTGTTGATAAACAAGGTGTTTTTCGGGAATCCCTGGGGGAAAATTCTGGTGTATTAAGGGGGATTTCCCCCCTCCCTTCGTAATGGGGTGTAATAATCTGCCGCACATTCCACTTGTTGGACTGATGAGATTTAGAAAGTTGTTCTTTTTTTTCGGAATTTATTAGATGATTTAGGAGAAGCCTTTTTGAAGAAGATTTATATATAACGGAATTTTTCGTTAGATAATAATGAGGCTATGAAATTCCTACTCCAAAAGATCTGAAACTTCTCGTCTCAAGAAATGCTAACCATGGTTGACTGAGATTGAACTTAAACCAATTTGTTTAAAGATTATCTTGACATTAAACCAAAATTGTCGATCACTGATATCAATCCAAATCAAATTTCACGTATCACCCACCATAAATTAGGCCATTGTACCTTGAACAGAACACCCTCAATTCCCAATTTCAACTCCCTTCACATCAAAATCCACATGTCCCCTTACTCATGGATAAAAAACACAATTTTAAAGCGGAAACCCACCATCAGACCACGACAATCGCGTTGTTTTCCGGAACACGTGCGTTCCGGAAAAATTTCACCCAAAAACCTGACGAGTTATGTCACCGAGAAGAAAGCGCGCCTTCCCCAATTTCTAACCAGAAAAACAGCTGTGAGAGACTGTCATGTGGCTGGTGTTCAAAGGTATGTCATCGTCTACGTCGTCCACCCTTCGATATCCGGAGCCCGCTTTCATATTGGCATTTCCGCCGACCAATTTGGTCGGGTTCTCCCCTGCACCAATGACATTCGCGCGTTTTTCCGCCAGGTTTGCGTTTCGACTCACACATCCAAGTCGGTGGTGGTGGCTTTTTTTGTCACGAGAACTTCAAGAGGGACCTAATTCAACCAGCACACTGGTTGGCGAAATGTGGGACGATACTCTACACATGTCCACATGTCCCCGCGGACTGTCAATCTGATTTATGCACTTTTCCGCGCCGCACACGTGTCACCACCTCGCAACTGTCTTTTTTTGGTTCGTTTGATTCGTTTGGTTTGCTGAGGGGAATCGATTTGATTCGCATTTATTTTTCTGTCAACCCGCGCGCGTGGAAATTTGTTTACATGTGATACTCTTGCCCATGTCATGTGGATCGCTTTTTTTTGGGGAGAATTGACAAAGGCGGTGATTGTTTGAATTAGGGGAAATTGGCACACCTAATACGTGTGTGATTTTGGCCTCCACCTACGCGAACTATTGCATTTTTTTTTTTAATGTGTGGAGGGAGGAAACTCGCACGAAAATTGGGAAAATCCGCGAAAAGTGGTTTCGATTGGCGTGTGCACAAAAATGCAATTGATTCGAATTGTGGAATAGAACTACCTTGCGTGATTGAGTTTTGATTGAATTGGAATTATTTTTGGTTAGCTTCAGGATGTCACCTTTTCAGAAAGCATTCCAACTCTAGGATATTCAAAACTTGAAATTGTGACCTACACGGTGGTTTGTAAGAGAGTCATTTTATACATTTACGAAAATCGAATAATTTATATTTTCTGGCATGAAAAAAAAAATCTGGTCAAATAAAAATTGAAAACCATTGGCTTAAATATTTCGACCCATATTTTTTGTGGTCTTAGTCCTTATTGTCGGAGATTGCAGGACATGCCCTCTTTTGAGCGAAACACACAGTAGTTAGTGTTATTATGCGCTAAAAGCTGATTTATTTCATTAGTGTTTGTTTACATACTAATTTTTAAAATAAATCTTACATAAGTGGTTTTCTCCTGCTTAATCTTCCTCCAATCAACAGTGCAATCTTTCGGCTGGGCGCTGTTGCTGTAAATTATGGTTTTACATAAAATAATTAAATTTTTCACCTCAGTCAACTTACAGCGAATCAATAAATGGGCAATTATTATTGCTCCCAATTGTGCTTCTTAACCTTCTGCGTGAAGAGAAATATTTTGCCGCGATCGGCTGACAACTTTTGTTCTCTTGTTCTTCTGACATAATGACTTTTGCCTAAATATAACCCTTCTGATCGGCCACTGTAGGCCCGCTGCCGAGGGGTATTCGATCGGTAGAATATCCCGTGAAATCCGTCGCAACAGTCCTATCCGAAACCAATTTTTTGACATTTGAAAAAAAAATCATATTTCCTGAACGGCTGAACCAACTTTATGAAAAAGAATGGTGATAAGTTCGACTTCTAATGAAAAATACGCAAATGTTTTGAAATTCTTTTTTAAAAGGCGAGCAGAAATTGGTTGAGACGTTCCGGAGATATGATTTTTTAAGAAATGTTTTTTTTTCTTAACCCTCTACTGACCAATTTTTTTCGAATTTTTTTCCCCCGTGTTCAGGAGGTCATTTTGAGCATTTTTTGTTTTTCGAATAACTTTACTTTTCATTTTTTTTTGTTTAATGTTAATGGTAATACTTAAATTTGCGTTTATTTGTTTAGTTTATTAATTTTTTCATATTTTTAAGGTCACTTTTTCAATTTTTTGCAATTTTTTCACATTCTCTAATCTAATGGCAATATTATCATTTAAATATTACTTAAAATAGAAAATGATAGAAAAATAACACAGCCAAACAAACAAAAAAAACATTGCCAAAATCACACAAATTAAGTCAAACTGCCAACCCTAAGATTTTATGAAATTTTCAGAGTTTTTCTTTCCAATGCCTTTTATAGATCAAAAATTGGTTGAAAATTTGTTTTTTGGCAATTTTTTAGTTCGAAGCCCGTCTAAAGCAGGCATGCCACATTTGCAGATTTTCAACGCAGGCTCAATGCTCAAATGTATTGTTTAAATATGTTAATTGTTGATTTCCTATAAAATTATTTGCTCACAAAAAAATAAACGTTTTACGGTTCTTATGATGAAAAAGTTTTTTTTAAATAATTTTTTTAATCAAGTTTTTATTTTTTCCATTTAATTTTTCTTTTATTTAATTTGCCAACACTAGGTGCACGATGGAATTGCATGCTGTCCCCCTAGTCTTAGTAAACAATGTCTTATGAGTTGTATTTCAGTAAAAAGTTCGTACAAATCTTTGTCGAGACAGGTTTAGTAGGTTTTGAGATTAGGCAAAAATCACCCTTTTTGTAGCTACAAAAAAAAATTTCATGGCATAACTTTAAAAGTACTTCACTAAATAGAATAAAATTTAATAAGGTCTTAGGGGACCCCAAAAGGAACAGAATAAGGCGGATCCGGCCAAAATCGGTTCAGCCAGTTCTGAATTAATCGTGTGGAAAAAAATCATGTCTACACACATCCCCACAGACATTTGTTCAGAATTTGATTCTGAGTCGATAGGTATACGTGAAAGTATATCTAGGAGGTGTATTTAAGAAGTTCATTTTTCGAGTGATTTTATAGCCTTGCCTCAGTGAGGTGAGGAAGGCAAAAATATATCTAACTATGGTGGCACGCTCACTTTAACAGTTCTAGACTAATATTTGAAAGTGGCGTATCTCTTATAAGTTTTTTGAGAAAATGATTCCAGAATGCTTATTTTTTCATTTTAAACCGATCGAAGAAGCTGATTGCTAAGAGACAGCCTCTTAAAGTTTAAATTATGTAAACATAAGTTTTTCTGAATGTTTTCTAATTAGCCCTATTTTATCATCTAGCGATATCTCTGAAGTTACATTGAAAATTGAACCAATAATTTGCGAGATATCGCAAATTTAAAAATAAGGGCTAATTTTGTGACATTGAGGAAACCCATTTTTTACAAAATTATCTTTTACCTCAGCAACCAGCTTCCCAAAAAACATATTAAAAAATATTTTAATGTACTGTACTGCCCTTGTTCGCATAAATGTCCCATATGCAAAAACAGCATGTTGAGAAAAACGCATTTGAAGATCGTCCTAAACATAAGGCTACGTGTTAAGTTTTCGCGAAAAAAAAACTGGATTTCCTCCTGATTTCTGGAACAAAGTGGTTCAAAATTGTGTGATCTTTCAAAAGAGCCAATAACATCCAGTACTTTGTTCCAGAAATCAGGAGGAAATCCAGTTTTTTTCGCGAAAACTTAACACGTAGCCTTATGTGCGGGACAAATTTGCCTGGCGTTTTTTCTCAACATGCTGTTTTTGCATATGGGACATTCATGTGGACATGGGCAGTGTAGAACTGTACAAAATTATCCCTGCTTTCCAAAAATAGTGTTTGCAGGTAAGCTTTTCTAAATAAAGTATTATGTATAAAGTTACAAAAATTGATTTTTTTTTTTTTTTTCAAAAAACTTTATGAATTTTTTTGCCTGCAAATGCCTACACAAGTCTTTTTCAAGTGCAAATTTAATTTTGCTACCAGAAATGATTTTTGAATTTTTGTTTGACAGTAGTTTTGACCCTTCCCTAAAATCGTTTTTTTAAACCGGATTCAGCACCAGCCTAAACTTTAACGCAAAAAAGAATCCTTTTTTTAATCCCTTAAACATATCATAAAATTTCTAAAAAATCACAATTCATAAAATTCCTAACAAATAACTATATGGGGAGTTAAAAAGTCATTGATTTGTTTTTTTTTTTTCGTGTACTAATTTTTAATAAAAAGTACTAAGGCCAAAGCAAAAAACATCACAATTTTAAAGGAAATAGACCCCTAACCAACTGAAAACAATTAGAAAAGCATTTTCCTGCGTTTAAAATCATATTTGTCTGGAATCGATGAAAAAATATTTTCATTTTTTTTTTTGTGGAATTCCAATGTACAAGACCGCAAAAATATTTTTTTCGGCCAAAATGGAGCTTAGTGACCTTAAAAAGATCCAAGATTCGGAAGAGCATACAAGTTTGAATGCAAGTTGAATTTCAGAACTATGCAAGAATTGCATAACTCGCAGGCGCATTTGGAGTGAAATCTTACATTACCTCGCTAAAAAAAAAGCCTGGGTGACTTAGAATAACAATGCAAATGGTAGTTACCACTATGGTGGCTCCTAAGATCATTAATCGTCCCAAAAACCGTCCAACCTCAAGCGAAACATACTTGATGATACCGGGGAGATTTTCGCTAATGTTTTCAAAAAAGTGGACCATCAACCAATCCCGTCTTCCAAAATCCACGCAATGTAAACAATAACAAACACGTTTTGTTTGTTTGACCGTTCTGTGCATTGTCCCGATGTTTGGTTGAATTTGATTGGCGGAGTTATAATTACAAATGTTTACGGTAGTCAGGCATGTACGTGTGTCAAACTCGTTTTAACCTGAAATCCCACTGCTTTTTGTCACACTTACATCCATTTCCAGGGTGTGTCAAGATAGCACGCCAAGATTGAAACTTCATTACTATGAGGAGTGAGAAAAATGCACGGAGTTTTTTCGGATATCTTTGTAAATACCAGGATTGAAATCAAATTTTGGGGATCTGTAAAGGTCAAAAGGTGAGGCAAAATGGCGTTCTTAACTCAAATTGTCCCAAAATGCACGTGTGACAAGTTAGCACGACAGAGATGATATGCAATTTCCCCAACTAAAAAAGTGAGTATTTTGTACAGGAACCCATTTTTTTCGTGAAATCCTAACAAGTAACCTTATGGGTGGAACGATTTTCTCTAAAGCCTGTCACGACCGACCTCGTAACAGGTCCTCAATCCGCTTGAATGACTCTATCGGCTTCACACTTCAACTCGACCATTTCAAGCTCTGCCCACAAAACACGCCACACAGTACACAGTTCCACGCTCTGATTCCACGCTGCTCCGGATTCCTCAAACGATCCTCGCACGATGGTCAATTAAAGTGAGAGTGAAAAACGCTGAATTTCGAGTGACACGCACCCACACTAGGACCAACCGTCCAAGGCCGGTCACGGCTCCGCGCGAGAAACGCTCTGTTGCATGCCATTTTCCAACCAACCGACTATCGGAAGGTAAAAATTAAATTATAATTTACCAACCCCTCTCTTTGGAGTTGCGTGGCCGTCGGCACGGAACCGGCCACATGGTTCGAGGACCAACCAGGGTCCCGTTTTTTTATTATTGAGATTTCATCGGTTTCGATAAATTCCATGGCCCACTAGGAGCAGGTGGGTTCACCGGGGGGAGGTGGTCATGCGAATGGTTTCGTGAAAATTTAACAGGACATTTATTGTTACGAAGTGGTCGTAAATGGCCCCTTAATGAGTGTGAGGTTTTCCGAAAGCTGTTGTTGTTGTGTGCTGTTGTTAGGAAACAATTGCTGGATGTAACCAACGTCCCGGTACACGTGCTCGCGGGGTTCACGCGTACACCGGTGTGGCAATTAGTGTTTACATAACTGTTGAGTTGGACCGATTTATTTTATTGGTGGTTAATTTATTGCTTGTTTACAGTAGTATATTTCGTTTCGGTGTGGCGCACGTTTTGTACTTTGGGTCGCTAATCAGCTGGACGGGATCAACCCGAGGTGCTTTAACCTGCCGGGGGGTATCGATTTCGAAAGCGTGTAACTTTATGGCCAAGATGGTAGAATTTAGTGCTTGAAATGGCATTTATTTTTAGATTACGCTTGTTAGTTGGATTTCACATTGAACGCCGGAAATAACTTACAATTGCAAATCAACTGGTGGTAGCCACGAAGAAAACTATTTAATCGATATTTGTACGTGACCACCAGCTTCTATTTGAAAATGTGAGCAGCAGGACAATTATAATTTCACCAACTAACACTGTTTCAAAATACTTTTAACAGGATTGACAAATTATAAGCAAAAAGCATCGTATCTTGTCTTCAACTTGATAAACGTTCGAGCTAAGCCTAAAGGTAGTTCAAACAGAAGCGTTTTCTTTCATCTTACAATCCAAAAATCAATCAAAAGAATCCTCTTCAAACAGCCTCATTCAAGCACCGTTTTACCCGGAAAAAATGTCACCTCGTCGACACCCGAAAAAAAAAAAAACAATAAAATAAAGCAAATTTGCATTGCAAAAGTCTGGTGTCCCTGGGCCCAAGAATATCCTGGCTATCGATTTTGCAACCCGCACCCACTCTCGCTCTCTCTTCCTCTCTCCCAGCTCGTGCACACGAAAAAAAGAAGAGGACCTTCCACCTCGTAACCGCCACCCACCAGAAGCCAGAGGAGGACGCCCCCCCCCTCCGCCCAGGCACGAACGAGACAGAACGAGTCCTTTTTCGGATTTTCCCACGCCCGCCGCAGAACCGACCCCAACCGGCGACGACGACACGAGGAAGAAGAAAACCCCGAAAAAGTATGTCACTCGTCCTCGTCGGTGGGGGTGGCGTCGCGAAAATCTTCAGAAATTCCAACCAGCAAACAGACACGAAACCTGTTGGTGGCCAACGACCAGAGGGCTGGCCTGCTTCCTGGGCCGGAAAGTGGTGCCGCCATATGGTGGACGTGAGTTTGTGTGTGAGTCCGGTGTGTGTCCAAAGATGGGCAAGTTCAAGGAACTTGGCGCAGGAAAAGGACCTTCTGGTTTTTTTTTTGTTTGAATAGGGGGTCGAATTTTTGGAACGGCTTGAAACAAAGTTCAAAACCGCCTTTCTACATAGTACGGTTTCAAGATGTTTGTTTCAAAAAGTAGCAGTCAAAATTGAAACTTTGTTTTTGTTCAATCAGAAAACAGTGTGACATTCAAATAGAGCTATGGCAGGATACTATCAACAAATTAAAGGTTTCTGTGTCGGAAAACTGGGTAAAGATTAATATGCATAACTAATATAATTTAATATAATCTTTGATTTGTTTCAACTTCTTTGGAAGCTCAAGAAAATAATTTATAATGAGTATAAAATTGAAAAAATAAATTCCAAATAGGTTTTTTTATGCGAAAAAAAATCCGTCAATATCTTGATATTTTCAAAACTAATGACGCGAAATTTAATTTAAACCATAAATTACATTTTGGTTGATTCAAAAAATAAATTCATATATGATGGCCGCATCAAGATCACTTTCACATTACATGGCGGTTTAAAAAAAACGTGTTGAAATGGTTTTTGGTGCAAACCCTGCTCAATCGATTTCCAAGCAATTTTACACGAAAATATGATTTATATCGGATTTTGCCAAATTTGCGATGTGGATCCATTTTAGCCAACAAGGTAATGTTTGGGTTAAAGCAATTGTTACGAATTCTGATTTTTTTAAAGAAATTTAGTCGTATCAATAATCACAAATCAGATTACTGCACTAGAAATTTGTATTAAAATTACAAATTCTATACCAAAAGAAAAACATCAAAGTTGTGATATATTTTAGCAGCAAATTAAATAATTTAAGCTATCCAGCCAGAACCAAGAGATTTGGTTCTGTAAAGATGCTCAACATAGATGTAATCAGAGAACTGCGATATTTTTTAAATCGAGGGGATGTGGAGTTTTAAGAACTATGAAATAAATTATCATGAATAATTATATCTAAAATAAAAAAAAACTTAGCTATTCCGTTTCAAGATTTGTGCAATCAACTTCAATCTGAAGAAAATGTTACTTATTCTTAAATTTTTAATAATTTCTCATTAACAAAGTTAACACATCAAGAACAAACGTCAAACATGATAAAAATGTGTATATCAATCTGTTAAATTAGACCTAATCTAAGCAAAGTTATTAGGATTCTAGGATATAGCGAATTTCCTGGACAGTTTACGTCGTAACAGGCATTACAATCTAAAACACTTTTATATTTATTTATTTATTTATTTATTTATTTATTTATTTATTTAGAGCATGCATTTGATGAATAATTTAAAGCATATTCGAAATTGTTAACTCGATGCCCGTGTGCTCTCTTATAATATCTAAAAAGAAATCCCAGCAAGCATAGTACAAGAGAGCACACCGGCAACGAATTCATAAAATAAACGAAACTCGAGCGAAATCCTTTAAAAGTGTTTGTTGTGACCAAAAAAAATGTGTAAACTCATCCTCATATTTTCATTATTTAGAACACGAAACAAAGTTTAATTTAAATCAATCATTGTATCTTATTATTGAACCCCAATGCTGAGTAGGTGGGACAAAAATATAAAAAAAAAATAATTTAAAGCCTAATAATCAAATTTGTGAAAGCTAGGGAGTCCCATTATCCCAGGTTTTTAATTTACCGCGAAATGGTAAACAATCATAGAATTATAATAGATAATCTACACTTCAATCGAAACAAGGCCATCAGCTTTTTTCAATAGCTTAAAAAAAATTAAAAATAATTATTTATGGATCTTTGTTGTGCTTTGGATTTAGAATCAACCCCAATTTTTATTCAAGTGTGATTAAAATTATGTTTATTTCTATTGTTTATTTTTTTATATGACACCATCACAAAAGTTCCTACACTAGAAGACTAGTTCCTTTCTTGACCTTATACCTTTCCCAAAACCGTCCAACTCCAAGTGAAACTTACTTGGGGGACACCGTGGAGATTTTCCCTTGCCCCCTTAAAAAAGGGAGCATCAACCCTTCCTGTCTTCCAAATCCTTTTCCTTGTCCGTGGTGGAGATGGGAGCGGCTGGCAATGGATGGCTGTCATGGTGGTGAAAATCTGGTTCAGGTGGAACTGGTTCTATTCCCAATTATCAAGCCCTGGGGCTTAGACAATCTTCACTTTACATGGCGAAATCCAGTCTGCAGACTTGCAGACCGCTAAAGTCACCGTCTCCTAACGAAGCGACATGATCACAAAAGTTTAAAAATTTCTTCGAAACTATCTTTGAAAAACAAGAAACGAAAACAAATAAAATGATACCAATCAATGTAAGATGCTTGATAAATTCAGAATCTCATGTTTCATTTAAAACATTTTTTACAAAATATCTCTAAGTCACTACCCCCAACTAGGGAAATTTGGGACTTCAGTCTGAATAGGTACTGGAGATTTTAGAGCAATTAATTTGGAAATCGGTTTACTAATTGTTTTTTTCTGTTCCTGCTATATCCGAAATCAATAAAAAAAATCAAAACATTGTCCAAAAAATTTGGTCTTATATATCTTATATTTTTTCTTAATTTGTTACTTAAGTCCTGAGATGCCGGTGTTTTATGAAAAATAGTTAAATATGATATTTTTTTAAAAGAATAAATTCATAAATATACGTAAATATATGCCGGGACCGTGGTGTAGGGGTAAGCGTGATTGCCTCTCACCCAGTCGGCCTGGGTTCGATCCCAGAAGGTCCCGGTGGCAAATTTTGAGACGAGATTTGTCTGATCACGCCTTCCGTCGGACGGGAAGTAAATGTTGGCCCCGGACTAACCTAAAAAGGTTAGGTCGTTAGCTCAGTCTAGGTGCAGGAGTCATCTCCCTGGGTCCTGTCCTGGTGGAGTCGCTGGTAGGCAGTTGGACTCACAATCCAAAGGTCGTCAGTGCGAATCCCGGGGTGGATGGAAACTAAGGTGTGAAAAGAGGTTTGCAATTGCCTCAACAATCAAGCTTTCGGACACCTAGTTTCGAGTAGAAATCTCATAATCGAGAAAGCCAAGGCAATGCTGTAGAGCGAATAATTTGATTTTTTTTATTTTTTGACGTAAATATAATACAAAGGCTTTCAAAAATAAATAAAATTTAATAGAAAATATTTACAACGCTGGTCATTTAACGGATCTGCCATCTAAAATTTTTAACAATTTTCCCTAATAAGCCAAAATAGTGCTGATATAGGCAAAATACAAATTTTAATGCATTAAAATTCTTATCGACTACACAACCAAAACTGAATTTCTAGACAACTTTTTATAAATTTAAGAATAACCATTTTTTGGTGTTGTCAATCAAAATCTAAAGTTTTGCCAGTAAAAATTTAACAATAAATTTAATTCATGAAAATCTAACACAGGTCTACTAAAATCAGTTCAACATTAGGGCTAAGAACTTGAGATAAAATTTGTATTGGATTTAAACTTCCATAATTATACCTTACTATCATAATTTTTAATCACAAATTACCACAACATATTAAAATGTGATAACAGTTATTGTACTAATTAACTGTCGAATAATAACTAAACATTCGTTAACAATAATTCTCAATTTTGACTTATGGTTGAAAATATAGAAAATTGTCAAAGAGTAAAACAATATAACCGTTTGTTTGAATACGAAAAAAAAATATTTATCATATTCAAAACAGTTTGAATACTTTTTTTCAATAAAAATACTAAATTTAAAAAAAAAATAATTTTATGAGCTGGTGTTGACCTAATTTAGTTTCATCAAAACTGTGTGTCACAAAATTTTACATAAGAATCTCACACTTGATAATGATCCGACAGGTCACCTTTTGGTGGAATTTTTTTCCGATACTTTTATTGCGATTTTTTATACATACGATCGATATACGATCAACATAACCCTTGAACCATAACTGATTTATCAAAAAATTGCCACAGTTACTCATTTTTACCTTGAGAATCAACCAAGGGAGCTCATTAAAATTTTACAAAATTTTCAATATTTTTTTTTCATCGTACCGGTCACTTAAAGATAAAACAGTTAAAATTACGAGCGATCAAAGAAGGGTTCCTTTTTTAAAACAGCAAATAAAAAATGCCCAAAACCCCGGTAAAGACAAACTATTAAATCACTTCCACTCTCACTTACGATATTGCTGGTTAATTACTTTCCGGAGGCAATTTTTCTTGTCTTCCTTTTCGCTTTTCCCACAGTTTACTTTCTTTCTCACAATTTTCCCTTTGTTTTTTCTTTGTCTTCACTTTACAAACCAAGTGTCACAATACGACTATCCACCCCCGTTTTAATTTCCAAACCTTTTTTTCTCTCCCTCGGAAACACTTTTTACGACCTATCGCGCCACTTATCTGCCCCTTTTTCCGGCTTTATTTATTTTTTTCTCTTCCAAAGCGTTGCTGTACTTTGTTTTATTGTGGTTTTTAATTTAATTTGCCACCATCACTCACCGGGGTTTGTTTGATTTTTTTTCCTTCTTCGCTTTTCACCACAAACGGTTAACTTAAAAGGGCTTTCACTGATTAGCGAAATTGTCCGCGCGATTAGAATCTTCTCCCGGTTTGGTTTTAATTTTCGGGGACACGCACCCGTCATTAATTAGTGGGGGTGCTGCGAAACGGGCATCGATGGGTGGAATTTTTCACCTTACCCACGGGGGTGAAAAGTGGTGCCCCATTAGATCAGAGTTGGTTAATGGGTGATTTACGGTAGCTTTTAGTGGAATGTTTTACACACTTGGTTTTGCACGACACCCAACTTGAGGAAATTAAATGTGACACTTCGTTAAAACACCGATTTTAACTTTATTCCGAATATTGCTTTAAGTTGTGGGTTTATCTTATGGTGCTTCAGAGTTCACTTGTGCGTGAGTTCAAAATCTAATCTCGATACTATTTTTTTCATTTCATAGTTTCTATTCTTTTGATTCACTACGTATTTAATACTTTTCTAATCCTGGTTTTGAGTAATCTGAAATAAGATGTTTTTTAAAGTATTTTTGCTTAAATTTTTGTTAAACCATTCAAAGCAATTTTTCAAAACTATGAACAATAATAAACGAATGGTTATTCAATTCTTTGATGAAATTAATGAAACTGAAGAATTAATTACACAAAAAAAATCATGATAATATTACATCTGAGAAGGGGTACATCATTTATGTCAGGAAAAATGTGTAATTTTGCCTCTGAAAATGTGTAATTTTACCACTTTTCTGGTGTAATGTCACTTTTATAGCCTGTATTGAAGTAAAATTACTTCATAAAAGAGGTAATATTGAACGTTCTAAAATTACACCTTTCAAATTTACACAATTATTGTGTATGTCAGGAGTAAACAAAAGAATTTAATTGAATTGAATTGAATTGAAATGGAAAATAAAAAAAAGTGGAAAACTGATGAAAAAATAATTGTTGTACCAAAACTTTACTATTTTTTGTAAATATTAATTTTAAAATATTTTTCTTGGATTCAAATAGCGACACTAATAAAAAACTTTGTTTGATTTTTATCGCTTCTTATTTTCAAAATATTTTTTGAAGTTTATGTCGTCCTCGTCCTCCGAACCCTCAAACCGGACGAAAAATTAGAAGGCATTTTTTTCAAAAAACTTAAAAAATATTCAATCTAAAAAAAGTGCAATCAACTGAAAACTATTTGAAATGCATTCTCCTATGTTGATAATCATTTTTAACATAATTGGTCCAGCTTTAAAACACTTTGAATTTTTGTGAAACTTTCAATTTGTTATCTCTAACTAGAAATCAAAAACTAGATTTTTTATAGCTTATGATTGAAGATCTATGTACTAGGTGTGGATTGCATTTTAGAAAAAAAAAATCATTGGATGGTTGATTCTATGGCTAACAATTTCACTTTTAGATACACTCCTCTCTTGATTGATCAAAGTCGAGTGACATAGACTACAAAAAATATTTGCAACGGCCTAAGATAACATTTAAATTGAATCAAATATTTGCATAAATATTTTTTTCTACCAGGAATGCATTCGATATCCTTTCCCTGAACGATGAGTTCGAACAATAAGTATTAAAAGAAGAAGAGAAGAAAATAATTTGAAAAAAAACATTTCAAATTTCTGAATTTTGAAATCAGAAAGCCTAAATTTTTTACATGAAATAATGTCACAAGCCAGTAAGAATATTCAAAATTTGAAAAAAATACTTTGATGGGCATTCTACTAATATTCTCTCAGTGACTTACAATTAATTTCTACAATTGCGTTCCCCAATTTTTGTTGTTGTTTACTTTTATTGCACAATAATTAAATCAATCAAAAGTACTTTTGTGCAACTAGATTCTTTCTTTTTTTACGAATAAATGTAGTCCTCTAGTATCCAGACTAAACTTCTCAGTAGAATATATACACTTGTTGAGAGACACTTTCACACTAGTTATACTAGTTCCAATCGTAGAATGATATTTTTTACAACGAATTACACTTAAATCAGTAATTTCTGTGTTCTACTTTCAACTGAACTTTACGTGCAGTCACTGATTGTTTTTTCCTTTTTTTCAACAAAACAACATCGACACACGAATGACGTCAAAGTACATTACAACATCTCTTCCTTCCTGTTTTCTTCTTTTTCTTTTTTCAAACCCCTTTCCGAGGGTCCTAAAACCACTACAAAGCACAGAGTACACGTCAAAGGGTCACGACATCTAGGGACCTCCAAAAACTCTTCCTTCTTCCCGTACGCTTCTTCGTTGCAATTCTCCTTACAATAATACGTACGTACGTACAGAGAGATCGCGCGGAGGTCACAGCGAACTACACGGAACACGCACACACACACGTAGACGGACAGTGAGACACACACACAGGAAGGAAGGAACACCGAGACACACAACACACACAACACCGAAACACCGAACGGAAAACACTTCCTTTCCCGGCGGAAGGATACAGGACACTAACTGTTGTTAGTTTTGCGCGAAGCACTTGGCCACCCGAGGAAAGCGAGGATTTTCCCGAGTTCCGAAGCGAAACAGGGACAGCTGCTGGAGCGGCGAGGATTTTCCCCTTAGCTTTTCGAGAGAGGGGAAAAAGGACGAAAGTTGCGAGCTTTTTCCCCTCCTTGGAAAAAGGGTCCGCGACCGAGTGAGACAGCGCGACCGCGCACGCGGCGAGAGGAGAGGAAGCAGCCTTTGAGGAAAAGTTGTTAACAATTTTGCGAGAGAGGATTGTTTCATTCGTACTGAGAGAGCCCCGGGAAAATTCGCGGGCCACGTGAAGGCATTTTGTGTGGTTTGTTGTGGTTCTCTCTTTCGTCGAGGTAACGATGAACGAGGATGCCGAGGCTCACGTGGTATTTCAAGGATGTTTGCTCGGGAGGAGATTTGTCGATGAAGAGAGCGAGTGGGGGGAAAATTCGTAAGGATTTTCACGGTGCTCTCGAGCTAGATTGAGCGAAAGCTATTGATGACGGCGCAGAACTCGGAATCGAAGTTCATCGAAAAGACTTGGTTTCATTAATATTTTCATCTTAAAATAATTGCAATTGCAAAAAAACACATATTGGCAGGTTAAGGATATATAAAACCTTATGATAAAATATTTAATTTTTAACATTTTCAATAAAGAGATCTGGAGAAACCGTTCAGGAATGGTCAATTTACAGTATGTAAAAAAAGTATTTACACCCCTTGAGCACTATGCACATTTTGTGATGAAACATGTAAAGAATTTAAAGTTTGACAGGAACCTAGTACTACGTTTTGTTCAGAAACTCATGCCAAACATTTTGCTACAAACAGCTCATGAAAAGATGATTTCTATAAAAAGTTATATAACAAATACTATTACGAAAATAAAAAAGGTGCAAAAAAAGTTTGTACACCTTTCGAAAAATTAACATAAATAATGTTATTTGTTGACAAATCACCATAAATCCAGTCTCCTAACTCCAAATAGGCATCCTTGACTGATTAAAAAAATGATTTGGATTGAATATAAAGTTTACTAACTACTTAGTATAAAAGTTTATATAACTCTGGAAATTCTATATAAAACTTATCTAAACTTAATTTTGCAAACTTTTAATTCAACTAAATGTCAATATATTACCATAGAATTGCTAAATAAACATTTTGGAGTGGGTATAACACCGTTTTGGGGGTATTTGTATCGATAGAATAGATTTTTCGTTGGAATTTCGTACCAACCCGGAATTACGTCGTCGGAAAATCCGCCGGCATTCGAACCGGTCCATAATTCTTAAGTCAACCTATGTGGCATCGAAAAGGGCATAAAATTTCCGATCTTTTGATACCCATACATCAATGTTTTCTATAAAACCCACGTTTTTAAATACCTGGGCTTTTTGCCCAGTTTGATCCACTAGAAAAAAAATTACGAAAGTCCATACATTTTTGGCAGATTGCTCAAACAAAACCATAACAACGTTTTTACCTAGGTATTTAAAATCGTGGGTTTTATAGAAAACCTAGATGTATGGGTATCAAAAGATCGGAAATTTTATGCCCTTTCCGATGCCACATAGGTTGACTTAAGAATTGTGGACCGGTTCGATGCCGGCGGATTTTCCGACGACGTAATTCCGGGTTGGTACGAAATTCCAACGAAAAATCTATTCTATCGATACAAATACCCCAAAACGGTGTTATACCCACTCCAAAATGTTTATTTAGCAATTATATGGTAATATATTGACATTTAGTTGAATTAAAAGTTTGCAAAATTAAGTTTAGATAAGTTTTATATAGAATTTCCAGAGTTATATAAACTTTTATACTAAGTTGTTAGTAAACTTTATATTCAATCCAAATTATTTTATAAATCAGTCAAGGATGCCTATTTGAAGTTGGGAGACTGGATTTATGCTGATTTGTCAACAAATAACATTATTTATGTTAATTTTTCGAAAGGTGTACAAACTTTTTTTGCACCTTTTTTAGTTTCGTAATAGTATTTGTTATATAACTTTTTATAGAAATCATCTTTTCATGAGCTTTTTGTAGCAAAATGTCTGGCATGAGTTTCTGAACAAAACGTAGTACTAGGTTTCTGTCAACATTAAATTGTTTAGATGTTTCATCACAATATGTGCATAGTGCCCAAGGGGTGTAAATACTTTTTTTACATACTGTATAAGCAATGTTCATAAAATTGTTCTAAAAATGTTTCGAGAAAAAACGCTTTGTCTCATTGAGCTATACACTCGAATTCACTCCGGATATTCGATTCACGGAAACTTTTTTTTTCATTGCTAATTTTGGGCCGTTGAGCTCTTATTTGACCGGACAAAAAATGTTATTTGGAAATATTGAATTGGATTCGGTTCAAAAGGTTCGCTGAACTCGAATTTGATTCCAAAGGTAACACATTCTCCACAAAATAAACAGTCTATTACGTGCATTTTTTTTTATTTGACGCAATTTGTGGGGCCTTTCCTAAGACCTAAAAAGCCATTTTGTGTTATTAGAATTGCCATAATAGGCTTCACATGAGTTTGCTAGATGTCCAAACAAAAATGGTAGGTTCAGAAGTCAGTATCTTTTGGAGGAATTTTCTGATCGACTTGATGTCTTGGACAAAGTCGTTGATTATGATTCGGACTATTGAAAAAAAAAACATGGAAAAAAACATACTGCCGATTTTTAAATGAAGATTTTTTTACAAAAAAATCAATATGCCAAAATCCATATTTTTTTATTTTTTTATAAAAGTTTTTTTATAAGTTTAATCTAATCTAATCTAATCTAATCAGACCCTAGCGCAGCCAATCTTTCGAAGGGATCCTGGAGAGTGCCTTAGGTTAGATGACGCCTAGCACTCTTCTTGTCATTTATTAATTTTTTTTTATATGTTTAAGAAGACAAAACCCGAAACATTTGAACCAAAAAGAGTACGGGCAATTTTTTTTCCGTCGAGTTAAATTTGTTTGAACAACAAAAACCTTTTTGAAAAAAAAATATTTTAATAATTAGGGCGGTAAATTTTCCGGGTTTTGAATTTCCCAGAAAACGGGAAAAATAAAATATTGAATCCCGGAAATTCCCGAGATCCCAGAAAATTTTTGAAGCAGCCATAAAATGTATGTTATCATTATATTTGTTATGTTTTTCTAGATTAAATAAAAAAATTAGCTCAAAACTGTTAATTGGTGATAAGCTACACTTCAATCTGAACAAGGACTGCAGTAGATAGTTTATAACACATTAAAAATGTTCTTTGATGTGCTTTGAAATTCAAATAAACCACATTTTTTTATAATATTTCTTTTATTTATTTATTTATTTATTTTTTTATTTACATAACATGACTGCAAAAGCTTAACACTTGTAGCACCAACGGGGTCAAAACTTACGCGAAGCACCAAGGGGGTCAAAAAAGTTGGAAATGCAACTTCATCCGGCTGTATCTCGGCGAAAACTCAACCGATTTGGATTATTCTTATTGCATTCGATCCGGAAGGATGTCAAGAATCACCTACAACAAGGTAGATCCAAAAAAGATACGTCTACGCTAAGTGACAATAAAAAAGGCATTTCCAACTTTTTTTCCAAGGTTTCAAAGAGCCGGTGTATTTGCATTTCCAACTTTTTTGACCCCGTTGGGGCTACAAGTGTTAAACAATTTCTTTGAAACTGTCTAAAACAACAAGAAATAAAATTATAGCAGACAATGTAACACTTTGGCGTTTGGCAAAGTTAAGAATTTTCTGTTTTATATTTAAAACATATTTTAAAAATTATCTTTAAGTCACTACCGCCAACTGGAGATAATCGGGACTGCAGTCTGAGTAGATACAGGAGATTTTATAGCAATAAATATGAAAATCGGTGTACTTATTGGTTTTGTTCTGTTTCTGTTGTAACCGACATCAATCAAAACAATCAGGACATAAATCCAAAAAGAATTAGTCCTGATTAGCTCGAGAATCCGATTTTTGATTGAAAGTTATTTTTTGAATTAAATACTTTTTTCAAGTTTTATCCTAACTATACGTGAATATAATACTAAGTCTTTTTTTGAATAAATAAAATTCAATAGAACATATTTAAGGAGCAAAGCATTTTGTGAAACCTTAACCTAACATTTTTTCCTAATAAGCCAAATTTATGCTGATATATACTAAATACAAACTTTAATGCTTTATAAATCTTATCGATTACTAAGTATTTAACTGTTCCACCACCAAATCTGAATTTATAGACCAAAATTTGATTTGTTTTCAATTTCGGGAATTCCCGGGACAACATATAAAAAAATCCCGGGATTCGGGAATTCCCGGGATGGACGCACTATTAATAATTATATTGATCAACTGCAGTTTTTGACTAACATCAAATTTTTAAAATAAAAAAATAAAACAATCTTGAAATTTTCTGATTTTTGGGGAAAAGTATTAAATTTTTTTGTTAAGCCAAGACTAATATTTAAAAAGAGTTAAATATTCAATGTAACGTTCTTTAAAACTTTTAGCCTTGGATTCACAATTTCAAAGAAAAATACTGTTAGTTCGGGAAACACCACTTTCATTTCATTTCACCAACTCCAAAATATCCCAAAAATAATAAGCAAAATAATGCCTCAAGAGTTTAAAATGATCGTAGACAAACTTCAACAATCGTCTGTGAACTGTTTTGAATACATTTAACAACGTTTTTTTTATTCTTTTTAATCATGCGTGGTCTGGATTTTTTTGTATTGTAATAGTAGTTTATGCAACAAGTTGCAAAAAGAGGATTTTTTCAGCAAGAGTCGTACATTTATCCAACGAGGTTCACCGAGTTGGATAAATACGAAGAGTGCTGTAAAAATCAAGTTTTGCAACGAGTTCCATACCACATTTTTTGCAATTCCAAAAAAACACACAATGAGTGAAATTTTATGTCAAATTTTCATGTATAAATCGTCAATAAATCGTTTAAATCAAAAAAATGTTGAAAAGTGTTACTTTTCGAAACAAGTGCTGAAAAGTTCAACTTTTCAGCACCCATTTGAGTGCTGAAAAGTAAAACTTTTCCGCATTTATTTTGAAAAGTGTTGCTATTCGATTCTGTTATTTTTGGTACAGAAAAGTAGGCTTTTTCGTCGTTCAAGAATGACAGGAAAAGTAAATAGTTTCACGACGGAATTGCAAAAAAATACTTAAAACATTTGAAGAGAAAAAACCTTTTTTCATCAATTCTTAGATACATTGATATTTTTTTGACATTATTATGTTTCAAGCATGTTGTGATAATTTTTGCATCAAATATTTTGAAACATGTTTTTGTATGGCCATATTATCATTCAGTGGCTTGAAACAATTTTCAAAATAAATATTTTAAAAAGATACTGAGTAACTCTCTAAGAAATCGGCCGATTTCGACCATTTCAATTTTTTGTATTTTTTGATTTGGCTCAAACTTTGTGGAGGCCTTTTCTATGACCAAATAAGCTATTTTGCGTGGTCACTCATGATCACTATTTTTAAAAATTGAAAAAATGCAAATATTTCGCTAAAATCAAACTTTCGGTGGCTATATCTTGAAAACGGAGCCCTTTATCAAAAAATCTGTAGAGTACTTTTCGATTGCAAATTCAATTTTGCAATAAAAAATAATGTCAAACTTGTTTTTGCAGGAAACTTCGATTTTTTTCCAAAAATCACTGTTTTTTCAAAAAATCAGAACTCGGCGGCAGATTTTTTGACCATGTTTCTCTATGGATCAAAAGTTGCGGATTTTTGTCCCCTAAAACATATCAAAAAATCTCGAAAATCAAAAAATACGTATTTTGGAAATTGAGTTTTAGTGAAAAAAAAGTTGATAAAACACCTGCAAATTTTTTTCCGTGTACCTATTTTTTTCTCAAAAGTCCTCAACAATACCTACAACTTTGCCGAAGACACCAAGTTGATCAGAATATTTACATACCATTTTTGTATAGACAGCAGCCAAAATTGTATGGAGACTTGTATGGGTGAACCAATGACACAAAATAGTTTCTTTGGTCATAGGGAAGGCCCTCACAAAGTTTGAGTCAAATCAAAAAATACAAATAAAATCCATTTCCAGTTTTGGTAGAGAATTGCTCTCCTAGAATCATAATGTATTGGTAATCTTTGACAGACATAATTACTTACCGATACTCTAGAATATTACGTGTTTTTGACATACCTGCAAAGAGAAAAAATAAATACCAATATAAGTACAACTCATTAAATGGATCAATATAATAATAAATTTATCATAGCTTGCAAAACTTAATTCTTGTTTAAACCAATTTTTTGTTGTTGGCCACAGAAATGTTTATAATTTTTTTATCTAGAGAATTCTAGAAAGAATTTCTTTATTTGTTTTATATAATTTTTAAAATGGAAGGAAAGCAACAAAATAATATTTAAAAAAAAATCTTTTTAGTATTGTTCAGCAAATTTGTATAATGCCTTGTCGTATGTATTGTCGTATGTATGTATTTAAAACATATTTCTAACTCTAAAAATCTTGTTTTACAATTTGATTTTTAAAACAATTGCTTTTTTAATTGACTTAAAAAAATATTTTACAAGAATATAAAAAGCACTTCACTAAGCAAAAACAAACAAAATTTAAAAAAACAGATTTTGTCATAAAATAAGATATCAATTTATTTTAAAACAAAAAAATAGGGTTTATAGAGCTTTCGTACAATGTATTAAACATTTGATGGATAAACTTAATCAAACTAAAATTCAATCGAGTTGAATGTAATTCGTTCCAACAAAATTCCCCTAAAACATAAACAAGATTAATGCAAAAGCAAGTTCTCGTGGAACATGAGTTTCATAAATTATCTCATAAACACAGGAAAACTAAATAGGTATCTTTAAAAAATTAGCATTAGAGGATTTGTTTCACAACAGTCAGACAGTTCACAAAAAAGGTACAAAGGGTGACAATAATAAAATTGACATGCGGAACACTCCTTTGATCGAATTGTTGTTGATGTTGACCGTTAAAGTTTGTATGGGAAAAGTCGCCAAAAAGGTATGGGAAAAAATGTGTTTCAAGCTTTTGCCGGAAAGGGCCGAAGGTCTAACCCAAATTTGTCTATATTTGAGATTCTTGCAGGAAATTTAATTCTCTGAAATTTTGTTGAAGCGTTCAAAACAACGAGTTGATCCAGATTGCTGGTGACCTAGGCAACCTGCTGCCATAATCTTGAGACAATGTGTTTGCTTTTCTACGATTTTACCGAAAAATGCGACCACTAAACCTTAACCGATTGGGCTCAAAATTGGCGGGAATCCTGGGTTTTTCCAAAATTTTCTATCTTTCATGTCACATCAATGTTGTACAAATCTGATTTAAATATCTATTTGAATAAAGGTCTCCAACAACCTCATAGAATGTTATTTCAATATGTGCCTAAAAATTGTTCCAAGAGGTAATCAATACTGGTCAGCGGTTAGTAAAAAAATTCCGAAATTCTACTACACATTGAAAATCTTAAAATTTAGAATTCACTGCCAACTTTTCTAATTAAACCGTTCATCTCCAACGTTCCATTGAGCGCGCACACTTTCCGCTCTCAGCAGGACCCAACACCACACTTACAAGTCCGTGCAGAGCCATAACAAACGGCGTAAAACATTAAGTCCTTGAAATTAGCCCCAACTCCAGCAGCACATGCATGCCTCAACCAAAGAAAAGGGGGGAAGGGAGAGAGGTGCACCTCCCATGGTGAGATTTATTACCTCAACCTCGCCCAGCCCGGCCCAGAATTGCCCCAGGTCAGCGGCGGAGCAGCTGCTTCTAATCCCTTCGTAAGACGCGGTCAATCTCTCTTACACAAGCACACCGCGGGTAATCCTAGCGGAAAGCTGAAGCTTTTCGCCCCGTCAGTGGAGGATTTTGCCGCGTTGATCCCGCCGGAGCTTCTTCAAGCAGACAAGTGGCCACTAATTTGCTGGGTTCGATCTGGGTTTTGTAGGGGGGGTTGGTCTCAATTTGGACCTGCTTTGGGTTGAAAATGAAGACTCTTGTGAGATAGGTCGAAAATAGGAACGTTTCCTGCTCTTAATCCCTACCAGTCGTCAAGGACTCAACTTCACTGGGTACGAAGGAGAGGAAGGAAGGTCGTCAGGACACCAATATTCAGTTTATTGGCACTCCATAATGTGATTAACGTCAGTCCGGCGATGAAGCGTGGGCGGTACCAATCAAACGATGAATGATGGCGATGATGAGCACCTCCCTAGGGGAGGGTTGAACGAGGTTGGGTGGGGCACGACCCGTGGGAGAATGTTTATGCTGACACGAGCTATCATCTCACTCCCACCTGGGACTGACATGAAGGGGGGAGTCGGGACTGTTAGAAGGAAGAATGTTATGAGAATTGAATATGTGATGATCAAATTTGCATTTATTTTGCCGTTTTCTTCAGGGAAAATTAATCCATTAAGATGAGTTATTTTTAAATAAAAAAAAATCTCTTGAATATTCAAATAAACATGACTTCTGACAGTGAGAAAAGCCTCGCACCGCAGTAGATGACCACACTTTTTTCAATACCCAACAGTCGGCCTATACTTGCAAGCTCACTTGAGCTGCCTCGTCTCGCTCATCCGCCCCATCGGGAATTAACATAATAAATTGGAAATGAATCTGGACGGGCAATTTGCTGATTGTTCCCATTGCAAGCCAGCAATCGTCAATCAATCAATCGAAAAGGTGAAGAAACTGGTCAAATTTTTGATGAGTTGCTGAAAAATGCAACGGTTTTGGCAATATAGTTATGTTGTTGACGTTGAATGAAGAGTAAATTAGCTGTTGAATTGTGTACTTTGTTTCAACACCATATTAACATTTAAAAGGCTATTAAATAAAATTTTGATTTTGAATGCTTACTAAATAACTTAAAAAAGATTATTCGAAAGCGTTTTTAGAATTTTTTTTTGCAATTCCGTAAAACACTCTTTTAATTTTATTTTTTTTTCCAGCGAAACGTTCTTCAAGTCCCCCAAAAAATTTGCCTTTTTTAGCAATTTTTTTTTGTTTTTTTTATTTGTTTTTTTTTCTATTACCAAAAAAGACATTTAGCAAACATCGAGTCTGCATACAATTTTTGGAAGCCGAAATATTCAAATATTGAAATATTCAAAAATATGTATCTTGAGAAAAAAATACTGTATTAGAAAAAAATATCATTTTTGAATATGTTTTAAATGCGAAAATTTTGCTTCTTTTAACCCTTTACAACACAACCCCGCCTTTAGACGGGCTTCGATTTAAAAAAAATCGCCAAAAATTCATTTTTCAACCAATTTTGATCTTAAAAAAAGCATTGGAAAAAAAGAACTCTTAAAATTTTAGAAAATTTATGGGTTAAAAAAAATGACGTTAATTTCGGCTGTGTTTTTTACTAACATTTCCTGTATTTTAAGTAATAATTATGCAGTAATTTTTCTAGAGTCCCAGACTATGCCTCTACGCATTTTTTTACAATTTAAATGATGACGGTGCAATTTTATAGCAGAAAATGTGAAAAACAAGAAAAAAATTAAAACATGAAAAATTAGATAGGCAAAATGTAATGAAAGGAGGTGATAGAATAGGTTAAATACTACCAAAAATTAACATAAACTAAACAAGATATATGCAAATTTAGATACTAAAAATGAAACAAGAAAAAAATTAAAACAAGAGAAGTAAAGTTTTTCGTAGAGCAAAAATTGCACAAAATGACCTCCTGAACACGGGAAAAATAAAAATTTTCGAAAAAAAATTGTTCAGTAGAGAATTAAGCTATGGCACAAGTTGGTTACAATTGAAAACCGTGAAAAAAAGTAAAAAACACTTTTTTGACCTAATTTTTTTAAATATGGAGTTTTTACCATCCATTTATTGCTATATGGATGGTTTTAAATACTCAAGGCGGCTCCAAAAACATCAAAAAATCTAAAAATTGAGACATACAATTTGATATCATCCACCGTTTCGAAGTATTAGATGCTTAAAATTAATAAGTTTTGTTAAACCTTTGTATTTTTTACCTGTAGAATCCATGACCAATCTTGATCATTTCTGAAAATATTAGCTTTTTGAGATGTTCATAAAATTTCCTATAAATTTACTTAAATCAATGTCTTTATTTTTCTCGAAATAATCAGACAAAATCTTTTAAATTTGTAAAAAAATCGTAAAAGATTTTGCGATATTTCAAAATATAAATTTTTGATTGGAAATTTGATTTTAAATAAAAATATATCTTTTTTCCAGGTGTTTTTATTAATATTTTGCTTTTTCCCAATTATTGGCAACACTGCCAAATAAGTTTTGACCAAGTTTTACCAGAACTTGAAAGATACCATTTTTTGTCATCTACACTTATAAAAAATTAGATTTTAATAAATAATTATTTTGAATAATTTATTTGTTCTTGAAAAAAAATTCGAATTAGAAAAAAAAGATATATTTTTTTAAGTGTAACTTTTTTTCTGAGAGGTCCGAAGAAATATCTACAACTTTACCCAAGACACAGGTTCTGAGTAATTTGAAAGCCTTTTTTCCATGGACGGTTGCAAAAACTGTATGGAAAATGACTTTTCTATCATAGAAAAAGTACACAGTTTTATCCAAATAAAAAAATACACTAAAAAATCGTTATCCAAGGTGTTAGAGGGTTGCTCGAAAGCAGTATCGAAAAACATTGTTTATCGATACAAGTGCTAAAAAGCTGATTTTTGTGCACTCAAATCGATGCTGAGTTGTTCTTTTCAGTACTCTTATTTTTGGCGATGAAAAGAAGGCCGTTTCGAATTAGTGCAAATCTATGTAATTTCACAATGGAACTGCACAAAAAGACAACTCGTTGCAAAACTTGATTTTTTCAGCACTCGTCATATTAATCCTACTCGGTAAACCTCGTTGGATAAATGTAACAATCGTAATTAGAATATCTTCTTTTTAAAATTTGTTGCCTAAGCTACTATAAAAGAATGAAATAACTCAAGACTTTTGAAAACTGTACTCATTATTTAAATCAATTCAGGCGAAAATCTTCTTTGCAAAATGTTTCCCACTCCACTTGATCCACAAACTTTCCCGCCAACAAAGTCCATTAAATTATGTGTTTGGATATTTCGAGAGCATAGTTCAAACTATACCAAGCCGATTCCCCCCACTCGAACCAACTTCGCAGTCAGAATCCAACCCAGACGAAGGGAATATAAATTAAATTTGTAGCCACCAAAAAACCGTTGGAGAGGGAGAGAAACCTCACGGCTCATCATCGTCAGTTTTTCCAAACCCACTTCCCCCAACTCAGCCTGATACGGTAGCCAATTAACCTCCCCACTCAAGAGAGAGACCCTCCCAAGCTCGTGTGTCAACGGAGGAGTTCCCGGCTGGTCGAGACACTTCAAATCAGGTTGAAAATTG
Source organism: Culex quinquefasciatus (assembly GCF_015732765.1). Classification (NCBI taxonomy): domain Eukaryota; kingdom Metazoa; phylum Arthropoda; class Insecta; order Diptera; family Culicidae; genus Culex; species Culex quinquefasciatus. Next base: position 183,099,680 of record NC_051863.1, read on the forward strand.
GGTGTGCTGAAAACTCTTCAGTGGTGCGACTTGCGGTGTGGAAAGTTCGCGGGACATTTCATTTCCGGCCGTGTCACGTGCATTTCAAGCAAACGCGAATTACGCGAATTATGGGAAGAGACAGCGACGACGAAGCGACGACGTTGACATCTCGAGAGAGGATGTCAGCCAGAACCAACAGGACGACAAGGGGTTGGATAAATTTAATTAGAATTTCTGGAACAGCGAGCTAGTTTTAGGCACGGAGTTCTGCTGAAGGAAAATTTCAAATAAAATTACACAGAAATCTTTTATCTCAAACTCAGCGAGTTGATATTCTTTGCTAGTGGAGACTATGACCAAATCAATTGAGCAAACTCATCGTAAGCAATATCGCATACCTCACAAACAATGACCAACAAGTTTACATTTGACAAACACCAACTCTGCAGCGATATAGACGTTCGATACGACTAGTCATCGTAGAAGTACTATGCCTATTCTTGATCAATTTTAATTGAAACAAATTTGGAACACTTGCCATTCACAGTTCTGATTCAATCGAGCCCGTTCCATCGTGCAAGCTAAGTGTGTCGGAAAAAAGTGCGTCCAAAGTTTAAGATATGAAAATAGTTGAAACATAAACCAGTTCTGGCTATCTCGTGTCGTCACTGATATCAGCTGAGCCAGATAAGAGATCCGTCGAAACCAGTTACTCAATTCACGAAATCAGTTCTGAACCTCCGTCCACGGCACAAGCATGACTTCGGCGAGAATTCTCCTGGTGGTTGCCGTGCTCGCCCTTGCTGGAACGGCTCAGAGTGCCAAAATCCTCGGAGTCATCCCATCCGGCGGTAAGTCACACCACTTCGTCGGAGCTGCCTACACGAAGGCCCTGGCTGAGGCTGGACATGATGTGACGGTCATTGCGGCTTTCCGGGAGAAGAATCCTCCCAAGAACTATCGGGAGATTGTGATGGATGATCTGTACAAGACGCTGTTGAGTGAGTCGGAATACTTCAAATGATGAAGAGGTGGTAAATAATGCATATTTTGTAGAATTCATGGAAAATCCGTTCGAGTTCCCGGAGATTCCACCGCTGATGCATCTGTACATGATGTACACCGAGTTCGGGAAGTTCTCCAGCGAGTTCACCCTGAACCATCCCGAAGTTAAGGAGTTGATGGAGTCCGGTGGAACATTCGACTTGGTGATTGTCGAAACCTTCCTCACAGAAGCTATCTACGGCATGGCGCAACACTTCAACGCATCGCTCATAACGTACTCCACGCTGGGAAACATCCTTTGGACCAGGGAACTAACCCGTAGCCCCGCACCAACGTCCCACGTGGCCAACTTCATCCTGAACTACGTCGATAGCATGACCTTTTGGGAACGTGTTTGGAACACGATCGTCGACTGGTCGGATCGCCTCATGTACAACACGCTGCATTTGCCAGTGCAGAAGCAACTGTACGAGCAGGCATTCCCCAACGCTAAGATCTCCTTCGAAGAGCAGATGAAGAACGTTTCGCTGGTACTGCTGAACAGCCACTTTAGCTTGAGTTCACCGCGACCGTACCCACCGAACGTGATCGAAGCTGGCGGAATCCAGATCGAAAAGGTTAAGCCACTGCCAGAGGACCTCAAGAAGTTCCTGGATGGAGCAAAGGACGGTGCAATCTACTTCAGCATGGGATCCTACTTGAAGTCAGAACAATTCCCGATCGAAAAGCGAGACGCCTTCATCAAGGTGTTCTCGCAGATGAAGCAGCGGATTGTGTGGAAGTTTGAAGACGAATCCATTCCCAACCTTCCGAAGAATGTTCTGATCAAGCCGTGGATGCCACAGAATGATATCCTTGCGCATCCAAACGTCAAGGTGTTCATCACGCACGGTGGGTTATTGGGAGGCACTGAAGCTCTGTTCCATGGAAAACCGGTCGTTGGAATCCCGATATTCGGGGATCAGACCATGAACGTACAGAGGGCCGTCAAAACTGGATACGGCGTAGAGTTGCTCTACAAAGATATCACAGAAGAGAACGTCGAGAATGCGTTAAATAAGGTCCTGGGAGATCCAAAGTACGCAAAAACGGCTCAACTGATCTCCCAACGGTATCATGACAAACCAATGAGTGCCAAGGAGACTGCCCTGTTCTGGATAGAGTACGTGCTGCGGCATCGTGGTGCTCCACAGCTTCGCTCTCCAGCTCTGGAGCTGTCATTCTTCCAGTATCTCGCGTTGGACGTGTATGGAACGTTGGCCGCCATAGCACTTGCAGTGAGTTTGATACTGTACTGGGCAGTTAAAAGTTTCGTCAGAAATGTATGTGGTACTAAACCAAAGAAGAGTAAAAAGGTAGACTAACAGTACGAAATACATGACTAGCAAAATCAAGTAAAACGGTTTTATTCAAGCCTGTCTTGGTACAGATAAGCGATAAGAAATCCAATGCTACTCTCATCAGCGCCTCGCTCATTTCAAGACTGACTCTTAACCAGACATGACGACTTCACTGAGACTTTTTCTTATCGCACTCGCATGCACCGGCTCGACTCGTTGTGCCAAGATTCTCGGAGTCATGCCGGACGGTGGCAAATCCCATCACTTTATCGGATCTGCGTACACCAAAGCGTTGGCCGAAGCCGGCCACGAGGTGACGGTTATTGCGGCATTCCGGGAGAAGCACCCCCCACCAAACTACCGGGAGATTGTGATGGAGGAGTTGTACGATACGATGCTGTGTGAGTTTTTTTTTTTGTTCCAGGTGTTACAAAAAGTAAACGACTCTTTCCTAACCAGCATTCATGGAGAACCCGTTCGAGTACTCGGATGTTTCCCCACTCATGAACATGTACTCGTTGTACGCAGAATTTGGCAAGTTCACCAGCAGCTACACGCTGAACCACCCAAAGGTCCAGCAGCTGCTCCGATCCGACGAATCCTTCGACCTGGTTATCGTCGAAACCTTCCTGACGGAGGCACTCTATGGGTTGGCGCAGCACTTCAACGCATCGCTCGTGACCTACTCCCCGCTCGGCAGTACTCTGTGGACTACGGAGCTGACACGCACGCCGGTGCCCACATCCCATGTGGCGCACTTCACGCTGAACTACGGCGACAAAATGAGCTACGGCGAGCGCTTCTGGAATACCGTCGTCAACTGGGCGGACCGGTTGATGTACCGTACGCTGCACATGCCGGCTCAGAAGCAACTGTACGAGCGAGCGTTCCCAAATGCACGGGTGACGTTTGAAGAACAAATGAAGAATGTTTCGCTGGTGCTACTAAACAGCCATTTTAGCTTGAGTTCACCGCGACCGTATCCTCCAAACGTGATTGAAACTGGAGGAGTGCAGATTGATAAGGTTAACCCGTTGCCGGAGGTATGTTGCTTCGAACTCTCAAAGTCTGAAAAAAAACTGAAATTATCTCACAGAACCTTCAAGCCTTCTTAGACGGTGCCACCGATGGCGCAATCTACTTCAGCATGGGCTCGTTCATCAACTCGAAGGACTTTCCCGTCGAGAAGCGTGACACCTTCATCAAGGCATTCGCACGTATCGACCAGCGAGTCGTTTGGAAGTTCGAGGACGAATCCATCCTTGATCTGCCGAATAACGTGCTGATCCAATCGTGGTTACCCCAGAATGACATCCTTGCGCATCCGAACGTCAAAGTGTTCATCACCCACGGGGGTCTGCTGAGTGGAACGGAAGCGCTGTACCATGGCAAGCCCATCGTTGGAATCCCCGTTTTTGGGGATCAAACCATGAACGTGCAGAGAGCCGTCAAAGCAGGATTCGGCGTAGAGTTACAGTACAAAGATATTACGGAATCCAACATCGAAAATGCTCTGGATAAAGTGTTGAGAGATCCCAAGTACGCGGAAACAACTCGGAGCATTTCGCGGAGATACCACGACAAACCAATGAGCGCCAAGGAGACTGCCCTGTACTGGTTGGAGTACGTGATTCGGTATCAAGGGGCTCCCCAGCTACGATCTCCAGCAATGGCGTTGACACTGATTGAGTATTGCTCGATAGACGTGTACTCGCTGGTTGTAACTATAAGTATTTTGATTACGATTTCATTATACCTAGCTATCAAAATAGATTATCATAAATGTATTCCATCAAAAGTTAAAAGAAATAAAAAGATTGATTAATCTCAGAAACACAACACACCGACTTAGACTATGAGCCGTTGCTGTTGATTTTGTGCAATTATTTACTTTCTCGAGGATGCACTAACAGTCACTTCAATTTGAAGAGATTCGCTCTTGCTCTAAGAAGGTAGCGAAAATTGTCCAGTCATACCTCAACCGCCGCCATGAACGGTCGCGGAATATTCACCCTAGTCACACTTTGCCTAGTAGGCTATGCCACGGGCGCCAGAATCCTCGGGATACTTCCAATGGGCGCCAAGTCCCACAACATAATCGGAGCAGCCTACATGAAGGCACTGGCAGCAGCCGGTCACGAAGTGACCGTCGTAAGTCCGTACACTTTGAAAACCCCACCGAAAAACTATCGAGACATTGAGCTAACCGGAATGCTGGAAGCGATGGATGACCAGGAGAAGAACCTGTTCAACTATAAGGGATCCGGCATTGGATCATTCTTCATCATGATGTACGTACTGTACGGAAAGCTTCCGGAAGTGGTCGGCAAGCTCGTGCTTCAGCATCCAAACGTAGTTAAGCTGCTAAATTCCAACGAAAAGTTCGACCTAGTTATAGTGGAGTCATTCCTCACGGAATCGCTGTACGGATTTGCGCAGCATTTTGACGCCCCACTGGTAACGTACTCCACGTTTGGGAACTCCATGTGGACCAACGACCTGGTGGGAACGCCGGCCCCGCCGTCACACGTCGCGCACTTCCTGCTGAGTTATGCCGATCGGATGGCGTTCTGGGAGCGATTGGTCAACACGGTGGTAACTATTTTGGACCGGGTAGTGTTCGAGTGGTATTACCTGCCAAAGCAAAGGGAGTTTTACGAAGTGGGCTTTCCAAACGCTAAGATCTCGTTTGAAGATCAGATGAAGAACGTTTCGCTAGTGTTTTTGAATCAGCACTTTAGCGTTAGCAGTCCTAGGCCGTACGCGCCGAACATGGTCGAGGTCGGTGGGATTCAGGTGGAGAAGCCGAAGGCGTTACCAAAGGTGAGATTATTGATCAGGGGACGTACTAAGCAAAGTAATACTTATTTTTTTAGGACCTTCAAAAATACCTCGACGGAGCCGAGCACGGTGTGATCTACTTCTGCATGGGATCCAATCTCAAGTCAAAGTTCTTCCCAGAAGAGAAACGGAACGCATTCCTCAAAGTATTCTCCACGTTGAAGGAGCGTGTGCTGTGGAAGTTTGAGGATGAAACGCTTCCCAATCAACCGAGTAATGTCAAGATTCAGGCGTGGATGCCTCAAAATGACATCTTGGCGCATCCTAAGGTCAAACTGTTCATTACGCATGGTGGACTGCTTGGAACTTCGGAGTCCTTGACGCATGGAAAGCCCATGATTGGAATCCCGATCTTCGGCGATCAAATGATGAACGTTGAGAAGGGAGTACGAGCTGGATACTCCTATCTACTGGACTACGATGATATTACAGAGGAGAGTGTTTCGAAAGCGATCAACACAGTTTTGGAAACTCCTTCGTATACGAGGACCGCACAGCTGATATCCCAGAGATTCCGTGATAGACCGATGACGGCTCAACAGACAGCTGTATACTGGGTGGAATACGTAATCCGACATGGAGGAGCTCCACATCTGAGGTCTCCAGCGTTGGATCTGTCATTGCTTCAGTATCATTTGCTAGATGTTTACGGAATTTTAATAATATTTGTCATAACATCAATATGGCTGCTTATGTATACAGTGAGGATACTCTTAACGAAGATAATTAAACCTAACAAATCAAAAGGTTCAAAAAAGAAACGTCCTTAAAGCATTTCGTTAAAAAATAAAGATGTCCAATCAAGCAAACTGCTGGAAATATATTATTCATGGATAGATAGCCATGACCTTAGCGGTTTAGACTCCATAAATGGAAATTACAATACTCTTATCATCAACATTACAATCCATCAAAGATAAGATATCGTTTCATAGCATCCAGCTCTATTGAATCAACTACCGAAACAAACCAGTCGTTGCTCGCCCGTCACCATGGACTCTCGCGCACTGCTTGCACTGGCCCTGCTGGGGCTGGTATGCTCTTCCGAGGGCGCCAAAATTCTCGGAATCCTTCCGACGGCCGGCAAATCTCACTACATAATAGGGGCAGCGTACATGAAGACCCTCGCGGAAGCCGGCCATGAAGTGACCGTCATAAGTCCGTTCCCGCTGAAGAACCCGCCGAAGAACTACCGCGACATCGAGCTGACCGGGATGCTGGAAGCGGCCGCCGGCCAAGACGAGGACATGTTCAAGTACAAGGGATCCGGCTTCGGGTCGTTCGCCATCATGCTGATGGTGCTGTACGGAATGTTTCCGGAGGTGGTCTGTAAGTTTGTGCTTCAGCATCCGAACGTGGTGGAGCTGTTGAACTCGGATGAGAAGTTTGATCTCGTGATAGCGGAAACGTTCCTCACGGAATCGCTGTACGGATTCGCGCAGCACTTTGATGCCCCACTGATTACGTACTCCACGTTTGGGAACTCCATGTGGACCAATGACCTGGTGGGAACGCCAGCGCCACCGTCGCATGTAGCACATTTTCTGCTCAGCTTCGCCGATCAGATGTCATTTTGGGAGCGATTGGCGAACGTAGCTGCTACGGTGGTGGATCGTTTAGCTTTTGAGTTGTATTATCTTCCAGTTCAGAAGCGAATGTATGAAGAAGGATTCCCAAATGCAAAGATTTCGTTTGAAGAGCAGATGCAGAACGTGTCGTTGGTGTTCCTGAATCAACATTTCAGCGTTAGCAGTCCCAGACCGTATGCGCCGAACATGATCGAGGTTGGTGGTATTCAGGTGGAGAAGCCCAAGGCATTACCAGAGGTAAGAATCTCATAGCATTAATGATAAAAGAAACCAAAAAATGTATCATTTTAGGACCTTCAAAAATACCTCGACGAGGCCGAGCACGGTGTGATCTACTTCTGCATGGGATCCAATCTCAAGTCCAAGTTCTTCCCAGAAGCGAAACGAAACGCATTCCTCAAAGTATTCTCCACGTTGAAGGAGCGTGTTCTGTGGAAATTTGAGGACGAGACGCTTTCCAATCAACCGGGCAATGTCAAGATTCAGGCGTGGATGCCTCAAAATGACATCTTGGCGCATCCTAAGGTCAAACTGTTCATTACGCATGGTGGACTGCTTGGAACATCGGAGTCCCTGACACATGGAAAGCCCATGGTTGGAATCCCGATCTTCGGCGATCAAATGATGAACGTGGAGAAGGGTGTACGAGCTGGATACTCCTATCTGCTGGACTACGATGATATTACAGAGGATAGCGTGTCGAAAGCGATCAACACAGTTTTGGGAACTCCTTCGTATACGAAGACCGCACAGTTGATATCCCAGAGATTCCGTGATAGACCGCTGACGGCTCAACAGACAGCCGTATACTGGGTTGACTACGTAATTCGACATGGAGGAGCTCCACATCTGAGGTCACCAGCGATGGATCTGTCATTGCTCCAGTATCAGCTGCTGGACGTATATTTGGTACTGTTAGCGATAGTTATGTCAATAGCTGCTTTAAACTTCTACATTGCAAGAGTTATATTAAGAATGTTGTTCAAACTTAAAAAAGCTAAAGGAAAGAAACAAAAGAGGTCGTAGAATTGCTCATGATTCAGCGTGTTTGAAAATGATTCGTTTTTTGCAATATCACTGTTCATAAAAGATGACTGATAATAGGTCTTCGTTGCTGATAAGATATATTCACTGCTTGCGCTACTACTATTGGTACAAAGCGTCTGCTCTTCACCTTGCGCTGATAAGAGTTCGTTCATAACGTTACTACTTCCGTAACCCTACCCCGTTTTAATTGCCCTCCAAAAACCGCTTCGCCACCGCGTCCGTCATGACCCTCCAGGGACTCATCCGTCCTCCCAAAAAACATCTCAAAACGGGGTCATTAAATCTGCTCCAAAACGTTCCACGACCCGCAAATAAAACATGTCGCGACTCATAAAATCGTCACGTTCCACATTTTTTTCCTTTTGCCTCCAGTTGTGGTCATCTTCGAAGGAAAAAAACGTACGAACCAACCAAAAAGGGGTTTTGATCCACGGCCTAAATTCCCTTTACGACCTGTCCGCGGACAACCTCCCTCGCCAAAAACGAACAGCTCCGGAATGAAATATTTACAAGGGTAATCGTAAACATTAGGACTTACGAACGAATGATCCACGCGCGCGTTCGTGCGCGTCGCCAAGAAAACCCATAAATTGGCCCGAAGGGTGTACTCTCGGCTGACTAATTCATTTTTTGGCAACACTGCTGCTGGTAATGGATTCGGTCGCCGGTCACGGCCAATGGCTGGTTTATTAACGGGTTCCAATTAGGTTGGGTGAAAAATTAACCCCCCCTGGTTTGTTGTGACAGGGTGGAAAATTATTAAAGCTATCAGTGTGGTGCTGGTGCTTCTGATGGAAATCTTGGACGGCAGCTTGGCGGACATCATTTTTTATTTACCTTTATAAGCAGTTGAAGACTGTTGGTGCGCTATCGCGGCAAGGAAATCGCAAACCTTTTTATGAGCTGTCAAGCTAATGAAAAGATCTTGGGAATAGATGAACACATTAACGTGAATAATTAATCTGGTCGTGGTTCCGTCTGGGGTGTGCTTGAAATATTTTCAAAGCGAAGTCTTCGACTAGGCAACTAAAAAGAAATGATAAAAGGACTCAGTGAAAATAAATATTACTTTTCAAAAAATTATTCATGATAATAATTTGTACAAGTTTTGCATTCTTTCAACATTACCATTTTTAAGAGAATAAATTGATTACAAAACATAATTTCTAAGCATTTTTAAATTAAAAAATATCAAACCAGATCAGTTCTTTGAAAACAAATGAACCTCTATAATAATCAATGAAGCTTTTCAATCTTTTCAACATGACCAGTTCTTTGAAAATTAACTGGAATTGAAAAAAATCTTTAAGCTCTTGCAGAAGTGCATATTCTTCGAATTATTTAAAGAAATAATTTTGTGTGTGGGAATTTTAGCGTTATTTAGCATGAAAAGCATGAAAAGTTTAAAAGAAAACAGACTTTCAACAAAAAAAAATATTTTTTTAATTATTTAGAACGTTACAGTTAGTAATTTTATTTAAAAAAAAATGCTATTTCTTTCTGGATGGTTTTATTTGTTAAAAATACGAGCAGTTCTTTGGAATCAGAATTGTAGACATTAAAAAACATAATTGAGTAGTTCTCTTTGAGTTCGCAATTTTTTCACGGTTTTTTAAGTTTTCATTGTTTGATTTGGATGAAACTTTGCCAAAATTAGTCATTCTTTACCATATGTTTTTTCTATACAAATATCCATACAATTTTGGGGACTGGTCATACGAAAAAGATATGAAATGTACGGAATTCTGTATCTTGAAAACGAGATTTTTTGATCGATTTTGTGCCTTCGGTTGTTGATCAAAAATTGTTATGGAAAAAAAATCCCATAATTTTATTTAACACTTTTATTCCTGCAAGTTGAATTCGCAAAATACGATTTTATTTTTTTATGTACATGTTTTAGGAAACTAAAATAATAATTGTTTGAGTCATAAGTGCGTGATGATGCTCAATCTGGTTTGGGAGTTATGAATTTTTGAATAAAAAGATTTTTTTTGGAAAAATATAAAAAAACTGCGCCACAAAAAATTAAAAAAAATATTAAAAGCAAAATTAAATTTGCTATCGAACAGTACTTAGCTTGAAAATATAAAAAGTTGATTTTCTTAAAAGAAAGCAGAGCAATTCTCTGAGATTTTGGTCATTCAATTTTTCTTGTATTTTTTAATCCGACTGAAACTTCTTTTTTTTTTTGAAAATTGAAGTTGAAAAATTATTACAATCAATATCCATACTCACAACTTTGCTGAAGACACCAAATCGATTAAAAAATTCCATCAAAAGATATAGATTTTTGAATTTTCACACATCATTTTTGTACGGACGGCTGCCAAATTTGTATGGAAAATTATATGGACAAACCAATGATGCAAAATGGCTTCTTTGGGCATACCAAAGGCATCAACAAAGTTTCAGCCGGATTAAAAAATTCAAAAATTAAAATTAAAAAAATAGATCGATTTCGTAGAGAATTGCTCAGCATTTTTGAAAAAAATATTTATGAAAAACTGAGAATATCCATTAATTTTCTCACTGAATCATTGAATATCAATATGGTTCTGAAATACAGCCTAAAAAAGAATTCGATTTGATGCAAATAAATTTCTATGAGTGTCTACTAATTAGCCTGTGATTTTCAACTAACGATGTCTCGGAAACTATTGGTTTGATTTTAATTGTGAAAATTGAATCTTTTGAGAAATTTTCTGATCATTACAATACAAATATTTCTAAAAATATATAATTTGGTCTTCAATGTAAAATAATGAAAATTATCTATTTATAAATCTCATTTTTTTTTAATTTTGATATTAAATTTTGATTAAAAAGATCACAATATTTCACAAAAGTTTTATTTTTAATCTTAAAATCCGAAATATCGTAATTTGAAAATTACAGGCTAATTAGGTGACAATTAGTATAATTCATTTTCATCAATTCGAACCCGCTACCCGAGCAGACGGAAATAACTTGGGAATAACATTCTTTGTTATTTGAAAATACTAACCCAATAATATTTTATGTTATTTATAACAAGATTTGTTATTCGCCGTTATGATTTTTTTTTTGTTATTGGATTGTTATTGTAATAACAGACTAATAACATTTTACGTTATTTTTCGAACAAATCTTTGTTATTATTTTTTTGTTATTTTAACAACTAATCCGATCATCCCAATAACGTTTGGAGTTATTCTTCCATAACAAAAAATGTTATTCTCAAGTTGTTTTTGCTGTCAATCAATATCAGACCAATAACAATTTTTGTTATGATAACATAAACTGTTATTGAACTCTTATGCAAAAATGGATTTTTCAAGATTATTCCATAACATTTTCTGTTATTTTAACAGTATTTGTTATAGAAATGGCATGAATTTAGTTATTACCGTCTGTTCGGGTATGACGCTGTATCTCAGATATTAGTTATCTGTTTACAAAGTTCGAAAGAGGAAATTATAACACATTTTCGAAACTTTTAAGAAATATTTTTTCTGAGGTGCTTTATTTGAGAACGATTTTTAACTCAAAAAACCCTAAACTTGATGAAAAAAAGACTAAGTCAATTTCGCCTTCATATATTATTTTTAATAAAAATGTTTGTCCAAATTTCCAATATTTTCTAGCAAATGCTATTTTTCAAACAAAAATATATCTCCTAAACAATATTTTGCACCACCACGCTCGATGGTTCGGAAAATGCATTTTAGTTCCTTAAAAAAATCTTTTTTTTCGAAAATTCAAAAAACAAATATTTTTGGAATCTAACTTTTAGCTGTAAAAAGTATTTTAAAAAAATGGAAATTAGGTTTTCACGTACCTATTCTGTTTCAATAAAGTTTAAATCATAACTTACAATTGATCAGAAAATTCATTCTCTAGATACAGAATTCATACCAGTGTTGCAAAAGAGTGATATAAAAGCTATCAATAGATTATCTATGCACCAAAAATATCCGAGAGTATAGCGGCCGTCACTATAACTTGTGAGATCTCTTCTTGTGTCTCGTGATTCCCAGAGATGTCAATCTCTCTCTATCACTCCTTCCCTTTTCCTCGACTATGCGCTCTCACCGCTGAGTCTCTCAATCTCTCCGAAAACTGCAATGAGAGAACGCGAGATGGCGATTAGGAGCCGACCACGCATGGCGCCCCTTCAAACTGCGTTTGCAAAATTGGTTTTGTTGCGGCTTTTGTGGTTAAACACTGTTGCGGTAGGATGATCGTGCAAGCGAGAATGAGAGAGAAAAGGAAAATGTCAATCGCGAGTGGGTAAACACGAAAACGTGTTCGGCTATGTTCGGCGCTGAGAGTTTCAATGAAGAGAGAAGAGCAGTTGTATTTGAGGCATGAATATTCAGGCGAGATAATTGTAATTGCTGAGAGCTGATATTTTGATATTTTAACAACCCTGATTCATACATTTACATACTCATTTTGTATGACCAGTCCCCATGATTGTATGGAGACTTGTATCGGAAAACTAATTATGCAAATCAAAGAATACAAAGAATAGTTGATTACTGCTGAGTTTTTGCATTCTTTCCAACAAGAAAAGTTCTCTGAATTGTTTTGCTGTGAAAACAAGATTCTTTGAGAATTAATGGTTCGAAAAAAGTTTCTGTGAGTTTTTATATTTTTATCATCTAGAAATAATTACAATATAAGCAAAAAAATATTCTGTCAAATGTCTATCCAGCAAATCATCCCTCGGTGAAACTATCAATTCGCCAAAATGACTATAGGCGAAATATCCATTCGGCGAAACGTACCAGACTGATAACAAATATCATAAAAGGACATTCTTCAAACTGAAAGTAACATTTTTTGTACCTAAGAAGGCAAATAAACTAAACGCAAAAGTGCCTAACTTGTTCAACCAACAAAGCAAATCCTTCCGCGAATCTTTCCTAGTTTCCTTCAAGTACGTAGCGCCCTTCCACTTTGAGGAGCAATTCCAATCAACAAACGACGACGAAGCGGTGGCAGTCACTGGGCTGCTCGCAAAGAAAAACTTTCCGCCACGAACTCAAATATTTGACCCAAACATTATCCTGTCAGTCATTCCGAGGTTTTCCGGTCGGGTGTGTCCTCTTGCTTCCGTTGCTGGCTGTGCCATCGGCGAACTCTTTCTGTTGTGGTTTAGATAGAGCTCAGAAGAAAAAAAAGAAACAAGACACAAAATTGTTTTGCACTCCTTCTTTTTTGTTTTTTTTTTTTTTTTTTGCTTGCATTTCCTTATTGGCTCGTGCACCGAAACAAAGTGCAACTTTGAGTACTTCTGAGACTTGGGGAGGGTAATTCACCTAGTGATATTTTAAAATTGTATTTTTTTTTAAGAATATATTCAAGCATGAGCAACCAAAATCAAAGCAGTCAGAGCTTTCTAAACATTGAATTTGACTTTTTTAATTTATTTATTTTTTTTTAATTTCAAATTTCATTTTTTTCCAAAAACCGAAAAGTAACCCCAAATTGCATGGCATACCAATAAAGACACAGAGATACACAAGTAGTTTTGATGTTTTAGTTGAAAGTTTTTTTTTTCTGTTCACCTCCCCCTCCGGGGAAAAGTTCGCTGCTAAAAAAAAACTCTCAACTGTTTTGAATTTTAAAAAGTTCGAACAATTGCCTCCCACTGCTTGTATGTTCGCCCCCTCCCCTGGATTTTCCCAGCGGAAAATTGAAACAACTCTCAGAGCAGTCAAAGTTGTCCTTTCAGGGCATGAGACAATTTTTTTCTTCTCCTGTTGGTGCTCGTTCATTTTCCGAGGGAGTAATTATTCAAAATTTTTAAGGTTCGGTTTCATGCCTCGAATTTTTAATGAAGCACAAAACCGTTAGACGGCCCTCGCCGGTTGTCATCCGAGGGCCAGTTTTTTTTCTCTTTCTTTAAATAAAGAGACTAATTATTGCGTTTATTTCTTCTGCCGAAAGGAGAAAAGTTTCGCCGGTGAAAATTGCTGCTGCATCGCGAACGCTGGTTGTGCCCTGATTGTTAATCCCATTACCGGAAATTAAGTCGGCCTAATCTTAAATTGATCAAATCAGCGTCGGAGCCCGTGTTGCAACGGGTCCCCATCACATGGGACGTCTCGCTGTCAACTCTTGCCCGGCTCGGCAGACTGACAAATGTCTGAATAATGAAGCAATTCAACGCACCCAGAGCTCAACTCGTCCTTTCCAGTCCCAAGTAGGTGTCAACTGGTGCAACAACTTGACGAGCTCTTATCATAATCAAGGATTTCCCCGGATGTGCACCGTTGAAAATGTTTCAACAAAACTCTGATTTTTAACAGATTTTCAAACATAACTGGCAATACTGTAAATTTCAAGAAAAAAAAATCTCAAAAGCAAAGAAACATTTTCTTACTGTGTCCCCTTAATTTCCCAGTAACGATGACGGATGAGGACACGGGTTCCACCGAGACCCAGGCCGGCCCGAGAGTTGAGTGGGCGTAAGCCCACTCTCGAGTCGACATCAAAGGTTGGCTGTCCTTCAGGACAGCGTCATGGCCTGGCGTTTCCGTCCCCCTTCCTTTGCAGACACTAATTAGCTTAGCTGGGTTGGTTGGCAGAAACATTTCCTCGACTGCCAACGTTTGAAATTTTAACCCAGATTTTGATAAATCTATTTCTTTTAATTTTCTCAAATTAATTGAGAAAAATATCGCTTGAAAAAAGACGATTCAATTAGATTCAATTATAAAAAGAATAATTAAGCTCCATGGACATTCAAAGGTTAACTCACTTCCTTCCACTTTTTTATGGACATGAGCACTAAAAGTGTTGATGGGATGTGGCACTTCAAAGCTCAGCAAAAGATTCACGTGGGAGCACTTCTAGATGCTCACAAAGATGCGTATCTCTTTAGATAATCCTTGTGAAATGACTTAATTACTGTCAAAGGCTTGTGAAAGAAAGTTAATTGAGCAACAGTTCTAGCAAGTTTTTCCTGTTACCGAAGTAAAGCTCGAAAAACCTTTTTTATATAACAAACAGTGTTTTCCATGTTAACAATATAAATTTTTTTACTTAATCCACTCTTAGGTGGTTGACGCCTTCCTCACATGAGCAGTTCTCTACGGAATCGGTCTTTTTTCTTTAATTTTAATTTTTGTATTTTTTAATCCGGCCGAAACTTTTTTGGTGCCTTCGGTATGCCCAAAGAAGTCATTTTGCATCATTAGTTTGTCCATATAATTTTCCATACAAATTTGGCAGCTGTCCATACAAAAATGATATGTGAAAATTCAAAAATCTGTATCTTTTGAAGGAATTTTTGATCGATTTGGTGTCTTCGGCAAAGTTGTAGGTATGGATATGGACTACACTGAAAAAAAAATTATACACGGTAAAAAAAAATTTGGTGATTTTTAATTTAACTTTTTGTCACTAAAACTTGATTTGCAAAAAAACACTATTTTTATTTTTTTTTTTTTGATATGTTTTAGAGGACATAAAATGCCAACTTTTCAGAAATTTCCAGAATGGGCAAAAAATCTTTGACCGAGTTATGATTTTTTGAATCAATACAGATTTTTTCAAAAAATCGAAATATTGATCGCAAAAATTTTTCAACTTCATTTTTCGATGTAAAATTGAATTTGCAATCAAAAAGTACTTTAGTGAATTTTTGATAAAGTGCACCGTTTTCAAGTTATAACCAATTTTAGGTAACTTTTTTGAAAATAGTCGCAGTTTTTCATTTTTTAAAATTAGTGCCCATGTTTGCCCATCTTTGAAAAAAATATTTTTGAAAAGCTGAGAAAATTCTCTATATTTTGCTTTATTGAACTTTGTTGATACGACCCATATTTGCTGAGATATTGCCATGCAAAGGTTAAAAAACAGGAAAATTGATGTTTTCTAAGTCTCACCCAAATAACCCACCATTTTCTAATGTCGATATCTCAGCAACTATAGGTCCGATTTACAATAATAATATATGAAACATTCGTGAAATTTTCCGATCTTTTCAAAAAAAATATTTTCGAAAATTTAAAATCAAGACTAACATTTCAAATGGGCGTTATATTGAATGTTTGGCCCGTTTGAAATGTTAGTCTTGATTTTAAATTTTTGAAAATATTTTTTTCGAAAAGATCAGAAAATTTCACGAATGTTTCATATATTAACATTGTAAATCGGACCTATAGTTGCTGAGATATCGACATTAGAAAATGGTGGGTTATTTGGGTGAGACTTAGAAAACATCAATTTTCCTGTTTTTTAACCTTTGCATGGCAATATCTCAGCAAATATGGGTCGTATCAACAAAGTTCAATAAAGCAATATAGAGAATTTTCTCAGCTTTTCAAAAATATTTTTTTCAAAGATGGGCAAACATGGGCACTAATTTTAAAAAATGAAAAACTGCGACTATTTTCAAAAAAGTTACCTAAAATTGGTTATAACTTGAAAACGGTGCACTTTATCAAAATTTTAGTAAAGTACTTTTTGATTGCAAATTCAATTTTACATCGAAAAATGAAGTTGAAAAATTTTTGCGATCAATATTTCGATTTTTTGAAAAAATCTGTATTGATTCAAAAAATCATAACTCGGTCAAAGATTTTTTGCCCATTCTGGAAATTTCTGAAAAGTTGGCATTTTATGTCCTCTAAATCATATCAAAAACTAAAAAAAATTAAAAATAGTGTTTTTTTGCAAATCAAGTTTTAGTGACAAAAAGTTAAATTAAAAATCACCAAATTTTTTTTTACCGAGTATAATTTTTTTTCAGTGTAGTCCATATCCATACCTACAACTTTGCCGAAGACTAACCCCGAGTAGGCCGCGGGTAATCGGCTCCCCTCCCACTAACATTTACACACAAGATCCTCTGTAATTATTAAGTTTTTTGTAATTACAAAAGCCGACTCGGTCCTAACCAGGTCCCCGTACCGAAAAGGACCTAATAAAAATAATTTTATGAAAAAAAAAAAAAAACTTTGCCGAAGACACCAAATCGATCAAAAAATTCCTTCAAAAGATACAGATTTTTGAATTTTCACATATCATTTTTGTATGGACAGCTGCCAAATTTGTATGAAAAATTATATGGACAAACTAATGATGCAAAATGGCATACCGAAGGCACCAAAAAAGTTTCAGCCGGATTAAAAAATACAGAAAAAATCGAATGACCGAAATCTCAGAGAATTGCTCACATATAAAGGGTGCTATCAAAAATAGACACAAAATAACGGGTTTTTTCAGTGTTTTATCAATTTGACTCATTATTCATACCACTAGATTGGGTAGTCAGCTCTTCATATTGCAGGGCACTTATGTACTTACAACTTATGATAGGGTAGTCAGATCTTCAATCTGATTCGTGCTCGTTGAAAAGATATTTTAATTACCTATCCAAAGATAAGTCGCAGGAGGGATCCGGAAAACGTTTTCATCAAAATATCTGAGATCCAGCCTCCAAAAAGTGCATGAATAACACTTAAGTGCTTATAACTTTTGATAGGGTTGTCAGATCTTAAATGTCGTGTTGGAAAGGTCTTTTAAATACCTTTCTGAAAATGTACAGCATGATGGGTTTTCTTACAAAAACCACCCCTTTTACAATCTTCCGAACTTTAGTCAAAATAGTTTTTTTAGCATAACTTTTGAAGTACATAACTAAACTCCATAATTTTTAAGAGCGGCTTATGGGACCCCAAGACGGATCAAATGAGGTAAAAACGGACAAAATCGGTTTAGCTGGTCTCTAGATAATCGAGTGACATTTTTTTTTATCAACATCCCAACACACACACAGACATTTGCTCAGAATTTGATTCTGAGTCGATAGGAATACATGAAGGTGGGTCTAGGAGGTCTAATTGAGAAGTTCATTTTTCGAGTGATATTATAGCCTTTCCTCATTACTGAGGAAGGCAAAACGATAAAAAAATAAAAAGAAGAAAAATTTCGTACTTTAAGCCAAATTTCTATTTTTTTTTTTTTGAATTAAATACTGTTATAAAATGCTTGAGGTGTAGTAACAGTTGTGCTATTTTCAAAAATAAGCAAATAATCTCAAATTTCTTGATAAATAAATTATTCTTCAATGTTTTACGACTTTCTTTGATCTATGGTACCTTAAAATGGGCGACTTTAATTGGCTGTTTGCCAAATGAAAAATACGAATTAATCCAAGAAACATGTTTGATTACATATGATTTTTCGGTTTCTATGGACAATTTTCTACAAAGAACAAAAAGGTGATGAACAATTCTAAACATTTAAATGTGATTTTTGAAACATTAAAAGCAATATTATTAAAATAATTAATTTTGTACGCTTTGAACTAGAGGTGGGCCGAACCGCTCTTTAAAAAGATCTACTCTTTTGAACGGCTCTTTCGCTTTTTTTCAACTTTTTTGTAAAAATGTTATTTTTAAGAATGGTGTGATTTTTAAAGTTATTTTACATTGGACTTTAAAATCATCTGAAAAAAAAAATCCAAAACCAAGTAAATGTCATTGAAATCCAAAGGTTTTGGCGGTCTCTATGTTAAGATTTCTACTCAAACCTAAACTTTCAAATAATTGAATGGCATCCAAACATTAATCTAGGAAATTGGAGGGCCTCGTGGCGCGGTGGTTAGCGGCTTCGGCTGCCGATCCCTAAGTTGATATGGGGCACGGGTTCGATTCCCGCCTTACCCTCCTGACCTTCTATCGGATGGGGAAATAAAACGTCGGTCCATTTGCGTAAAAGAGGTTATGTACAAACCTTGTACAAACCAAAAAAGTTAAAAATATTTGTTAAATTTATCGAAATCTTATCAATGTCATATCATAATGGTATCAGATTTCTCCGTTTTAATAAAAAAAAATAAAATGTGTCCCTTTTGATAAAAAGGGGAAAAAAGTAATTTTTTTTTTCACTTTTTTTCTACGAAAAACTTAACTTCTGTTCATTGATGTTTTCTACATGAGACATTCCTTTCCAAGTGACCACGCGCCCGTCATCGGCCTTCACCAAATCTAGTCATATTGGCATGGGGATAGTTTTTTCCTCAAAACAGAATTTGTTGACATTTGGTTCACCCTCGCGCTCCACCTCTTTTTTTATAGATTTTTTAAAAACCTCATTTTTAAAATGCATTTTCCTAAGAGAAAACTTAACAAAAAATCAACTTTTGGGTAAACAAATTTTAAGAAATATTGACGTAGAATCAAATGGCGCACTAAAATTTACGTACAGATTTACGTGGCAGATACGAAAAATTTGCGTTTGAAGTTTTAAAATGTATTTTAACCTTTTGGAACACCACTTTTGATAAAACTGACAGTTGCATTCGATTCCTGAGATTTTTTTAAATTAAATTTAAATTCAAATTCAATTCAATTCAGGCTTAACCTCAGGGTAAAATGAATAATTCTTGAGATATCACGTTTTTAAGTTGGAAAATCCGTTATTATAACAACATACAACATATTGCATTAAAACACAGTAGGCCTTGATATTTTAAGAAATTTTTTTTTTAATTACGTTGCAAAAATAAGTGGATGTCCCAAATTGGATTTATGCCCCAAATGTTGTTGCTGTTTTGAATTTTTAGTTACTTCTTTGATTGTTGGGATGTTTACACATTTTTAAATATGAAATATAAAAATAAACTATTGGCTTTTAAGTCGCAACAACGTGTGTCAAAACAAAACCTGGCATATAAACAATTATATTTAGACATAAAATATGATCACGGAAAATTCTTTGATGTTTTTCAAAATATTGGCAAAGTCTCATGAAACAAGTAGAATCATCAAACCAAAGATTTTCTGAAAATGTAAAAGTATCTGATGGATTTTAAAGATTCAAAACTGGTTTATAAATTGATTTTTTATGAATTTTTAGATCGTAGGGCTTTTTTTATACTGCGTGGTAGAAAGATCTCTAATTCCAACAATTTACAGCGTTTCTGGAAGTTATATTCCATAGAATGCGTGACCGATTTGATGGCATACTCAAAATAAACAAAAACATATTTTTCATCGAAAAAACCATTGAAAAAGTTTAAAAAATTCTGCCATTTTCGGTTACACAATTGTATTATTTTTTTAACATCAATTTAAGGGAAATTTAATGTACCTTTCAAACCTACATTAACCTAGAAGAAAATTTAGAACAAAATTTTTCATTTTAAAATTTCGTGTTTTTATAATTTTGCAGAGTTATTTTTTAGAGTGTTCTACAAAATTGTAGGGGAACTATACCCTTTCTCAGCCTATTTCTATTATCGGCCTATCAGCACTTTGATCATGAATTATAGCTTTCATAAAGTGTTTTTGACTGTTCCAAAGCAATAAATTGCTCTAATAAAAGTGAGCAAGCAACTCTTCTTTGTTGATACATCTGAAAATGTTGATTTAATAGCGGAAAACTGCAAAAGTGATGAGAATTGGTCGAACGGCTTAGAGTGATTAAAATGGGTATATTTCCCCTAGTTCCCCCATCGTGGACAAGTTCCAATCAAAAATAAACGTTTTTTAATATGGAGCGTGGACAATCGCCGACCTACTGACCCTTCTGGGTTAATGTAGATTCGAAAAGTACATAAAATTTCCCTTAAAATGGCATGTTCCAAAAAATTGTACAGTTGAGTAACGGAAAATGGCAGAGTTTTTAAAACTTTGTTAGATTTTTTTTTCGATGAAAAATACGTTTTGAGGAATTTTAAGTACGCAATCAAATCGGACGTCCAATTTCACATAATAGTCTCTTTGGCACCAAATTTCTATCTCATCACCTTTTCAGGCTGCAAATTATTAAAAAACACCTCATTTTGCGCATGTTCAAACACGAAACGGGTCGTACCGCCCCTTTGTCACGAAATATAAAAAAACGGATCTCGGATTCGTGACCAAGGACAAAAGTTATCCCTTAGGATAAAGTTTCAGGCAAATCGAAGAGGGGTCAGGGCAACTGCTATGTGAGTTGGCGGAGAATTACCCCTTTAAGTTTCACTCAAATATTGATATCTTGTGATGAAGTTGTCAGATCTGTTAACTGTTGATTTTTTTTTCTTTAAGAATAAATGGTGATACAAAAATAGAAGGTTTTTGGCATCAAAAGTTAATTTTGATTTTAATGAAATTGCAAATAAGATTAGACAGGGCTGTCAGACTTCAATTAACACATTTAAAAACAATTAATAATTTAAAAAATGATGAAATATACAGTATGTCAAGTAATCCAATTAAACTGTTTTTCTTGATTAAGGATAGAAGAAAAAGAAAAACTTCTGTTTTCAAAAAATGCAACACGTCCTCAAACATTGCACTTTTGTTGTCTATGTTGCAACTATTGCCCAAAAACGCTCTCCCTTCGCCGAAAGTAAATACAAAAACCCACAAGTAGATTGAATAAAAATATCAAAACACAGCCACACACGCTGAACCAAAAACGAGGAAAAAGGGCAGGGATTCGTTCCGGCCAAAATCAACACCCAGCCGACCGTAGCCAGATGGGTCACAGCCAAGTGAGGAATTCCGTTCGAGAAGGAGCTAAAGTGGATTCATGTCTTCTTCCCCCCCGCTCCAAAAGTGGCCTGTTCTAGCCGATATCATCAGTTTTTGCTCGGTGGCGGCGAAGGAAAAAGGGAAAATTGTCACTACCTCACTTGCCAGTCAGCGATTTTTAACCTTTTTCGATGCTGTCGGCAGAATAAGAAGGAAAAAGTGTATTTTTTTCTATAAGTTTTGTTCAATATTTTTCTCGTTTGGTTTCGATTGAGACGTTTGGGGAGGATAAGATTTGAGAAACTGCCGAACTTGAAAATTGTCCTCTGTTTGATGAACACATTTGAGGAAGGTTGTTGTCTGTCAAAAGCTGATAGAAAAAATGATACAACATCAAAAGTAAACATGTTTAAACAAAATTTGAAAATATTACAATAAAAAAACACTCAAATTTAAAAAAAAAACGATAAAAAAATCGATCGAACTTCGCACGTCCCAAATTGACTCGCCTCGACCACCTTCAAGGTCCGGAGCTTTGCGGTTTTGCGGTGCTCCACGTGCCATCGGCTAGTCCAAACCTGCCACTTTTTGTACCCGGGAGGACAACGCCAACGACGACGACGAGGACCGTGTCCTAATGAATTGCCTACACCACACACACACACATGATCACACATCTAGCGGAAGGACCTTTTTCCGTCGTTTCCTGTTGAGTGTCTCGGGGTGTCGAATTCAATTAATGCAATAACCAAACTGCCAATCAATAATTAATTTGATTGGGTCGTAGGGAGGAGGGGTTAAAAAGGATCTGCCTCTCGAAAAAAAGAGGACGACGTGTAGGTTGTTGCTGCTCTGTCTTTGAGGACGAGTCCGGCGAGCACGTGAAAGGATCCACGTGTGTCTTTAGTTTGGGGCAGCCAACGATGAGCGAGGCATACAAATTACAGTTTGGAAAAGGGAGTGTTCAGAAGTGATAATTGAGCTAATTTTAATTGAATGGTAGTTCTTTCGACATTTCTACTCTACAACTTCTTAATTTTCATCGAAATGTTTAATTTAATACTCTTCATGGCTTTTTTCGGTAACTACGATGCGATAATAATGTGACATTCCTCTCCATCACTCATCTCCGAAAAAAGCCAAACGTTCTTCATTCAGCCAATTTCCTTAATGGTTAGTTCATTTCCGCAACACAAAAAGGGCGACTTGTCGTAAAGTTGTCCAAACTGATGGAATATAAATTTCACTATTTCATTCCAGGGCGACAACGCTGGCGCAGATTTTGGCCGGGCTCGACCCTTCCGGGGCAAACGCTGTGTGTAATGAATGGGGATCTATTCATGACCCCGAAGAAGGGCCCATAGATAAATAAACATTATCATCGTTATAAAATTAACGAAATAAAATTGCAAATTATGAGCTCCCGTGAAGCGCTGACTGACGGCATTTTCATAGAAAGCACATAAAGCCCCCCTTTCCCGGGGATAAGAGCCGAGAGCAGGGAAAAGCATATTTCATTTTAAAGTCCCTGGAGTAAGGGCGGACAAGCCGGTGACAGATGGCCACCAGTCCTGGGCGAGTTCTTGAGGGGGGAAGGGGGCGGAGAAACTCTTCAGAACACTACTGTTGACGATGGCGATGACGACGTTAAATGCCAACCATCAACAGCACTTCTTCATCGTTTTGCTAGGGACGTGACGGACAGTGATGGTAGTGAGTTAGAACATTATGAAAATACTCGTGATTCAAGAAAACATGATCCTAGTTTTAATATAATTTTTTACTTATAATTTATCACAAATAAATGGAATAAATATGAGGATGGTTTATAAATAAAAAAGTGAAGAAAACATCATGTCAAACAATACAATTCTATGATGCTATTTGTAAGATCTATTTAAAAAATGAAGATTTGGCAACCCTGTTTAATATTATGAGTCCATAAGGCTAGTACAAATATTTTTAAAAGCTTTTGAAGAAACTTTGTCAACACTGTCTATCGCACCAAAAAAAATTGCATTAAAATTACTGCTGACCTAACCAAAAAGTTATTATGCTTTTCGTCTTGTTTCAGATCAAAACAAATATTTCAAAAAAAAAAACGTAACCATAGATGTTAACAAAAAATTATTACTCTTTCTTCATTGATTGTCAATTTAACAAAAACCAATTCAAAAAATATTAATATATCATTGAAAAATATTTTAGAATCATGATCAGAATTGAAATCAAATTTTAAATGTAATCTAATCTGAACAAATCTTATCTTATCTAACCTTATCTTATATAATCCAGTCTAATAAAATCTAATCTTATCATATCAAATCTATTAAAATCAAATCAAATCTCAAATTCATTAATCTAATCTAATCATATCATAGCTAATTTTCTCTAATTTCATCTAATATTATCTAATCATATCCAATCTCAGCTAATCTTATCTAATATTATCTAATCTTATTTATTTTTATCTAATCTTATTTATTTTTATCTAATCTTATCTAAACTTATTTAATCTTATTTAATCTTAACTAATCTTATCTAATCCTATATAACCATATCTAATCTAATCTTATCTAATCTTATCTAATCTTATCTAATCTTATCTAATCTTATCTAATCTTATCTAATCTTATCTAATCTTATCTAATCTTATTTAATCTTATCTAATCTTATCTAATCTTATCTAATCTAATCTAATCTAATCTAATCTTATCTTATCAAATCTTATCTAATCTTATCTAATCTTATCTAATCTTATCTAATCTTATCTAAGCTTATCTAATCTTATCTAATCTTATCTAATCTTATCTAATCTTATCTAATCTTATCTAATCCAACCTAATCTTATCTGATCTTATCAAATCTTATTAAGGGTACACAGCAACCAAGGAAGTTGTTATCATCTCATTCCAAAATTGACATACTTACGGACCCAATCCTGCAACAACCTGATTGTGAGATTCGTCAAACCATGTTGGAAATTATTCTGTAGACAGTACTTTAGGGACTGAATAAAAATCGCATCGATAGTTCCCGTAGTTTCCAAAATATTAAAATGTCGGTAACAAAAATCTTGGTGCAAAAGCTCTGGTTGATATTCACCGTTAAATCTATCTTATCTTTTGTTTAATTGTTTTCCAATTTAAGCAAATTCATTATGATTTCAATTCAATATTTTATTTTTTATTTTTTCAAAAGAAAGCCACTTCTTCAACGACTTCTTTAGATTAGTTCAGATAAGATCAAAAATTAAAAATATTAACTTAATTTATTTTAAATTAGTTTTGATTAGTTAAGATTAGTTTAGATAAGTTTAGATTAGTTTGGATTAGTTTAGATTAGTTCAGGTTAGTTTAGATTAGTTTAGATTAGTTTAGATTAGTTTAGATTAGTTTAGATTAGTTTAGATTAGTTTAGATTAGTTTAGATTAGCTTAGATTAGTTTAGTTTAGATTAGATTAGTTTAGATTAGATTAGATTAGATTAGTTTAGATTAGCTTAGATTATTTTAGATTAGTTAAGATTAGTTTAGATTAGTTTAGATTAGTGTAGATTATTTTATATTAAATAAGATCAGATTAAATTAGATTAGATTAGAATAAACTAGACTTAATTTATCTATTCTATTCTATTAATATTATCTTATTTATTCTAATTCAACCTGATCCAATGAAATCGTGAGGGAAAAAAATAAATTAATAAAGGTAGCTTATTGGATAGTCGATTAGTCGGATTGGATAGTCGATAGTCGGATAGTCGATCGATTTATCCAGATAAGAATGAATTAGATTTCATAAGATTAGAACTTATCAGATTTTTAGATTGGATTGGATTTCAAATATGATTGAAGCTCTAATCATGTAGTAATCAAATATTAAAATCTAATTTTAAATGTGATTATTGTTAACACTTAGGTTAGGTACTTTTGAAATGTTTAGAAGGATAGAAAAAAGCTAAAAAAAACAATTAAGGGTCGTGATATTTTATAATGCTTCAATTTATCTAAATTCTTATCCCAATTTTCAATTTTATTTCATTTTTTATGTAGATGAAATTTTGTGCGTACTTTTTCAACGAAAATAGGAGAAAATAGTGTTGGTTCATTAGACCGTCCATACAAGTTTCAAAAAAATCGAAAAGATCAGAAAATTTCATACATTTCCTACAGACGACTACAATTAGAACATTTGA
Organism: Culex quinquefasciatus; assembly: GCF_015732765.1. Classification (NCBI taxonomy): domain Eukaryota; kingdom Metazoa; phylum Arthropoda; class Insecta; order Diptera; family Culicidae; genus Culex; species Culex quinquefasciatus. The sequence continues at coordinate 183,125,141 of NC_051863.1, forward strand.
ATAGCCTTTTTCTAATGACAAAACCATTTTGCATCATTAGTTTGTCCATATAATTTTCCATACAAATTTGGCTGCTGTCCATACAAAAATGATTTCGGAAAATTAAAAAATCTGTATCTTTTGAAGGAATGTTTTGATCGATTGGTGTCTTCGGCAAAGTTGTAGGTATAGATAAGGACTACACTGAGAAAAATTATACACGGTAAAATAAGTTTTGTGATTTTTAATTTAACTTTATCTTGATTTACAAAAAAAATCAGGTCGTGCAAAAAATCTTTGACCGGGATATTAGTTTTTTAATCAATACTAACTTTTACAAAAATCGAAATATTGGTAACAAAAAATGTTCAACTTCATTTTTCGATTTAAAATCAAATTTGCAACCAATACGTACTTTAGTTAAATTAAGATAAAGTGCACAATTTTCCAGTTTAAACCATTTATAGGTATCATTTTTGAAAATAGTCACAGTTATTCATTCATTAAAATTAGTGCCCGAGTTTTCCCACTTCTGCAAAAAAATATTTTTGAAAAGCTGAGCAAATTCTCTATATTTTGCATTCTTAAACTTTGTTGATACAACCCTCAGTTGCTGAGATACCCAAACAACCCATCATTTTCTAATGTCGATATCTCAGTAACTAATGGTCCAATTTTCAATATTAAACATTTGTGAAATTTTCCGATCTTTTTGAAAACAATATTTTCAAAATTTTAAAATCAGGACAAACATTTCAAAAAGGCGTAATATAAATTGTTTGGCTCTTTTGAAATGTAAGTCTTGATTTAAAAATTGGTAAAATTGTTCAGCTAATAATATTGGAGTATTGAGATAATATCATCCAAAACTAGAGTTAAAAAATTTAAAAATAAATGGAAAAAAGTAATAATACAATCATGAAACTCACAACACTGGCTCCGAACCAAGGAAGGAAAACTAAAAACTTCAACCGAAGTTGTGGAGCGGAGATCCCCAGGTTTGACTTTTAACTTTTCAGTAACCAAGAAAGCGACCCCGGAAAATCTGTCCTTGTCAAAACGTTGCCAGTTCCAACACGGACAGACGTATTGAAAAACAAAAGAAATTCCCCTCACCGCCATTTCCCTTCAATTTTCCAACGTTTGTCGAAAACATTTGTCGGACGCTTTTCAGCTGATTTTATTCGTGTTGTCTTTATCTGGTAATGCTTTTATGATCCTCTCTTGCTAGCATAACGAACAAAACGAGGATGCTCTTGAGTTATTCAAGTTGAAAAGTAATAATTATCTTAATTTTATGCTTGCTTGGCATTGTGGCCGGTTCAAGGGTTGTTTGGTGGGTTTTTTTCGGAAAGCAAACAGGAAGGAACATTTTTGAGGGTTTATTATGACGATAATAGTGGTCGTTCTTTTGGTTGTGAGGTTGCCAATTAGGTCGCGTTTATGTTTTGAATGGACAAGGACCATCATTTGGGTAGTTTTTGTTAGTAGAACAAAATTCAAAACAATAAATAAAATTTTCTTTTATTAAATTATGAAAAACGACAAGAAGGCAAGTGTTTTTCGACATTCGACTTCTGAACTCCGACTTGTATCACAACTCATCCCTTCAACTCCACAGAGCTGTGTTGACGTGGATGTTCAAAATGAGTTCTCGTTTGCCAACACCAGCTTTCCCATTTTCATCCGATATTTGTTCAGTTTCATTTTCCCACTCTCTCTCTCAACCCACAAGGCGATGATGGCGAAAAATGTGAATTTATTGTGTATTTGCATAACATGAAGATGATCTTGTCGAAGTGGCAACTCTCACCCCCACCCCGCACTTGAACCCCCCGAAATTTGACTTAGGAAAACCCTACAACTCAAGGTGGTGGAAGGGGGGACACCTTTTAAATTTGTCTGGCCCCGGGGCTGGCTGGCTGGTGTGACAAATGTTGCCTGGCCGCCGTCGGCGAAGGGCGTTCTTCTTCGGGGCACATTTTTCACACTTTTGTCGCTCGATTACGTTTCGTTCCTTTCCTCCTTTTCAAAGTGGGGGAAAACTCTGTGGTAAAACGATGGGGAAGGCTGAATGGATCGGGGGAGGGTTCAAAAGGCGACACTTTTTGCAATCTGTTTTCCTTCGATTGGGATCGTAAGGTGGGCCGGATTTGGAAATCCATTCTTTTTCGGTATATTGTTGATTGGACTTCCGAGGAGGTAACCCTCCGCTGTTGAAAGAGTTAGAAATTGTGGAAAATTAAATGTATAAAAGCTGAACAGAACTTATCTTCAGAAAACTAATCCTAACAATAAAAACATCAAAATTACTTTATGAAACAAAGATTTTTTAAGCTTTTTGATGATCAAAAATTCCCTGAAATAAGGATTTTTAGCAAATTGTATTATTGGAACTCATTTAGAGGAAAAAATTAATTAAAGCCTTCACAGGTTTAAAAAAGTGTTCATGTATTTCTGTCAAAATACTTACAAATATCTGAGAAAATTCATAAAAAAATCTAGTATTAATTTTAAACATCAAGCCGATAATTGCAATGTGTTGATATTGAGAAAAAACACATTTTCTAAATGTTTGCAAATCAGCTTAAAAAATAAAAATCGAAGAGAATCATAAAATACTTTCAAAAATAGATATAAATAAACGGTTATAAGGCCGTTGTAAATATTTTTTGAAGTTTATGTCTCTCGACTATGACCAAAGGGGTTTTAGAAAGCGTTATACACCTGTCCAGTTGTTTTGCAATCATAAGTTTCCAAAATTTCTAAGTATTGACGAAATTTTATTTCGATGAAAAAAAAAGATTTTGCGGTGCTCAACATTGTAATTTTATAAAAGTTCAAAATATTTTTAAACAAGCGCAAATAAGCTAAACATGATTATCAATGTAAAAAAAAGGCGATTTAGGTTGTTGTGAGTTGATTTGACTTCTATTTTCATTGAAATTTAACAGTTTTATGAAAAAAAAGTTTGCCCCCTGAATTTTCGAAACCAATTTAGAAGGGGAGCGACATAAACTTTGAAAAATATTTGCAACGGCCTAACCATGTATTTTGTCAATAAATCAAAAAAATGTTGAAAAGTGTTACTTTTCGAAACAAGTGCCGAAAAGTTCAACTTTTCAACACCCATTTGAATGCTGAAAAGTAGAACTTTTCAGCATTTATTTTGAAAAGTGTTGCTATTCGATTCTGTTATTTTTGGTACAGAAAAGTAGGCTATTTCGTCGTTCAAGAATGACAGGAAAAGTATGAAGTTTCACGACGGAATTGCAAAAAATAATTTTTGAATATTTTTTATGAACATGAAAAATTATGATTTTCGTATAATAATTTTATTTTCGAAGACATTTTTTGTTTTTCTTGTTTTGGTAATTTCGCACGTAGTGAAAATTAAAAATTAAGAAACGGGTATTTTTTTAAGGGTGTAACTTTCGTCTGAATTGATTTTATCATAACTTACAACTTTGCTGAAGACATCAAATCGATTAGAAAATCCGTTCTCCGGCGATAACTATTTAAATCTTTTTTTTTTTCCTAAAAACCATTTCCCAATCATAACCTTTATTCTAAATTCATGCCTGGAAGGGTTAAGAAACTTCTTGAAAGGATCATATTGAAACAAAAACTCTTTTAAATGTCGTGCAAATTGTAAGTTTTTAAAAATGCATTGACATAGTAGTGTATTTGTTATATATTCTCAATTATTAATATATTCTAACAATTCTGGAGTTTTTTTTTAAAAAAAAGGTCCAATAAACCTAACTTAAAGTTTTTCTTTTTGAGTGTTTTTTAATACCCCTGACTCAAGGCGGTTTCAACAACACCCAAAAAGCTAAAACTGTAAATTTGGTTTATTGGACCTTTAAAAAAAATCCAGAATTGAATTAATCTGAAATTTTCACAAAAACTCATATTTTTTTGAAATCAAAAAAAAATATTTTTGTAACAAAGAATGCAAAAAGAAAATATTTTTATTTTTCCTAGATTTACACAGTGACAATGATAATTTATACAGTAAAAATAGTAATATTACATCTCGGAAGGGGTAAATCTTTTATGTCAGAAAAATGTGTAATTTTACCACTTTACTGGTGTAATGTCACTTTTTCAGTCTTTAATGAGGTGAAATTACATCATTAAAATGGTAATATTAAACCTTCCAAAATTACACCTCCCAAATTTACACAATTTTTTGCTATGTACCGTAATTCACGAAAATATTTGAATTTTCTTTATTTCAAATATTAGTACTAAACGATGAAAAATGTTACGCGTTACGTTTTCCTGATTTGTCGATTTCTTTGGAACAACGCAACATTTTTATAATCTTTTAAAAGTATTTATTTAAAAGGTTTTGTTCAGATTTACAAAATGCTTTTTAAGCTTGCAAGAGAAATCGACGAAATAAAAAGCGTAACGCCTCCGCGTAAAAAGAGGTTTCACACTGTAAACATTTTTAATAGATTTGAATTTAATGAGATTTTTTTTAAATTTTTACAATACGGTATTTTTTGCAAAAAAATCAAGTCTGGAGTTTTTTTTTTTTTTTTTTTTCAAAATGTCCAATAAATCAAATTTTCAGTTTTTTGCTTTTTGAATGTTTTTTAATACCCCTGACTCAAGGCGGCTTCGAAATCACCCAAAAAGCAAAAACTGGAAATTTTATTTATTGGACCTTTAAAAAAAAATCCAGAAGTATTCTTATTTTGAAATATAAATATCTAACAACGTAAGGTTTTGTAAAGATTTTCACAAGCTTAAAATGTTTTAGTGTCACATCTAAAAAAAAAATCACAAAACTCCGTGTTTTTTTATGTCGTTAAATTAAAAAGCATCAAATTAACTATAAAAGTATATTTTTAAATGATAATTATTCAAAACTGAAAGTTCAATAACAGTAAAAAAAAATCACAAATATTAAAATTATGAAGATTTCAGCATTAAAAAAATTGTAATTAGTGAAAATTTTAACATTCACTAGAAGCTTGAATGTAATGAGATTCGATAAAATAAAAAAAACACAGTCCAGGGTTACCGCAGCGAGCTGGTGTGAGCATCAACTGTCTCCGACAGCGTCGTCGTCGTCGTCATCATCGATGTATTGTGGGGGGTGTCAACGGCGTTCGGGGTGGCATTGAATTAATTTTTGATTTTTGTACAAATTCAATTTCTTTTCATGTTTTCTTCGGCTTTTCTTATTTCCCCCACCCAGCCAGCGAACCTCGCCACTGGAGGTTGGGTTAGGTTATGCCGGTGGAATTTGGTGGCAGTGATTTTTTTTCGCTTTCTTTCGCGCGGGATTGTTATTCGATCGAGACTCGGAAACGTCTTAATGAGGTTTAGACTTGTGTACTTTTGTCGTGACCTGCGCCAGGTGATTTATGACAGGCGATTGATTTTGGGGACGTACTTGGAGTCGGAATTAAACTCAATTTGTCAGAACTTTTGTTTCACTTGATAGGAATAAATTTTGGATAAAGACATTAACTAGAACTCACCTGTTCCCAGCGGCATATTGATCGGCTTCGGGACGAGTTTGGCGACGGTCGCCGTCGGTTCCTTCTTGATGTCCACATCGTCGGCCACGGTCAGCACCGTTGCCTGTGGTTTCGCCTTAACAATAGTGGCCGTCGCAGGGGCCGCGCTAACGGTCATGGCGGCACTCGCGACGACGGAAGCAGAAGTTGAAGTACTGGAAGCATTAGCATTAGCCGTAGCGGTAGCAGTGTGTGTAGCGTTGCGAATCACCAAAATCGACTGCGACTTGTCGATGCGTTTAAGCGTACGAAGCAGAATCGGTCCGTCGGTGGAACCGTTTTTGTTCAAACGTTGCTGGAGAAAAATTGACCCTCCGTCCGGAGCGGTCAGGGCCGTCTTCTTCAGGCCATCCGAGGACTGCAGCAAAATGGTTCCATCGGCCACGTTACTCTTGATGGCCTGTTGGAACAGAATCGTGTTGCCACCCGTCGAAGCGGTCGTAACTTCCGGCAGGGCCTTGGCCTTCAGCCGCTGGTGTTGCAGCAGAATCGGCTTGTCCTCGTCGCTCAGCAAGCTCAACAGTTCGTGAGTGTTCTGCAGGATGATCTGACCGTTCTCGGACCGTGACCCTCGCACCAGGATTATGTTACTGTGCTGTTGAGGCTGCTGCTGCTGCTGGGACTGCTGGGCCTGGGCCGTTTGGAACTGCAGCTGGCGGGAGGCCGCTTCCGTGATGGTGACACTTTTGCTGTCCAGCCCGGTGATGATGGCACCTCCCGGGGCCGTGGCCTGCGTCGTCGTAGTGACCATCTTGGTAAGCTCATTGCCGCTGACCGTGACATTTCCGCCGGACGAAGTGGCCACCACCTGCTGGCTGGAACCCTCTTCCGTTGGGGGACCTGAGGAAAAGAGAAATGAATAAACAACATAATTAAATTACATAATAACATTTTGGTCTTTTTCACATTTTTTACAAAAATTAGAAGATAATAATGGTTGAAAATTTTGTTGAAGATTTTCTACGGAAGGCATATGAGCATGAGCATGAGCATGAGAGACCACCCCTCCATTGCTGAACAGAACCGTAATATCCTTTCAGCACTACTGATCATAGGCTTCGACGATCAGTGGTGTTTCCCTTATCAACAGCATGTATGAATGCGCTGAAAAGATAAAACACCATGATTGCCAAAACAAGATCAGTTGCGAATAGGTAACAGTCATTGGCCACCAACGGCGCCCGCCATGTCAGTTTGTAGATCTCGATTTTAAGGGACGGGAATGTTAGTTAGCGCAGGTTGCTACTTTTCTACGGGAGGCATATTTTCAAAACCGGTAGTAAATTACAATTCTCCAAATGCACTTTCCACAAACCACATAATCAATGCCAATTTTTCCTCCCGAGTTCAATCCACCTGAGTGCCACTTTTAACAAATTCGTTCGCCAAATATTGTAGGCTGCCGCTTCATTCATAACCTGTGTGACGCTCTCCTGTCGTTCCGGATACCACCCCCGAAGTGGAGGTGCCATCCCAGTGACACGGAACCTGTCAAACGAACCGTGAAAATTCAATTGCAAGTCAATTTTTACGACACCCGCGCGCGCGGCGCGAGATGGAAATGGAGCGCATTCGACGTTAAACATACAGCGACAGAGAGGGAAAAAAACTTCCGAACCGGAATCGAAAGCCAATGTAATAAAAATGAAGTTCCGTTTTGCAACAGTTACATCACACCCCCGACAACTCCACTTTCCAGTTGATTGTGGGTGGATTTTAGGGTAGAGTAATCCACCCTATGATCATCCTGACAATTTTAGTTAATTTTAACAAGCTCAAAAATGTGTTTCCTGGTTCTCATAAATACAACATTTTTGTAATTTAGAAGCAACAATTCAGAATTCAGGAATTCTTGAAACAAGAAACATAACATTGCTGAAGGATCTCCGGAAGCGCAAAAAAAAGTGCACGAACAGCGTCTTCCGACTGTAAGAATCCCCTTCAAACTCCCGTCTCAGCTGACGGATTGAACGTCTCGCAAGAAGTCTCGCTTCTTTTTTCCTTCCCGAAAGCCTACAGCCAACGTGTCTGTCTTGTCCCTGTCTTGCCACTTGACACACCTGAGACATGGCGGAACAGAACGAAAAAAAAACTGGAACCGGAAGTCGAGGAAAATAAAAAAAAGTGTAAAAGTTGATTGACAACGAACGATTTTCCAGCTGACTGACTGAGGCCCTTCAATCGTGGCCGCCGATGATGGTGACGGGGACGACGCCACTTCAGGCTAGGGTTACATTGTAATCCCAAGCGGCTTACAAGAGGACGGTACATTTTAGCTGGAAAAAGTGCAAAAAAAATCCCCGTTTAAAATTAAGCAGAACGGGGAAATGATTGATTTTTGGGGCATTTTGTTGGATTTTCGGGACGGTTTTGTTTGAAGAGACAGAAATTAAACTTTGACCCGGATAATCTGCGATGGGAAAGGTCAATGAACACAGAGAGGTTACGATTGTGAATTGTGGTTATGTTTACATTTATCTGCGAAGAAGATTAGTATTTATTGCTTGATTCCTAAATAAATAAATGCAATAGAGCAATTCTCTACGCAATCGACCCATTTCGACCATTTTTCCTATGACCAAAGAAGCTATTTTGTGTCATTGGTTCACCCATACAAGTCTCCATACAATTTTGGCTGCTGTCCATACAAAAATGGTATGTAAATATCTAAACAGCTGTAACTTTTGAGTGAATTTTCTGATCAATTTGGTGTCTTCGGCAAAGTTGTAGGTATTGTTGAGGACTTTTGAGAAAAAATAGGTACATGGAAAAAAAATTGCAGATTTTTTTATCAACTTTTTTTTTTACTAAAACTCAATTTCCCAAAATATGTATTTTTTGATTTTCAAGATTTTTTGATATGTTTTAGGGGACAAAAATACGCAACTTTTGAGCCATCCCGAGCAGGGGTAAATAACACGGGAATACCATATTTTGGTATTACTTGGTATAACAACAACTACCAAAATGTGCCCTTAGTTGCCCAGTAATAGATGGTATAATACCATGAAATCATACCAAAAAACTGTATGGGGAAGACCAAAGCAATACCAAAACGTGCCATTCCAAAGGCAAATGAATACCAGACAAATTACAACTTTCCGGGTAAATAAAAATCTTGTTGGACAAAAAAACAATGAGAATTCTCTATAGAATTACAACGGGAATTCAATTTGGCTAATGGGATTGCAATGAGATATGGGTAGAATTTTGATGCTATATTTAAATTCTTCGAACAGGCAGGAAAACGAAGTCTTGCTTGGAGAGCCAAAAATAACAGGTAAAGAAAACTAGAGGAATACTGGAATCGAACTCATGACAGGTAAGGTGCAGACACCATTTTAGCTACCCGTTTACCAACTGAGCTATCAACGCTTGTTGAAAACGAGCTGCTGCTGCATCAACATGTTTTAGCTGCTGGCAAAAATATCAGGAAATTCAACGAAAGAGAAACGAACTAAACCAGAACGAGAAAGGCTATAGCCCAGGCAGCGTGGCATTTTTCGTGAGATTTTTGAGGATGCATGATTCCAACTGAATAGGAGGATTCAACACAAATTCAATATTAAAAGGATTTTAGAACGAAGTTCGAATACCACATGCATACCAACATTTTGGTATTGAAAGAGTTATTTCATCAAATTAACAAAGATTGACATTATTTTTTTGAGTTTATCGATTATGACGCAAAAGGCACACAATGTTAAATAAAATCCATTCTAAAATTTAATTTTTTTCACGTTAAGCCTATTGTTGTCGTAAAGTTAGTCGTCTAAATATATAAATGTTTTTCTTATCAATTTCAAATGTATCAGCATACTTTTAAGAATGTTAAACATCATTTAAAAAAGATTTTTTTATGAATCACCTTTATTTTATAATATTTTTATTTAAAAAACCTTTACAATACCAATGTATGGTATTCCCTAATTTATAAAGATCATCAAATGACTCTTTTAGACCAAAATAAAATAGTTGGCTTTAATTTGGAGTAGATTTGCGTTTTTAAGTATGTAAGTAAGTAACAGTATGTCAAAATTCGATATTTTTCTAACATTTGCTCAATAACAAAACAATACCAAAATTTGGTATAATACCAGCGATTGGTATTAACTTACACTTTAGACATTTTTTCAAGGGCTCGCGAAAACCAACATTTGGTATTGATACCATTGAATGGTATTATTTTGCATTTCCCTTGTTATTTACCCATGCTCGAGATAGAGAAACATGGTCAAAAAATCTGCCGCCGAGTTATGAATTTTTGAAAAAATAGTGATTTTTGGAAAAAATCAAAGTTTTATGCAAAAACAAGTTTGACATTACTTTTTAATGCAAAATTGAATTTGCAATCGAAAAGTAGATTTTTTGATAAAGGGCTCCGTTTTCAAGATATAGCCACCGAAAGTTTGATTTTAGCGAAATATTTGCAGTTTTTCAATTTTTAAAAATAGTGACCATGAGTGACCATTTCTAGAAATATTCTTTTTTTAAAGTTCAGAAAATTCGCTATAAAATTGTCAAAGAGACATTGAAGATTGGACCTCGGGTTGCTGAGATAGAGCCGCTTTAAGAAAAAGAAGCACGAAAATTGAAGTTTTCTAAGTCTCATCAAAACAACCCACCATTTTCTAGTGACCATATCTCAGCAACTAATGGTCCGATTTTCAATGTTCGAGATATTCGTGAAATTTTCCGACCTTTTCGAAAAAAAAAAATTTGAAAATTTTTAAATCAAGACTAGCATTTTAAATGGGCGTAATTTTCAATGTTTGGCCCTTTTAAAATGTTAGTCTTGATTTAAAAGTTTTCAAAATATTTTTTCGAAAAGATCGGAAAAAATTCACGAATGTTTCATACATTAACATTGAAAATCGGACCATTAGTTGCTGAGATATCGACATTAGATAATGGTGGGTTATTTTGGTGAGACTTAGAAAACTCCAATTTTCGTGTTTCTTTTTCTTAAAGCGGCTCTATCTCAGCAACCCGAGGTCCAATCTTCAATGTTTCTCAGACAATTCTATAGAAAATTTCCTGAACTTTTCAAAAAAATATTTTTAGAAATGGTCACTCATGATCACTATTTTTAAAAATTGAAGAATTGCAAATATTTCGCTAAAATCAAACTTTCGGTGGCTATTCCTTGAAAACGGAGCCCTTTATCAAAAAATCTGTAAAGTAGTTTTCGATTGCAAATTCAATTTTGCATTAAAAAATAATGTCAAACTTGTTTTTGGAAGAAACTTCGATATTTTTCAAAAATCACTATATCATAACGCGGCGGCACATTTTTTGACCATGTTTCTCTATGGCTCAAAAGTTGCGGATTTTTGTCCCCTAAAACATGTCAAAAAATCTCGAAAATCAAAAAATACATATTTTGGGAAATTGAGTTTTAGTGAAAAAAAGTTGATAAAAAAATCTGCAATTTTTTTCCGTGTACCTATTTTTTCTCAAAAGTCCTCAACAATACCTACAACTTTGCCGAAGACACCAAATTGATCAGAAAATTCACTCAAAAGTTACAGCTGTTTAGATATTTACATACCATTTTTGTATGGACAGCAGCCAAAATTGTATGGAGACTTGTATGGGTGAACCAATGACGCAAAATAGCTTATTTGGTCATAGGGAAGGCCCCTACAAAGTTTAAGTCAAATAAAAAAATACAAAAAATAAAAATGGTCGAAATCGGCCGATTTCATAGAGAGTTGCTCAAATGGTAAGCTAGATTTTTGAAACTTCATGCTATTTTTCCCAAATAGCCAAACTCATCACCTTTCTTTTGCGTCTAAGACAGCTAAAATCGGATGAAATGGCGGGGTTATGATTTTTTGAAAAAAGAGATTTTTTGCGAAAAATGACGAAAATTGCCATTTTTTGAACCACCCTAGCACGATGTAGGTCACCCTGATGGCCAAACAAAAAAATACGGGATCAATTATTTTGGCCAAGGAACCCCCAGAAAAAAAAAATGCTGTATAGTTCTCGATAATTTTCTCAGATGTTAAAAAAAAACATATTTGAACACTTTTCAAAGAAAAACAAAATTGTACTATTTTAATCTGAAATTAACCCTCAAATGGCTATGGGTAATTCTCTACCAACTCACACGAAATCGGGAAAAATTGCCCCGACCCCTCTTCGATTTGCGTGAAACTTTGTCCTGAGGGGTAACTTTTGCCCCTGATCACGAATCCGAGGTCAGTTTTTTGATATCTCGTGACGGAGGGGCGGTACGACCCCTTTCATTTTTGAACATGCGAAAAAAGAGATGTTTTTCAATAATTTACAGCCTGAAACGGCGATGAGATGGAAATTTGGTGTCAAAGGGACTTTATGTAAAATGTATCAAACAAAAGGTATTTTTCATCGAAAAAAATACTAGAAAAGTTCTAAAAAATCTGGTATTTTTTTATAGATATTCAAGGAAAATGTGCGGTGCAATTTCTACACCGTACAACATTACAGTATTCAAAAGGAACTTGAATTGAAAGGCAGCTTTTTCCAGTCAACCCTCAAACCATCATAGGTGTGCGTTCCAGCAGCGTTTACGGCATCAAACGGCCCGAATACGGTTCAATTTGGAGGATGATCCACGAGAATTAAGGTAAATGGAGAGGGCACCTCCTTTCATCATGGAAATGGATGCGATAGCTTGCGGTGGAACCAATTTTGCTGTAGAACTAGATGTCGAATTAAGGTGATCCGAAATTTGATGAAGAAAAAGCTTTAAAAATTGTGAAGCAGTTCTCTTATTGAATTATTTGTTCTAGACTTTTTGAGGTTTTTGTTCAACGAATTATTTTCAATCCGTCAACAGGAAGAAGAAAACCGTAAAATTCTTCTCTTTATTCCGGTCACGAATGCACAATGCAAGTAGCAATTTAAAAATGAAAAAAAAAAACAACTTTTGCTGAATCCAACCACACAAGTACAGTTACATGCCACATTTCGTTTGTAAGTTTTGATGTAAATAGCACATGTGCTCCGTTGTTTCATGTTGACTCGCACAAAACTTTTTTGGGTTCCGGTATGACTTCTAGAACAAGTTTGGAGGACAACTTCACTCGGAGTTAAAAAATAATTGTAGAAATTCCAAGTCCAAGAAACCGAAATTAGAAACTTAATCGCCATTTCGGTTGGCAGCTAAACCAAAACGGCTGGTAATGGTGATATTTATTGGCTGTTTGTTTCATAATTTACTTCGGCAATCTGGTGCGTGCTGGCACCAACCCTCTGTTAAATAGTAATTGTCGTACCTCTTCTACGCAAAACAGAACACGTCTGTCTTTTGAAATTCCACTGCTAAAAGCCACTTCCCGTTCAGAAAATGAGAAGCCTCGTTTTCCAGTAAATTTTCCACTGGGCAAGGTTACACGAGCCGAGGACGACTGTGTTGCCAGCTAGAGCAGCTGAAGTGGAGGGTGGGCCTATTTTACTTCACTATAATGTCATCTTCATCGAAACACATCCATCCCCCTCCCTGGTTTAGTTGTTCCAGGGCCACTTGATAATGTAGGGCAGAACGTTACGGTGATCCTTTGGCAGCTTGCAAAGCTGAGGTGGGATGACATTTTACTAGGTTTAGGAGAGGGGTGTTAATTTTAGACTTAAAAATATGTTTTTTTTTTCAATCAATGTTTTTTCAGTCTATTCAATTAACTTTTCTGATTCAACAGTCAAATAAAAATATCAAGCAAGATTCATCTATTGCCTCCTCCCTCCATTTTCCAACAAATAGGAGAGGGAGGAGGGGAGAGATCAACCGCACACGTGGCCCAGGACACACCAAAAACGCCGTGGCAAACCCGACGTTGTGTCGTACTTTAAACTCCCTGATGGTCGTGTCCTCGTCGTTCGAGATTCCAGACTGTAACGATCATAAACTAGCACCCCCTTTGGCACGACTCTGTGCACCGCAAATTCATTTCCGTCCCGCCCCCCTCAGCAGCGATTTTCCGCCCAGGGGTCGTAGGTGAAACTATTTGGCTTGGTAGGTGGAACCGACAAACACTCACACGTGTGTCGAGCGCCGCACACTTTCGGAATGGCTGTTGGTTCCGGAATTTTCGCCGGGTAGATTTGTGTAGATTCGCTACTTTTCGCTGGGGGTGGGAAAGAGCGGTGCAAGAACGACAGTAGTGTATAGTTATTTTGGAAGTTTTATTGCCGTTCCGATTTGTCGGTGATCAAAATTAGTTAAACGTTCCATTGAGCGAAAATAATTACCTTCGAAGGGCAATATTTTTCCCGGTTGCAAGAAGCACCACACCAAGTTTGAGGTCGTTTAAAGGGAATTGAATTTGATAATATTTCTTGTATGTTATGCGTTTTGATGTAATCTTTGTATGTTTGCTTTATAAATTTAATGGAATATTCGACCGAATGCTCAATTTAAAAAAAAATATCTAATTTTATCGATTCTACCATTTTGTCTCCGATTCTGATAACGGGCGAGCGGAGGAAAAAAAAAGAGCATAAGCATGGTTGACTGACAGATCAGCTGAAGTTAAACAATGAATCAAAAATCAGTGGGAGTCTATCACCGTCCACTGTTTAACCTCTGGAGATCCCTTTTTTATTAGTCAATACCGGCGCCCTCTCAAAAAGCCTGCAGTTTAACAAAGGTGAGGAATGTTAGTCCGATACACGGAGAAAAAAGAGTTCTTAAAATCGTGAACAAGCGTTCATGAAAATGGGAACCTCGAACAAAGTGTTCAAATTCCATGGTACGATTTTGAAAAACGTACCATGAAATTTGAACACTTTGTTCGTGGTTCTCATTTTATATTTGTATTTTGTTGGGTTATTAGGATAAGGCTTTTCGATGCCTCCCGAGCTGCGATGCTATGAGGAGGACTTTCATAATAGACCCGTCGGCGAACCTTCTGAACAACGATGCTATGGGAAGGTCTTTCTGGTTATCACACAAAAGTGCGCGAGTGTTTTTGTGTGATAACCAAAAAAAACTTTCCCATAGCATCGTTGCTACGAAGGCTCACCGACGTTATTTCAATATCTAATAGATGGAGATTTTGTTCCACTATAAACTCGACGATTCTAAAAAGTCAGCGTGTCTTTCGATTAACAATTATATAGAAATGACATTTTCACCGTGAAAATTGAACACCTTATTCGATTTTTTTAAAATTTACTCGACGCCGTGCCTTCCGATCAACAATGATATAGGAAGGGCTTTTAAAATTACAAAACAATTTTTTAAGATTACAAAAGCACAAAAAAAATACCAATCACTCAACAAAAAAGCGTCACAAGATTCAAGATTCAAGACACAAATAATCCTGTGAAGTAAGCGCGTGGCCTCGCCGCCGGCAATCGACTGAAGCAGGAAACACAATTAACCATCTGTTTTTTGGAACACAATTACGACAAACTAAACTGGTGGCGTGCCTTCTGATCAACGTTGCTAAAGGAAGGACTGAAAATCATTGCTAGTAACAAAAGAGGACACCTAAAACAAGATCGATCCGGTCAAGCGCACACTTTGCCCACAATCGACACACACAAATTATGGCAAAAATGTGAAATAAAAGGCACAAAAAAGAAAAAAGTTGAACTTAAATTTTAAACAAAATTTTCAAATATTAACTAAAGAAATACCACAATTCAAGTTTATTATACGTAGTTTTAAGGTGGTATTTGACACTTCACTTATGTATCAATCTGAAACTTCATTCTAGAGTTTTTTTTTTTCACAAAAAGCAAAAAAAAAGTTCATTGGATGTAAATGTAAAATTATTTTCAATTAAAAAATTATTATATTATTTGCTTTTTCTATAGAATTCTTATACGGATAAAAATCCTGTAATCAAATCCGCAAACCCTCAGTAGTCGACTTTTTTTTTCTTAACTTATTTTTATTAGGTCCTTTTAGGTGCTACGACCAGGTTAGGACCGAGGATCAGTTTACAATCAAAATATAAAAATAAAAATAAAAAAAAAACTCATTACACTCCATACTTGGAAATCATGTAACTGACCAGGGTTACTTGGTCCAAGCGGGTCTTGCAGGTCTTGAACTTGCCGATGTACTCGGAGAAAATCCCCCACAGCTCAGCCGAACTGTAGAGTACCTCCCCGGCTTCCTTCTCCGTGGCTCCACCGTCTCGGGGGCCACCTTGGCTGCTTCCTGCGGGACGAGGGCGATCCTTGGATTTTCCGTCCGGAACTGCGCCCGGCAACGGAGGGAACTCCGCCGGCGTAAACGCCGGAACTGCTGGACTCTGCTTCTCCGCCTTCCTTGCCGGCGGTTTCGGATTCGACGCCTGCTGGCGCCTCCGGATGAAGTCCGCACGCTTAGGGCAGCTGCGGTCCGTGGCTTCGTGGGCTCCAGAGCAGTTGGCACACTGCTTCGGCTCAGCTTCTTGGACTTTGCACTCGTCCGTCTTGTGGGGACCCCCACAGTTGTTGCACTTGCCTTTCAGGTGACAGTTCCTGGTTCCATGACCCAGCTGCAAGCAGTTCCTGCACTGGGTCACGTTCGGCCGCTTGTTCCGGTAGGCCTCCCGCCGGATGATAGTGCTTGCCACAACTTTCATTTCAGAGAGCTTTTTCAGATTGGTGTATCCCTTGGGGAAGACCACAATGTACGGAGTTTCGTCCATGGTGGACAATTCCTTCCGCTTGATGATATGCACCTCCAGCGCGTCCAGCTTGAGATCCCTCTTCAGAAGGTACTTGACCTCGTCCGGTTTCAGTTCATCAGGAAAACCACGAAGAACCACCCGATGATTTCGTTCGCTCCGCCGATCGTGGGTGTAGAATTCCACTTTCTTCTTCTTGAGTAGCTCTTGCAACTTGTCAAAATCTTTGACAGAGAAGCAGGTCACCTTGGTTCCAAATCGGGTTAGTTTGTAAATCGGTTTGAAACCTAATTTACAACTTTCCACTATCGCCACGAGCTTGTAAAAATCCGTGGTGTTCTTCACCACCAAAGGTGGTTGCTTTTGTTTACCTGCCGACTGGCCGGGTGGTGGAACCGCCGGAGCGTCCCCTCCTCCTGCTGGGCTGGCATTGTTGTTGTTTTTGTTATCCGCTAGCGGGCTGAACTTGTTATTGTTGAGCAGGGTCTTCTCAACTTTTTCTCCTTCGATGCCGATTCCAGTGACCTCGCTGGACTTCTTCCGCTTCCGATTCCCGCTGACGGGACGAAAATCTTCCTCCTCGGAGGATTCCTCCACCTCCATCTGTCAAAAACTTCCAAGCACGCGAGATGACAACACGAGCAAAACACGTCTTAACTTGTCGCTGGCTGGCGACTGAGTGAGTAGTCGACTTTATAATGTGGTATATTTTGAAAATATTTGTTTACAGCGAAATCGAAACAAATGTCTAATGTTCGTTTTCAGTTAATATTTACTGAAAACCGCACTACTGAAATTTTCAGTAAGTTTTTCGCTGAACTTTAGTTAAAATTTGTTAGTTTGCTGAAGTTTCATCAAATTTTCATTTACTGAAAATTTTAGTAGTGCAGATTTCAGTAAATTTAACTGAATTCAGTAATGAGAAATTGGTGTGCACTAACCTGATTTGCTTAAAGGATTTCTATCCGTAAACCTCACATTAATAACTTTCTATGAACTTGATCTTATAATGCATTTGTTACTTCTGAAAGAAGACACAAACCATGAATTTGTTTTAAAAATAGTAAATCTTAAAAACTATGGAATTTTCTCAAGAGATGAAATCTAAAAAGCCATCCAGAAACCGTTGATATTTCTATTTCTTCAATTTTGATCCGCCCAATTTTACACTATAAACGATGACCACGATGACCACCTCTCTTCGTTGAGTACTCAATATAAGTACTTTTTAATGCGAGTCAATTAGGATGAAAGATTGCTATCACGTGTTATGTCCCTTCAGAAAGGGGGTTGGGAGTTGATCCCGATGTCCACTGTCTGGGCTTGTCGGTCAGTGAGCAGAGGTGCTATAAATATCCCATTTCCCTGGGGAGAAATTTTTATTGCCATCTAATATTGTCCGATCTTTCTCCCAGGGGAGAAGCGAAAAGTGGCACTTGGGTTTTCCACGAAATGAAACTTGCAAACTTTTTCCTGGACCCGAGCCAGCAGCTCTTTTCTGGCCCTGAGCAGGACCTGTTCTAACCTAGAAATGACCATCAACCGGGCGCAAAACCAAACAACCAAAGTTAGGTGCTAATTTTCCACAGTAGCTACCCATTTTGTGGTCACAGTTGACTTCTTGAAAGCCGCAAAACCGAAATGAGCTAATCTGCATAACAA
Source organism: Culex quinquefasciatus (assembly GCF_015732765.1). NCBI lineage: Eukaryota > Metazoa > Arthropoda > Insecta > Diptera > Culicidae > Culex > Culex quinquefasciatus. The sequence continues at coordinate 183,142,932 of NC_051863.1, forward strand.
ATTATCTCCACTCTCACCGGACTCACTTCCAGGACTCGTCTCGTTCTCGTAAAGAGGTTGTTGTTGTTGTTGTTGTTCTTTGCGGGGCCACTTTTTGACCTGACTTGTCGTGTCGGACGAAGCCGCAAAAAAGAGGGACCAGGGGGCTTTTCTTTTCGGACAAATTAATAAAATAATCACCACACCATTTGTCAGAGCGACCGTCTGCCCACCCCGACCACCATCACCGCATTAAGCCCCGGGACTTTGCAGCTCTCTGGTGAAAAATGGTCGGACCGAAAGGGGGTTTTGGGAAAAGGTGAAAAGTCATGCCACCGGAGAGGGGGTGGGAAAATTTACGGAGAAGATTTTGTTTTGGAGGAGATGGGATGTAACTGAAAACCATGCTTTTATGTATAGAACGGCAAAACTTCTTTATGAAACCAATTAGAAATTAATACATGTATTCAACTTGTATTTTTGAATTCTCTGCAGCCCAACCATCAAACTTAAATATATATTTATTTTTTTTTCAACAATTCACATTGAAACGAGGAAATTGCGAAGAAACCACAATTGTCCTTATTTGGGAGGTCTAGTGAAATTAAAAAAGGTGTCCACGTGGGACTCATAAGAGAAACTCATTTCAAATCGCTTGCCTGAAATTTCATTTCCAACATCCAATGAATACGTTAATAAGAAAAATTAAACAATAAATATGTCACCGTGTGCTAATTTACTACCGTAGTTGCTCGAGGTTCAAATGCCAACATCCCTTCCGCCACCGTTACTGATCTGCGTAATAAACCAAAACGTGAAGAACACCAGGTCACAACCTAACAACGTGAAAGGACCAAAACCACGAACCGACATTCATATCCTGAAAACCCCACCGTGTCACAAAAAAGGCGAGGTGCAAAACAAATAAAAGTAACTAAATCGCGTGTGCCAACACACCCGCCCGGAAGGACGAAGGCCCGATGGTTTTTGTGTGTGTCCTGCCCGGCTAGATCGTGTTCACAGATTCACGGCGAGTCCCCCTCGCCGAGTTCCGGCTCGAGTACAGAGGTTGGAACCTTAACTCACTCACTCACTAATTATGACTTTGTGTCGGACGGGGCGGCGGACCTGCTGAGCTCCGGTCGACGCCGCAAAACGTTTTTCGAATGCATCGGGAGAGTTTTAGGGATGTTCGAGACAGGAATGGTAGGTTCGTGCTCGAAAGGTTTAAACGAAAACTTGAGCATCCCCCGTCAAGCATATTGAAGTAGTTAACAGCTACTCAAACTACTAGCTTATTCAAAGCACTGTTAAAAAAACTTTTCTTCGAGTCTCAATAGGGTCAATAAAGCATTATTTTTTCACCGTGTACATTCCCGATCTGGAGTACACTCTGGACTGCAAGTGGAAGTCGTCCTCCGATGGTCAGTTATCGGCCCCGTTGTTCGCGGTTTCCATAACTATACACACAGAGAGTTGTACAGAGCAAAGGAAGGACTTTACTGGAACAGAAAAGGACATCGAGGATAAAAGTTGGACGTTTGGCTGAAAGTGGTGGTGAAGAAGTGGTCGTTTATTGCACAATATTGTGTTTTCTCCCGTGAGAGGGGGCCAGGTTTGCAGTGCTTTTTCCCTATAGAGCGACTTTACAGTTACTATTTGTACTGGAACCGGGACAGTTGGCTGTACGGTGGTTGGTTTTTGGTTGAGTATTAAATTAAATTCTTCTAGTTTCGGGTGGTAGACAAAACATGCTTAATTGAAGCCCAGTACGCTGAAATACCTATTTGAAAAATATTGTTGATAGTTATTCCAAACATTTTTAATAAAAGCAATGTTTAATAACAGTAATGTGATAAGTAAGTGTGAGTCTTTTAAAATGGCAAAGGTAATTCGAGTTAGGGTAGGGTCATTCTCCGCCAACTCACATAGCAGTTGCCCCGACCCCTTTTCGATTTGCGTTAAAAATTGGTCCTTAGGGGTAACTTTTGTCCCTGATCACGAAGCCGAAGTCCTTTTTATATCTCATCACAGAGGGACGGTGGGACCTTTTAAATTTTTGAGCATGCGGAAAAAAACATTTTTTTCAATAATTTGCAATCTGAAAACGTGATGAGTAGGCTTAGTGATTTTTCACGCGAAAAATGGCAAATTTCACTGGTGAGCAGTTCTCTAGGATTTCGGTCATTCGATTTTAAACAGGACGTAATATTGAATGTTTGGTCCTTTTAAAATGTTAGTCTTGATTTTAAATTTTTGAAAATATTTTTTTCGAAAAGATCGGAATTTCTCAAATATTTGATATTTTAACATAGAAAATCGGACCATTAGTTGCTGAGATATCGACATTGAAAAATGGTGGGCTGTTTGGATGAGACTTAGGAAACATCAATTTTTCTGTTTTTAAACCTTTGCATTGCAATATCTCAGCAACTAAAGGTCGTATCAACAAAGTCCGAATAAGCAAAATATAGAGAATTTTCTCAGCCTTTCAAAAATATTTTTGTCGAAAGTGGGCAAACATGTGCACTAATTCCCTTCCCACGCCTTGTCTTTAACATCAATCCCTTCCCTACTAACCCCGAGTAGGCCGCGGCTAATCGGCTCCCCTACCACTAACATTTACACACAAGATCCTCTGTAATTATTAAGCCAAATGTAATTACAAAAGCCGACTCGGTCCTAACCAGGTCCCAGCACCGAAAAGGACCTAATAAAAATAATTTATGAAAAAAAAAAATGTGCACTAATTTTAAATAATGAAAAACTTCGACTATTTTCAAAAAAGTCACCTAAATATGGATTTAACTTGAAAACGGTGCACTGTATCAAAATTTCAGTAGAGTACTTTTTGATTGCAAATTTGATTTTACATCGAAAAATGAAGTTGCGAAATTTTTGCGACCAAAATTTCGATTTTTTGAAAAAATCGGTATTGATCAAAAAAATTCATAACTCGGTCAATGATTTTTTGCACAACCTGGAAATTTCTGAAAAGTTGGCATTTTATGTCCTCTAAAACATATCAAAAAAAAAAAAAATAAAAAAAGTGTTTTTTTGCAAATCAAGTTTTAGTGATAAAAAAGTAAAAAAAAATCATCAATTTTTTTTACCGTGTATTATTTTTTTTTTCAGTGTAGTCCGTATCCATACCTACAACTTTGCCGAAGACACCAAATCGATCAAAAAATTCCTTCAAAAGATACAGATTTTTGGATTTTCATACATCATTTTTGTATGGACAGCTGCCAAATTTGTATGGAAAATTATATGGAAAAACTAATGATGCAAAATGGCTTCTTTGGGCATACCGAAGGCACCAAAAAAGTTTCAGTCGGATTAAAAAACACAAAAATTAAAATTGAAGAAAAAATACCGCTCTGGTACCTTAATTTTTTCACGGAAATTTCGCGGAACTCAGAAAATCATAGGTTAAAATTTAATAAACTTCTTCTTATGCTTCATTATATATTATAATACAATAAACTAAAAAAAATCTTCACTAAATTTGAACGTGACGCAAAAAAAGCTATTCATTATTTCCAAAACGTGAATTTCACCTGACTATTCAAAAAACAAAATTAAAAATAAATAGACAAAAATAATCAAATCTATAACAAAATAAACAAAATATTATTCAATATCCGAACAAAACCAAAAAAGAGGTATTTTTTTCCACAGGATTTATCCATCCAAATAATCAAATTTCGTGAAAATTAAACAGGACTCTGAAAAAATCTTAATTGTTCATAAAATTAAAACTAGAATAAATTAAGCTTGATTTTACTTAATTTTTTCCAAAATATTCCTTAAAAAAAGAGATACAATTGTTATGCGAATAAAAATCTTTTTAAATATAGTTATTTCCTTAAAAAAAACTCATAAACTATCTTTGTTATAACTTGATGCTTTCAAAAATATGTGTTTGAATTTAACTGTTTTTTGTTAACATCATTTAAGTAATCGCAGCATTCTCTTCTCAATAGTTATTATAACAATTTAATGTTAATGTATGTTCTGCTAACAATTATTCAATTGGTTCACATCACGCTTTTCAAGAGATTTTTTTTAAATTTTCATAGTCTTAGTTGATGAACAGTTTATTATGTTGTTATTTTAAAGAACTGATTTGAGCTAATTGATAAATTTCACGAGATTTCACGGAAATCTTCAAATTTCACGAATTTCACGCTTTCCGTGAAATCGTGAAAACTCACCAACCCTAGTGATGAGATAAAAATGTGTATGTTTGGATTGGAGTACACCATATTCTTGATTTACACAACGAAATGGGGGTGTTTAAATCGAGAATCGCTAAAAAAAAGAATGTCCATGACTTAAATTTAGAATATGACTTAAATTATGAACATTTGGGATTTCGTAACTTTTCCGAGAATTTTCAATTTGTATCAATTGTATTTTGTTAATAAATGTTATTAAAACATTTTATCATGGTTTTGGAACACCTGGGATGTTCTAGTCCATCCGAAACTTCCGGAAATGTTGTGCAACAGGCTTACCAAAGAAACAAGTAAAAACTTCAAAATTAGGCTTTGCTGATGTGTTGGGATGTTTTAGGACATCCAAGAACTCCCTGGAGTTAAGATCTGTGGGTCTACCGCCGTAACAAGCTAGAGGTCGACGGTTTTTGACCCCGGAACATATCCGCATAGCTTCAGTGAGTATTGTAGACTAGTTTGCTGATGTGTTGGGATGTTATGGGACATCCAAGGACTACTTGGAGTTAAGATCTGTTGGTCTTTAACCGTAACAAGTCATAGGCCGACGGTTTTTGACCCCGGGATATAATCCGCATAGCTTCAGTGAGTATTGTAGACTAGTTTGATGATGTGTTGGGATGTTCTGGGACATCCAAGGACTTCCTGGAGTTAAGATCTGTGGGTCTACCGCCGTAACAAGCTAGAGGTCGATGGTTTTTTACCTTGGGACTAACCCGCATAACTTTAGTGAGTATGCCCCAGAACATCCCAACACATCATCAAACTAGTCCACAATACTCACTGAAGCTATGCGGATATATTCCGGGGTCAAAAACCGTCGACCTCTGACTTGTTACGGTGATAGACCAACAGATCTTAACTCCAGGTAGTCCTTGGATGTCCCATAACATCCCAACACATCAGCAAACTAGTCTACAATACTCACTGAAGCTATGCGGATATGTTCCGGGGTCAATAACCGTCGACCTCTAGCTTGTTACGGCGGTAGACCCACAGATCTTAACTCCAGGGAGTTCTTGGATGTCCTAGATCATCCCAACACATCAGCAAAGTAGTCTACCATACTCACTGAAGCTATGCGGATATATCCCGGGGTCAAAAACCGTCATGACTTGAAAAAAGTTGCGTAAATCGAGAATCGTTTAAAAAAAAGGTGACTTAAAAAAATAATATGGTGTATAGAGTTAGAAGTCAGGAGTCAGGAGTCAGGAGTCAGGAGCCAGGAGTCAGGAGTCAGGAGTCAAGAGTCAGGAGTCAGGAGTCAGGAGTCAGGAGTCAGGAGTCAAGAGTTAAGAGTCAGAAGTTAGGAAAAAATACGAAATTTTAAAATGATTTTTTTTTCTAAATGAAAAAATGACCCTTCTCGGTTAATGTAATTTCGAAAACTACATTAAATTTCCCAAAAAAATTACCTGTTCCCAAAAAAATTACAGTTAAGTAACAAAAAATTACAGAGTTTCTAAAGTTTTGTTTTGTGTTTTTCGATGAAAAATACGTTTTTTAATTTTTAGTACGCTATCAAATCGGCGCCGAATTTCACATAAAAGTCCATCTGACATCAAATTTCCAAACAATCATCATTTCAGTCTGCAAATTATTGAAAAACACGTGTTTTGATCAGGGACAAAAGTTACCCCTTTAAGACAAAGTTTTATGCAAATCGAGAGGAATCGAGACAACTTTTTCCAAATTCATGTGAGTTGGTAGAGAATTAACCAATAATTATTTTGCCTACACAAGTGGGTTTAATTTGAAATTCAATAAAATGTTACTGAGAAGAAATATTGATTTCACAAAAACATTAAAAGCTAACATTTCTGTGGAGCTAGTCAAATGATCTTAATTCAAATAAAAAACTATAGCACATCACATGAACTTATTCCTCTTAAAGTTTAAGCATGTGCGTCTGCATGTTTACCCGGAAACTCAAGATAAACGACTAGCCTCCAAACACGACAAAACACACCCTTTTTGGACTTCACCCTCGTCGTTTGTTTTCCCAAACACACACACCAAAAATGCCACCACACATACGGGAAAAAGGGGGATACCGCAAAAAGCACTACAAAAATATTTAATAAAGAGCATCGCGAACTTTCAAGTTTTATTTCCTGCTTCTTGCCCTACACACACGCAGACACACACACACTCACCCTTGCCTTACTGTTGGTTGTATTTATGGAAGGGTTCTTTTTTTTTGTTGCATCCTCCTTCCAACACCGAGCGTGTGTATTTTCCGCGACTTCTTTTGCTTACTCGCATCCATTACTGTGAATAAGTGTGTGTGTGTGTGTGTGTGTGTGTGTGTGTGTGTGTGTGAGTGTGTGTATTTGCCCCATATGATGCTCATATAGTGCTGGCTAAAGTCCGAAGCAGTGTGGCAAACAGTTCCTTTTTTTGCGAGTACTGTTTTTCCAGTATCACACACATTACACTTTTTCAACTTGATGGTCATTACTTAGATTCAGTACCACACATATAGTTTCACCGCGGTAGTGGCTTCTTGTAGGGTGCTGTGAGCGAGTTGTGGCTCTATAACCACGGCAATTGTGTCCAGGGCATTCGTGGAAATACAATGTCCCATCCCAGAGGGTCCCGGAGTACCAAACCTTCTTAGCATGGTGCTCCCAACGAATACAACCAAAAAAATCTCGGAGCGTATGGTGGTGTGTCCCCACGCTTCTTCCTCCCCTGTCGATTCAGAATTGTGTTGTTGTTCGAACACTCAGTGCTCAAACTCAACCCAATTACGAATCATCTCTGCGATACGGCTTTACGCAGTAGGCCTGGCCGCTTTAACGCTTGTGTTGTTTCAATGCATTCCGATGCAATGGCGCACTACAAATGTTAATAAATGACAAGAAGAGTGCTAGGCGTCATCTAACCTAAGGCACTCTCCAGGATCCCTTCGAAAGATTGGCTGCGCTAGGGTCTGATTAGATTAGATTAGATTAGTAGTGGCTTCTTGTAGGGTGCTGTGTTTTTTTTTTGTTGGATTTTTATTGCCTTTACGAAATGTTTAGTGCTGTTTTGTAATCTTAATGAAGAATATGAAATTTCTTTATTTTTTGTAAATTAGTTTAAATAATATTAGTAATTCGTAAAAAAAGCCCTGTTAGGTGAATTACGCCTTTTCCACCTTCTCCCAGAATAAAACAAAAAAAACTGGTCAAGTTCTTCAACAGTCCTGATCCTTCCGGAGATGCAACACATTTGCAACTCAGCGCGCTCTAAACAAGCTTCTTTTTTTGCTGGTTTTCCACATTTTCCGCGAGCGAGCCTCTTTCCATAAATTTGCCCCATTTTTTCTGGTCAGAATGTTGAGGACCGCGCGCGCCTTCCTCCGTAATAAATGGTTTTAATCAGGAAATTTTTCCGCTGTCATTAGCGACGTGTCTAATAAATTGTGCCACCGTGAGTGGATATTGCTAGGTGGATTTTTGGAAGTAAAATTGAGGGAAACTAGCACTTTTACTAAAATAAATACAAACAAAAAAATAAAACCAAAAAGACAGCAGGAATCTAACAAAAAAAGAGGCAAAATGTAGCGATCCTTACCATGTCAATATTCATTTTATAATGTTGGACGTGATTTTTAATACTTGATAATATTTTCCTTCAATCGATGAAAAAATTCACAAATGTTTCCTTTTTTAAACATTGAAAACGATTCAAATATAGTGTCGATTGCTAAAAGTGGGCAAATACTTTTTCAATACCTTATTATTATTTTTTTTTCCTTTTTTATCTATTGCTAGCCCGAGCAGACAGAATTAACTTGGGAATAACATTATCTGTTATTCGAAAATACTAGGCCAATAACATTTAATGTAATTTATAACAAGATTTGATATTCATCGGTATGATTTTTTTGTTATTGGATTGTTATTGTAATAACAGACTTATAACATTTTTAGTCATTCTTCGAACTTGGTTATTATTTTTTGTTATTTTAACAACAAATCCAATCATCTCAATGACAGGTAGAGGTAATCTCCATAACAAACAATGATATTTTGGCTTTCAACCAACATCAGACCAATAACAAATTTTGGTATGATAACATTAACTGTTATCAAACCCTTATGCAAAAATGGATTTTTCAAGAAGATTCCATAACACTTTCTGTTATTTTAGCAGTATTTGTTATTGAAATGGCATGAATTTTTTTATTACCGTCTGCAAAATTGTTTAAGTTTAGAAAGTTTTCGTTTAATTACAAAAAAAATGAGATGAACTACAAAAGACAGTACAAAATTAAAGACAATTTAAAAAAATAAAGGAAATTAAAAAAAAACTAATTGACCGTGAAAATAACTTTATTTGCCAAAGGAACTTTTCATAAAAAAATGCCAAAAATGCTTTTGAAATGTTTGTTTTACATCAAAAAGCTTTGAATACTCAATTCTATTTAAGCATCATGTTTTTTTTTTTCAAAAGCCAGAACCTATGGGAAATTGGACGAGCTTTCCGGTAAAAATATTTTCGAGACTGAAAAATCAAGTCTGTCATATAGAAATTGTCAAAAACCATCAAAAAACCTATTTTTTCAACATTTTTATTTTTTAAACCGCTGTAACTTCACAAGGATTGGACTTGGGACAATGGTCAATATGTAGACTTTTATGTAAAATCGACTCTCGTGACTTTTTTATGTTTAGAGCACTTTTGAAAAAAAAACAATTTCAGTAAATGATTTTCTTTTTTTTTTAGGTGTGTTGCTCCATCCTGTATTTTTCATGAGTCTTTTTGTATCATCTTAGGCTATTTTCACAAAAATTTTGAACGAAAAAAAATCGTGGGCTCACCTTCAAATTTGACTTTTAAACTTAAAAATCAAAAAATCTCATAAAAGTGGAGTGTTTTTTTCTTTCAGTGTATTTTTTTCGGAAAGCCCGTCAAATTTTCAACAAGTTTGTCTTTTAACACTTTTTGATACGATGCAACGGCTTCGAGATACAGCAATATTTAAATAACGAAATACAAAAATATTTAAAACACTTACGCCCTTCTCAAATGTCATTATCGAGTGTAACTGGCTCCATATACACAAAAATGGCTTATATAAGCGTAAGATAACATGTCTACAAAGTTTCATTGAAATCGGAGAGGGTCGGGTACAACCGATTCCCTATTTGACATGGAATTGCTCTATTAAGAAAAAAAATACACGAAAAAATCACGATACTTTTATTTCACGATTTATTACGAAGAATTAGGTTCACAAAACACTGAACATTGTTTTAATGCAAGTTGTTTTAAGTTAAAAGAATGCTGAGGTCAAAAAATATGTTTAAAAAAAAACATATTTTGCAATTCGAAAAAAAATATTCAGGAGATAAAACATTAATTTTTTTAAAGTTCACAAAATTTTCTACAATTTTTTTTACAATTGCTGGTTGCTGAGAAATATTATCTTAAAGTTCAAATTGTGTGAAAAATAAGTTGTTCTCAGTGTGACCTAATTAGGCACTATTTTTCAATTACGATGACTCGGAAAGCATCGGATCAATTTTCAATAGAAAAAAAGATTTATTTTTAATTTACTTTTTTTCAATTTAAACCCATTTTGTAAATCACAAATATTTCAAATGTTAGGTAAGAATTAAGAATATTGAAATTATTTTAAATAAATAGAGCAAAAAAATAAATCAGAAAAAATCATTTGTTTTAAAGGCAATTTTTCGATTTTTCGAGAAATTTTCATTAGAACGACTTAAATAATAGTAGTTTTATGTCTTGTAACAATCTTCTGGCGTTGTGGCTAAAATACCAAATTTTCCATCTCAATAAATTTTTCAACCAATTTTTGATCTTTAAAAGTTTTGGAAAGAAGATCTCTTAATTTTTTTTAATAATTTTAGGTTTGAAAGATTGACTTGTTTTTGTGACTTTGCTTATGTTTTTGAATATGAAAGTTTTTCGAAGTCAACTTTGGTTGTGTTTGTTGCTCAGATTTCCATTATTTTAAGTGAAAATAAGTTTATGACATTTTTTGTAATATCCCAGGATATGCCTCTACAGATATTTTACAATTTGGAAATAATAATAGTTTCATTCTATAGCAGAAAATGTTAAAAACAAGCAAACATTTAAAAAGAAAATAAAAAAAAAACTAAAATGCAATACATAATGAAAGGAAGCCAAATGCTTTTAGACAAAAACGTAAACTAAACAAAATAAATGTAAATTAATATACTAAAAATGAAACAAGAAAATATAAGTAAAGTTTTCGTAGAACAAAAGTTATTCAAAATGCCCGCATAAACACAGGAAACAATTGGGCATAAGAATTCTAATTTTCCAATCAAAACAGTTTATAAAAAAAAGAGTCACTACATAAGTCATAAATTTCCTGTCAGCAACAAAAATCCTGTCTGATACCCATGTTCCATTTACACGTCATTTTCACGACAATTCAAAAACAAACTGAAATGGCCTTCCTGGAAAGGACATCTTCAACCTTAAGGCGACCTTCTTCCTGCCTTGTAGGACCCCTTTTCCGGAAGCTATCGTTCCCCTTCACCCGCTTCGTTTCCCGCTTCCGCTCAAGAGCATAAAAGTGGAAGTGATTTACTGATAGTTTTATCATCCAACACTTGAGAAAATTAACTTCTTTTATGAGCCCTAAAAAGGAGCGACGCTGCCTTGTGTGGATATGTGTGTAAGGAGACTCTCAAGACTATTCAGAAGGACTAGGTCGGCTTTTGTCTTCAGCTGTGTAATCTTTCCTTTCAAACACACACACACAAGCTCATTCAAACACAGTCGGATTGTAGCTTTCTGGTGGATTTTATTGCACTTTTCCACCAAAGTCGAACGGAACGAGCAAGCAAATCTTTATTGAAGTTCTTCTCCTGCTTCGGGGGACATCTCTCTCACGGAGAAGCGGAGATTACACAACCTGCCCTTCTTCACACTCTTTTCCGGCAATCGCAAGCAAGTCCCACTTTCTTGTGCTGCCAATCTGGGAAATAAATATTGAGTCTAGACTCTGCTTCCAGTGCCACTCTAAACGGGCCGGAGAGAGACCCCATGCATCACTTGTGGAAGTCAAGTCATCCTGGGTGGGGATGGCTCATGTTATTCAATGAGCTTTCGAGGGAACACAAATAACCCGAAGGCGATCTATTAATTTCTAATTCCTTAAACTGAGCGTTTTGCTCCCGACGTCCAACGTCCTTAGCATAATGATAGTTTTCCGGGACGGAAATTGCCCGGAAAAATGAAAAGAAGGAACGGAAAAAGGGCAGAAACACGCGCGATTGAATCAATTATCACACTTTTGTTTATTCATCGTTGGAATTTCACCCCTTCAAGAAGGGAATGGTGTCGTTTTATGGAAAGAATCGCCAAACGAAAAGGTTTCTCTCAAATGAAAAAAATAAAATTAATTGATTTTTCCTACCTTTCCAGAAAAAGTAGGATTCAAAAATTAACTTATTGCCCTCAAAAGCCACCATTATGTCACCGTTAACTAACGAAAGGACCAACTTTCGCACAAAGTTTCATAATCGGCCACATTCGCGCGAAACTGAGCCGATACACACACACACACACACACGTTTTTAATTAAGTTCCTAAGACAGAGCACTCTTTCCCTGATACTCAATTCAGCCAACTTTCTCTTCAGCAGAAGATGGCAGACACCCTATTACTCGGTCGATGAGATTTCGCCACACAGTTGCTCAGGGCCTAGGAAAGGAAGACATTATTATTAAACCCCTTTCTCCTTTTGTTTCATCTATTCAGTGAAAAGGGGGTTCTTTTCATGCATTCATTTTCATCAGCTACATTATAAGAAGTTAATTGATGAGAGTGAATTGATTTCCGTTTTTGAATCAAATACGTTATTTTCAAAGTTAATTTTGTCAAATTGATTCAGTAAGCAAAAACCATTTTTTTTTGTTGGGAGCTGTCATTACAGAAGAGCAAGGAAAACGTTTGCAAAGCTTTAACCTTCTACAACCCATCCCCACCTTTAGAAGGGCTTCGATCTAAAAAATCGCCAAAAATCCATTTTTCAACCAATTTTTGATCTTTAAAAAGCATTGGAAAGAAGAACTCTCAAAATTTTTTTAGAAAGATTCAGGGTTGCAAGTTTAACTTGTGTTTTTTTCTAACATTTCCTATATTTTCAGTAAAAAAAAGTATGCAGTAATTTTTGTAGTATCCCAGACTATGTCTCTACGCATTTTTTTTACAATTTAAATGATGGTGGTGCCATTCATTAGCAGAAAATGTGAAAAACGAGCAAACAATTGAAAAAGTGACTATAAAATCGTGAAAAAATTAGATAGGCAAATTTCAATTATATTAGGTGGTAGAATAGGCCAAATGCTACCAAAAACGAACATAAACTAAACAAGATAAATGCAAAAAAAAACAAGAAAGGCATCAAACAAGAGAAGTACAGTTTTTCGTAGAACAAAAGTTGTTCAAAATGACTACCTGAACACGAGAAAAATTTAAAAAAAATGTGGGCAGTAGAGGGTAAACTGGATATGACCCTTTGTACGACCGCAAAGGATTTGAAATGGATTTGTTTAGGGCCCTATTGTCTTTTTATTTGGAGCCACTCAGGTTTTTTTCCTGCATTATTTTTGGATGATAAATTGAATTTGCATTCCATAAGTTAAATTTTGATTAAAGTGCACCACTTTCAAGTTACATATAACAATTTTTAAGGTAAAACAAGCCATTCTGGTCCATCCCTAAGATAGATATCTGCATAGAGCTGAGAAAATTTTCAACCATTTTCTTTTTTTACATTTACTTAACTCAATTAATCAAATCAAATAGCGTAAACCGGAGTGACATTGATGGGATTTAAATTTATTTTTCAAATATTATTCGAACGATTAGATTTTCTCATGATTTATATTTTCAAAACATTTACTGGGGGTAGGCCACACAATGTCCATGTACTTTTTACCAAATTTATTTTTTTCAATAGTGCTTTAAAACTAGTTTCGTTGAAAGCTTTAATCGGGGTGACTTTGATAGACACTATGTTTCTTACTAATTTCGGGTTACAAGTGTGCATATTGAATTCTATGAATGCTTAAATGTTTGTTTAGCTTAGTACATTAACTTTGTATTAAAAGTATATAAATATAGACGAGGAGAATTAAATGTTCAAAATTTGATCAAAATCAATTAGATTTTTTTTGCCTTCCTCACTGAGGTAAGGCTATAATCCTGCTCGAAAAAGTAACTTTTGAAAAACAGCTCGTAAACCTATATTCATGTATACCTATCGACTCAGAATCGAAAACTGAACAAATGTCTGTGTGTGTGTGTGTATGTGTGTGCGTATTCTCCTTGGTGCTCAAAATTCTTGCCAAGTTTTCTCGGCACTGGCTGATCCGATTTGAGTCAAACAAGTTGCATTGGGTCCGGTTTGGTGCCCCATACTGCACTATTGAATTGTTTGAAGATCTGATAAGTAGTTCAAAATTTACGTATAAAAAAGTGTCAAAGTTGCGAATCGGGTGCTGGAATTTTGGTGCCGGATCTCACTTAAATGCATTTAAACTATGTCCAGATCCATCATCCAACCCATCGTTGGTTAGGTAATCGAGAGACGAGTCCACATCATTGAAGATCTGGCAACCCTGTCTCGAGTTATGACCACTTAAAAGATATTTGTGTACTTTTTGAAGCCGGATCTCACCTAAATGCATGTAAACGATGTCCGGATCCATCATCCGACCAATCATTGGTTAGGTAATTGAGAGACCTTTCCAACGAGTCCACATCATTGAAGATATGGCAACCCTGTCTCGAGTTATGACCACTTAAGTGATATTTATGTACTTTTTTGAAGCCGGATCTCATTTATATGCATGTAAACGATGTCGGGAGCCATCATCCAACCCATCGTTGGTTAGGTTATCAAAAGAACTTTCCAACGAGTCCACAACATTGAAGATCTGGCAACCCTGTCTCGAGTTATGACCACTTAAGTGATATTTATGTACTTTTTGAAGCCAGATCTCACCTAAATGCATGTAAACGATGTCCGGATCCATCATCCGACTCATCGTTGGTTAGGTAATCGAGAGACCTTTCTAATGAGTCCACATCATTGAAGATCTGGCAACCCTGTCTCGAGTTATGGCCACTTAAGTGATATTTATGTACTTTTTTGAAGCCGGATCTCACTTAAATGCATGTAAACGATGTCCGGATCCATCATCCGACCCATTGTTGGTTAGGTAATCAAAAAACCTTTCCAACAAGTCCACATCATTGAAGATATGGCAACCCTGTCTCGAGTTATGACCACTTAAGTGATATTTATGTACTTTTTTGAAGCCGGATCTCATTTATATGCATGTAAACGATGTCCGGAACCATCATCCAACCCATCGTTGGTTAGGTAATCGAAAGACCTTTCCAACGAGTCCACAACATTGAAGATCTGGCAACCCTATCTCGAGTTATGACCACTTAAGTGATATTTATGTACTTTTTTGAAGCCGGATCTCACCTAAATGCATGTAAACGATGTCCGGATCCATCATCCGACTCATCGTTGGTTAGGTAATCGAGAGACCTTTCTAATGAGTCCACATCATTGAAGATCTGGCAACCCTGTCTCGAGTTATGGCCACTTAAGTGATATTTATGTACTTTTTTGAAGCCGGATCTCACTTAAATGCATGTAAACGATGTCCGGATCCATTATCCGACCCATCGTTGGTTAGGTAATCGAGAGACCTTTCCAACGAGTCCACAACATTGAAGATCTGGCAACCCTGTCTCGAGTTATGACCACTTAAGTGATATTTATGTACTTTTTTGAAGCCGGATCTCATTTATATGCATGTAAACGATGTCCGGATTCATCATCCAACCCATTGTTGGTTAGGTAATCGAAAATCCTTTCTAACGAGTCCACAAAATTGATGATCTGGCAACTCTGTCTCGTGTTCTGACCACTTAAGTTATATCTGTGTACTTATTTTTCTGGACTTAAAAAAATAGCTGAAATATGTGTCTAAACCACTCATATTACCCATTGTTGGTAAAAAGTGAGGAAGGCATCAACCACATAGGTGGATTAAGTTAGTTTTTATTTTAAAATATCACATTTTGTTGGTACCAAACGAAAGTTTTGGCAAAAATCAACGATTTTTGAAATTTGCTACATATATTGTTCTACCGAAAATGCCAATTAATCTGAAGATATTTTTGAATTCTGTTTAATAACAATTTAAATATGTAACTTAAAAAATAATTTTACCTGTTTCAGTACAAGTTGTAAAAAGAATCCAATGATTATCAATATTTTCTTAAGGCCATTGTCAACATTTTTTAAAGCTTATGTCCATAGACTATAATGATAGTCCAGGTGGACGGTGTCTCCATTTGAATGATTTTTTTTAAATGCATTGCATTTGTTTTGCAACCACAAAATTTCAATTTTTTCAATTCGGTTTTATTGGTGAATAATCAAGATACAATGAGTTATTTTGAAGTGCATAACAGAGTTTTGGAGTTCCTTACAGCTGTGTGTTGCATCATAATCCATTTAGGAACAATTATTTCTTTAACTAAGGCACTAGCAAGAGTAAGAAAAAACTATTAAAAAAACTTACAGAAATTGCAAAGGAAAGGGGATAGAGGAAGAGAAAGCTTAATACTAGATCACAGAAAATTTATCCTTTGTAGATGTGTTTGATCATCAGTTCCCCAAGGGCCAGGAATTGTTCTGCCTTGTTCCGGCAGCTCCGAAACCGCGTCATCATCTCCCCCGCGAGAGCAAAGAACTCCGGCAGGGTGAAGAGATCTTCCCCGGTGACTTCTTGCTGGGCCGTACTGCCGCTACCGGCAGCGACCACGCTGGCGAACGAACGCCCCCAACCAGGAGGGAACGCTGAGTTTTCCGCTGGAACCGTACGCTGTCCAGCTGCAGGAATGGCTGCGCTCGTACTTCGCTGAGGAGGGTGGGACGCTTTCTTCTTCCTCTTTTCCTGCTCCTCGAGGTAGGCCTTGCGCGCGACGCATCCGCGGTAATTGCCGGTATGGTTGCCGTCACAGTTCGCGCACTTTATGCGCGGCTTGGTTTGTTCTGCCTTGTCCCCCAAGTCCGCCTTTCGTGGCAGTGCGCACGCCTCCGAGAGGTGTGACTCACCGCACTTCACGCAGCGGGGCCGGAGGTTGCAGTTCCGCGAGCCGTGGCCGAATTTCTGGCAACGGTGGCATTGCGCTACGTCCGTCGGGTTCTTGGTGTAAAACCGCCAGTTTACCCAAAAACCGTCCAACGTTTTAGTCCGCCGCAGGTCTTGGATCTTGACGGTGCCGCGGTCGAAGTACAACAGGTACAGTGTGTGTGTACCTGTTACCGTTGTCTTGCGCGAGAGCACTTTAATCTCCCGCGGTTTTATTCCGGCGTCCGAAAGGTGACCCTTCAGGTCGGAGATCGGACGGTCTTGATAACCCTGCAAGACAACCTTAACAGGGGCTTCTCGGGGTTGAATGTGTAGAAGTTGAAGTTGCTACGCTTCAATTCTTCAAACACCAGGTCGAAATTCTTTTTGGTCAGTGTGATCACTTGCACTGCCGACTTACCGATTTTCAGACAATATCCGAGGCCTTCCAGCAACTCGTCAACATCGTCCGCTAACGTTTCCAAAACAAAAATTGGAGGTGGTCTACGTTCCGCTGGAGAGTTGTTCTTTTTTGACGTCGGCACTTTTTTCCGTGCACGACCATCATCGTCGTCGTCGTCGTCGGTAGTGCTGCTACCGTCAGAGTTGTTATTTTCTTCGTCGTCGCTCAGCATCTGGAACTCGTTCCTGATGGGGATGTTGGCGGATGTTGATGTGCCACTGGTCGTGGCACCGGAAGTACCGGAACGGGTTCGCACTGGTGATCTTGGGACATATCCAGGATGTAGTAACTTTTTCGATGCCTTCAGCGCTGACGCTCCCCTGCGCGATGGCGGCCGACACGGCGTTGGTTTGTTTACCTTTTGCACACGGCCGGTAGACGAACTTCGCGGGTTTTTCGAGGCCGCACTCGAACTGCCACGGCCACGGCCGGCCTTTGGCATGCTGGAGAAGCAAACTCGCGGGTAACCACAATCAATTACGGCGAAAAAAATCGAAAAAAAACGATGGAGCACTGAGCACTAGCTGCATGCTCTCGTGCGTACACGGAGGGAGCTGAACCACAAAATTTCAAAAAAATTAAAATATAGCCAACAATTTTATTTTTGCGAGAAAAAAAGTTTTTGTGGTGTTCATAAAAAATATTTCATAAAAGTTCAAAATATTTTTTAACGAGCCCAACGTGCTAAATATGATTATCAATACAGATGGTTTTCAGTTGATTAGACTTTTATTTCCACTGAAATTTTGATGTCTTTTTAAAAAAATATTTGTTTTGCCGCTGAGTTACATAAAATTTTTAGAATCATACTGACCGTGGTAGAGAAGTGTTCAAAGTACCTCAAAAAGAACTTTTTATAAAATTTTGAAAAGTTTAAAAAGTTAGTTAACTATAGTTAAGAAAATGTTGATGAAAGTCATTTTTTTAAACTTCTCTAAGTGTCATGATTTCCTCAATGAACATGATTTTGAATCGGAAAACGGAATTTATTTTCGGATTTTTGGACAATTTTCCACTAGGAGAACGGTAAATAAGTTTGTAAATAATAAATAATATGTGTTTTTGAAACACAATTTAAAAAAATCTCCAAATTTATAGGCAATTTCAGTTGAACAAATTTCATGTAAAATGTGAAAAATTGTGATTCGTGCTTCAAATTCAGTATAAAATACAATATATATCAATAATTTTATAAACAAAACCAGTTTTAACAAATTTCACGCCAAATTCCGTCTTTTTAACAATTTTACCTAAAGTTTATATGTATTTTGTTAAAAAGTTTATAAACTTAGTTAACTAAATATAAACATTTTTTTTTCTTAAAAACTATATCAGCTGCAAATAAAGTTTTAACATCTTAAATGTGATTTTAACAAGAAAAACTATGACTTGATAGTCAGTCACCCCAGAATTTAAACTAAGAATTTTTAACGTAACTATTTTTCTTAACACTATTGAAAAAACTTTTTTTACAAAATAGTGCATAGACTTTGTGTGGCTTACCCCAGTACATGTTTTAAAAATAAAAATCATGAGAAAAACCTAACCAGTTGGAAAATATTGCAAAAACAAATTGAAATCCTATCAAAGTCACCCCGGTTTATGGTACTTTGAAAAATTCTATACCAAGGTCACAAATTGATAATATTTTGTGTTGAAAAACAAAACAAACAAAATCAGGGTTTGACTATACTTTCATATTTTTTTTTCTATTTTTCTAAATATTCCGTATCAGGAAACAGACGTTATAACTTTTAAATGGCATTTTTGTATGACCACCACTCAAATGTGTATGGAGACTTGTACGGACAAATGTATGGCGAAAAATTGCTCATTTGGGCACACCAAACTTGTATGCAAAGTTTGAGGTCGAAAAGCAATAATATTCATCGTTTACCGAAGTCTCAACCAATTGCTCTCCTTTCAAAATGAAAGACACATCTTAGTCGTCGTTTACAAATTTTATTTAAGTATTTGTCCCTCTGCGCTAGTCAAGGTCGAATTTCAAGACAAACTTTCAACATTTTGAAGCAAAAATTATCACAAAATAAATTCTACATAATTTGCAAAAAAAATCTAACTATTTGTAAAAGTAAATGTCACAAATGTGTTCTTTAAAGTTTAAGTTAATGTTTTTCAATGAAATTGATTTTTATGTTGTTTTGGTTTTTAAAATTATAACAACGCAAAAAAAACAATTTCAGAATGATTTTTAATGTTATTGTTTTTTTTAACTTAAAAAGTAAGACAAAATCAATGCCAAACTATTTTGAATAAATTGTAAAACGTTAATTTTTGTACGTTTAATTAAATCTTCCAAATGGGTAATTCTCTACCAACTCACACGAAATCTACAACCTCTACAACTTTGTAGAACATTATTACACTTTAAAAAATAACCCTGCAATGATAGAAAAACACGAAATTTTAAAATGAAAAATTTTGTTCTAAATGAAAAAATGACCCTTTTGGGTCAATGTAGATTCGAAAAGTACATTAAATTTCCCATAAAATGACATGTTCCAAATTTTTGTACAGTCAAGTAACGGAAAATGGGAGAACTTTTGAAACTTGTGTAGTGTTTTTTTTCGATGAAAAATACGTTTTTTCGGAATTCTGAGTACGCCATCAAATCGGGCGTCTAATTTTACATAAAAGTCCCTTTGACACCAAATTTCTATCTCATCACCGTTTCAGGCGGCAAATTATTGAAAAACACCTCTTGTTTCGCATGTTCAAAAATGGAAAGGGTCGAACCGCGAGTCACGAGATATCAAAAAACGGACCTCGGATTCGAAATCAGGGGCAAAAGTTAAAAAAAGTTTCACGCAAATCGAAGAGGGGTCGGGGCAACTGCTGTGTAAATTGGCGGAGAATTACCCAAATTCCTTTCCTCAGTGAATCTGAAGAACAAGGAAACAGAGACATGAAATGAATTTTATCTAAATTTAAAAGATCCTTCAAAACCATCAAGGCTGTTGCCAATCCTCAAAGAATCGCAGTTCATTTTTTGTAAATTTTCACTCAACGCCAGCACGCTGCTATCACGATGTAAAATCACCCAACTTCATTAGCATTTCAAAGACAACATAAATCTCGTGCCAGCCAGGGCCTGCTCTAAACCTGCGATATGCAAGTGAGCTGCAACAATGGCACCTCGTAAAACGCTTCACTTTAGTGCTGCTACTCCTTACAGAAGTGGTGCCACCATTTGCAACTCAAAGGATGGACGTGACACGACGGGACGCGTCCCCGGCCCCAGAATTAATATTCAATTAGTTCAACACCTTGTTTCTCGCGTCACGCTCAATTATCGCACAAGCCAACCCCCCCCCCCAACCCACGTCAAGTTCTGTGCGAGGTGTCGGCGAAGTTGTTTTTTCAGATTTGGAAACTACCATAAACTAACGGGCACGAAATCTCACCCGTTTTAACACGACGTTTACAAAGCGAAAAACTCCCCCGACGAAAAAAGTCATCTTGCAGCCACAATCTCGCTATAAATTCCCAATTTTTACGACGTCAATCATGTGAACCCTGAGAAATGCGAGAAACTTGTGTATTCCCACGACTAGTTCTAGTTCATGTCCCGGCCAGATTAATCTTGCGGTCTCGCGTCGAGGGAAGTCGGTGCCTTTTTCTTGTCATGTAAATTGAAACTTGGAGCGGGCAGTAAAGTTTAGCAACTTATGGCCGGCGTTCACGCGCCACTTTTCGAACGGTGAAGGAGGGTTTTCGAGAAATGGAATATATGGACGGACATTTCTAAGAGGCATCAATCATTTTGCCAAATTTGGAGCGTTAAGAGAGTTGAGATTGGAATTTTCCGATATAAATACTTTTTTTATAGGTGTTTTTTTTTTCTCAGAATGAACCTGAGAGCAAAATTCTCTCAGCTATCAGGAGCTTTATTCTTTCAATCCGTTCTCTGTATCTTTTTACTCTTAGCCAAGATTTTTTTTTTCTTATGACAAGGCTGCTGTGCTCTTTTAGGTGTAGGAAATTAGAGTCTCGTTCGTAAAATTGATCTCCCAGAAAACGAGACGCATGAACAAGAAAAACCCAAAAACAGCTAACGCAAATAAATTTATTAATTTTCCGCCCCATTCATTCTTCACTTCCATGTTATACATATGAATGATCCCAGTGAGTGCTCTCCGACACTACAAGGAAAAGTTGTTTCTCATCAACAGTGGCAGCAAAAAAAAAAAAGAACAAAAATCAGACCACTCGACAAAAAGCCACCCGAGACACATACGAGAAGTTAACTGAAAATCGTGAGCGGAAATCACGATTTTTCCCACATCCCTAGAGGAAAACACACACACTCAGTTCAAAGCGAAGATTGACTCTTGAGAGATGCTCGTCGTCCACTTGAGTGCAAAACAGCTTCAGCCTCGATGGTGTTTGGGGAGTTCCTCCAGCCACGACCTCTTCCTCCTTTTTTTTTTGTTGCTAACGATTGTACATCACTGATTAAATATTTACACTAAACGCAGTTGGAATCGAAAGAACTTGGGTTTTTGCGCTGGTGTTGCTCCCACTTTGCTTGCTGAATGTATAAAATAAACAACCCTGAAGCTGAAAAACTGTAATTTGTTTCGAGAAATTACACCTTAAATATCATTTTAATTTTATCCGTGAAATTCAATATTTTAAATAAGTTCCATATATTTACAAATTTGTTGAAATTTGATAACAAAACGAATAAATTTTTCACTGTGCCAACCTCAAGTAACATGTACCAGCATTTAGCAAATCAACTGATAAACAAGCGCCCACCCCCACTCCCAGTCGCCCCTTTCGCCGGCAAAATTTCCTCGGGAAAGCGGGAAAATCTCTCACACATATCGTGAGAAATGCGCTCGATGTTTGCCAGATAAATCCTTCCATTTGGAGCAAGATTTGTTTGCGCTCGTGGTTTTTGCCACCGCGCCCTGACTAAATTCAAACGGTTTTTGGGCTGGTGAGGGGAGGGGGAGACTCTGTCGCAGAGGGGAAGAGTTGTAAATCGCACAATTATCAGTCGAACAAGGAAATATTTGAAATTTCTGAGTAACGGCCCAGATGGGAATCGTGCCGGCATTTGGTTGGAGGGAAAATATTTTTCGGCACAAAATTTTATGTTTTAAGGGAAAAATTCAAATCATTTATTTAAATGATATTTTCAATTGATTTTTGATTGATTTCGGAGAGAAAGAAATATTTTTTTAATATTTAATTTATTAATTTTTGGGTTTTTTTTACAAAATTCAGCAGAGATCCGTCTGATAGAACAGTTAATACCACAAACTAGATTAACTGCTTGATTTTCTTAACATTCAACCGAACATTCATTTCCAATTTTTATAATCTTCAGCTCAGAATTAACCTCGGAAAATCTTTATTTTAAACCTTACATTGAAATGTAAACCAACCAAATTAAACGTAATTTTGAAGTGTTAACATTTAAGATAATTAATCTTTCTAACAATAAACAAAAATACATCAATTGAAAAAAACACAAACATTATGCCTAACTATCAAAAAATTTGAACAAAGACCGTTGCAAATATTTTTCAGAGATTATGTGCTCCCTTTTAAATTATTGCAAAAATCAGGGGGCGAACAAATTTGGAGCAAATTTAAATGAAAATAGAAGTCTAATCTACTGAAAACACTCTTAAATTCATTTTTCTGGATAACCATATTTAGCAAGTTTGGATTGGTTTAAAAGTATTTTTAATTTATGAAATTCCGACCCCAAAAATTTCTTTTTGCAATTCCGTCGAGAAACTACTTCCTTTTCCTGTAATTCTTGAACGACGAAACAGCCTACTTTTCTGTACCAAAAATAACATAATCGAATAGTATCCCTTTTCAAAACAAATGCTGAAAAGTTCTACTTTTCAGCACTGAAATGGATGCTGAAAAGTTGATTTTTTTAGCACTTGTTAGGAAAAGTTATACTTTTCAACATTTTTTTGATTTGAACGATTAATTGACTCAATTCATGGACATTTGTCCTATAACTCAGGTGTCGACGGTGCTAACTGCAAATACACAGATCCTTTTAAGAAGACTGGCTGACGCAACAGGTGTTTTTCGGAATTGCAAAAAACGTTGTATGGAAGTCGTTGCAAAACTTGATTTTTCATCACTCGTTGTATTTATCTAACTCGTTGAGCCTCGTTAGATAAATGTACGACTCGTGCTGAAAAAATCTTCTTTTTGCAACTTGTTGCATAAACTACTATTTCAGCAAAAAAATGTACCACCTCGCGTTTCACTATTACAACACTTAGATATTTTGGAAACAAATGATTGCGAACAACCGGACTTGTGTAGAATGCATTTTAAACACTTTTTTCATTCAAAAATTGAAATCATGACTCGTAATTTTAATTTTAATACTGTTTTAATTTGATACCCCCCTTCCTATTTGCCACGGCCGAACGGTATTGCAAAATGCTTTATACATTATGCCAGGGGTGACCAAAGTATGGCCCGCAAGTTGATTTTTTGTGGCCCGCGGACTCATTTTGAAAGACCTTGTAACATGGCCCTTTGACTCGTCTGTAAAGTGATTTTTTGACAAAGAACTTTGTCCTAAGGTTTCTATACGTGGTGTCAATCCAAAATTTTCGCGAAGCGAAAACGTTACGTGACGAATTCCCCTCTCGGCAAATTTCCCCTCTTTTTGGTGCACGCTGGTTGGATGAACGAACGTTTCCCAATCAGTCAATCGAGAGACGTGAGATTGATGTATCTAAAATCACCCCCTCTCCACCTCATAATTTTCGGATCGTCGACGAGCCAACAAAACTCGGCTCGGTCGGTCCCGAAAATTCATTCTATTGCTGGACGTCGACGAGAACACATCAGAAGCAGATGGCCTGGTGGCCCGGTAGCAGACGGCCTGGAGGTCCGAGAGCAGATGGCTTGGAGGCAAGGACCAGCTAAGACATGCCAGTCGCGGGAGTCGATCATTGGAACTGGCCACCACCTGGACTGGAGTGGCCGGAGGCCCCGCGGATGTTCCGATGGGGGGACATTTGCCGGACCGTAAGAGTTGGGGCAATATGGGTATCAAACTTTATGGTTTTTGATACTGGACATGTAATTTGACATTTCGGCAGTAGTGGCCACAATCCGGAGTGGCCGGAGGCCCCGCGGATGTTCCGATGGGGGGACATTTGCTGGACCGTAAGAGTTGGGGCAATATGGGTATCAAGCTTTATGGTTTTTGATACCGGACATGAAATTTGACATTTCGGCAGTAATGACCACAATCCGGAGAGGCCGGAGGCCTCGCGGATGTTCCGATGGGGGGACATTTGCCGGACCGTAAGAGTTGGGGCAATATGGGTATGGGACTATCCATAAACCACGTGGACACTTTTTTAGGGATTCTCAACCCCCTTCGTGGACAATTGACCATACAAAAAAATCTTTTTTGTATGGAGAGTGGACAATCGCCATACCCCCCCCCCCCTAAAGTGTCCACGTGGTTTATGGATGGTCCCTATCAAACTTTATGGTTTTTGCTACTGGACATGAAATTTGACATTTCGGCAGTAGTGGTCACAATCCGGAGTGGCTGGAGGCCCCGCGGATGTTCCGATGGGGGGACATTTGCTGGGCCGTAAGAGTTGGGGCAATAGAGGAGAAAAGCAACTCGCGACAAAATTTTGAGGCTAGGAATTTTGACAGGTATGATTTTCGTAAAGTATTCGCCTCCTTTTCTCTCCCACAGAAAACTGGGGACAATGTAGCTGTCAAACTAGGCCAAAATGTTAAAGTCACTCACAAAATGAAGTTTGAGTGATTTGAATTCATTTTTGACGTCACGATCTTCTCCTCTATATGGGTATCAAGCAGTTAAAATATATTGCTTATTAGGCATGAAGTAATAAATAGATTACTGCGATGCACATTTTTTTGGGCCGCTGCGAAAATCTGTTTCTGGAAATTTAGAATAACTAACTCTAATCATTAAGAGCCCTGTAAAGGGTAGTTTTTAATGTCTGCTGTTCAAATTTCCTTTACTGCCGCCGATTGCTTGCAACAGCCTTGCAAAAACATTCCCGCATCTTGGTAACTTTCGAGTGGTGAAGGAAAGTAAATTGATTTCACTTCGATTTCTTTTTCAGCTCCACTTGCAATTTCCGTCCCCTTAGTTCGATAGGACGGTTATTGTAAGGGGGGAATTTGGACCGGACATTCTTATCGAAAATTTCAACAATCATCTTGCAAAGTTCTTTGTCATACTGGTCATGTGTAACATAACCACCTGCACCTTTTTTTAATTTGGTTTGGTTTA
The DNA here is from genome assembly GCF_015732765.1 of Culex quinquefasciatus. Taxonomy (NCBI): domain Eukaryota; kingdom Metazoa; phylum Arthropoda; class Insecta; order Diptera; family Culicidae; genus Culex; species Culex quinquefasciatus. The sequence goes on from NC_051863.1 coordinate 183,168,075, forward strand.
AGCTTTTTTGTGAACCTTTTTCATTTTCTGTTAATATAAAAGTAATGATTTATACGACACAAATATTTTGATGAAAAATCTATATTATTGAAAGGTTAAATGTGATTGAAACTTTCATCAAACATTTTTGGAGACGAGTTATAAAACGTTCAAATTTGACTAAAGAAAACTAATAAATTAGCTAAAAATAGGTATTTCATACTAATTTAAAAGCAATAGCGCCCCATTTTCTTATGTGTTGGGCCTTACACTTATTTTGCACTTAGAAACCTTTCAGCTTGGAATTCGTACTAAGTTGGACATTTGAATAAATTGACATTTGGAATCAATTTGAAATCTGAAATATCAGACCAAAAATTGAATATGTTATTTTTAAATTTAAGGATTGATAGTTGAAAAATCCTTTGACAACGATTTATCGTTAAAGTTGCCCTTTGTTTATAAAGAAAATTATACAGATTTTCATAGTTTGCGTCACACGTTTATTTTTTAAAATTAAATTTCATAAGGCCGTTGCAAATATTTTCCAATGTTTTTAAGTTTTTAAGAAGGAAAAAATCAATGTGTAAATTTAGTAAACTAAGTTTCTAAGCTTTTTAATAAAATACATATAAGTTTTAGGTAAAATTGTTAAAAAGTCTGAACATGAAAAACATGTCAATTTTATTCAACATATTCCCTCGAAATGGTCACAGAGACAAATTTAAAAGCATTTTTATGGTTGAGAAACATGGGTTTTACTCACTGATTTAAAAGAAATTATACTTCTCAACCAAAAATACAGATAATATTTTTTTATTTGAAAGACAAATTAGAAATTTTGTATATTTTTATAAAACTGTATGATTTTTTCAAAGCAGTCAAGCGATTAATTGATCCTCACACTCATTTTAAACATTAAAATTTCTTTTCTATACAATTTTGTTGCCAAATATAAATCAGAATAATTTTCAATAAATTTCAAATTTCCCGGGAATTCCCGGGAAATTTGTAAAAAAATACCGCTTCCCAGGATTTTTTTTTAACCTCGGGAAATTGGACGCTCTACTGAAAACAAATTGAAATGCATTTTCCTGCGTTTAAAATCATGTTTAGCATGTCTGGGATCGACCAAAAATATTTTGATTGTTCGTCAATACTTCGATAGTTTGAAAACTACTTGGAATACTATTGAGTGCAATACAACTGGACAGGTGTAAAATGTAGTTTAAAAACTCTTTTTTCATTAAAATTTGAATACCATGGGATGTTATTTAAATTATTCTATTTTTGTATTTTTTTGCCCCCTCCTCGACTTTGGCCAGAGTCGAGGGACATACACTTTAGCGATAATTTCAAGGGCCTTAAAAGTTTGATGAAAATAAAAGACCATTCAATTCAGCACCACAATTCTTAGTTTGAACCAATTGATTGGAAACTTTTCTTAACATTCCAACGCCCAAGGCTCCAAAAAAGTTGGAACGGTAACTTCAACTCGCTGGTTCTCGGGCCTAACTCAACCAATCAAGATGATTCTTCTTTCCAGTGATTTGTTAGGATGTTTAGATGATTCTAGAACTTTGCAGAACTTAATTTGATCAAATTTGTAATTTTTGCGATCAAAAACATCGTTCCAACTTTTTTATTCGCGTGTAAAAAAAAATCGCCAAAAATTCCGAGGAGGCAATCTTTTTAAAAAAGGTGGAACGATGTTTTTGGTCGCAGACATTACAGATTTGTTCAAATTAAGTTCTGCAAAGTTCAAGAATTATCTAAACATCCTAACAAATCACTGGAGAGACGAATCATCTTGATTGGTTAAGTTAGGTCCGAGAACCAGCGAGTTGAAGTTACCGTTCCACCTTTTTTGGGAGGCTTGGGCGTCCGTGTAAGTTGGACATGCGTTGGGCGTTCGAGTGTTAACAAAACTGTTGAAAAAATGCAATTTGTTGTTCTCTAATATTTAAATGTTAAAAATGTATAAAAATCAAGAAATTAAAAAAAAATTGGTAATAAATTTATTTTCCAGTTTTATAAATAAAGATAACGCAATTAAGTTCATTCAAATAATCTTTTTTTCACATTTGGCCCGCAAGGTAATGTGAGCTTCAAATTAGGCCCGTTATTAAAAAAACTTTGGGCACCCCTGCATTATGCTGTTACCACAAATTTGCAAAATATTAATTAATTTATGAAAATATATTTTTTCCTTTTAGTTTTGCGTCTTTTCCCAAGTTTTTTTTTATTTTTTTGGCTAAAAAGCCTTTTATTTGATTATAAAATTTAAAAAAAACCTCATACAATTTTTTTTCACAAAATTATATTTTTTGACTTCTATGTATTTTTATTTTTTTATTTTTTGATGTTTTAGTGGACAAAACCCCGCAACATTTTGATCCATAGAAAAGTACGGCCAACAACTTTGTCACCGAGCCATGATTTAAAAAAAAATATGTCTTTTGAAAGAATAGAAATAAAAAAGTTTGATTTTAATTGAAAATTAGCAATGTTTAGTTTTTTTAAATAGTGCTCACTAACCTGTCCAATTCTGAGGTCATGTCGAGGAATTCTAGGTGCTCACTTCTTAAATTGTAAATTATTCTGTTAGAAACAATGTTTTCTCAGACAAAAAAAAATGTATAAAAAACTTTTTCGCGGGGTGCCTTCAATTTGCTAAAAAATCATTTTTTGAAGAATGTTTCAAAAATCGATTATAATCAATAAATAAAAAGTCATTAAGCGATTAATTTGACCAAAAGTAAGGTTTCTTAAATTTTATTTTTCGAAGCTTTTTTTAGAAATGCTCATTTAATTAAGTGTAGCCAAGTGAAAATCATTTATTTTTATAAGCATTGAATTATTTGAAATTGCATTTTCAATTCTCATGCTTTCTTTTTTTTTTGAAATTTAATAAATTATATTTAAAACAAAAATCGCGCCATCTTGAAAAGGTTCTTTCAAAAGACCGGAGTTTAAAAAAGAACCGCGGTTCTTTTTTTGTGAGCCACGGTTCGTTCGTTCTTTTCAGTGAACCGGCTCTTTGAGCGGCTCGTTCTTTTTTCTGCCCACTTCTACCAGAAATGTTTACAAAAGTTTTTGGCCACCAGAAATTTGTTCAAAATTGAATTTTGAGTCGATGTGTATACTACGTGTAGATTGTTCTAGGAGGAAATCTATGAAGTTCATTTATTGAGTTTTTTACAGCATTTTGTCAGTTAGTCAACATTTTTAACATATTGTAAAAAACGAAGTTGACTTTATAGCTGTCGGCCACCATTGCTAGTACCAACCACTAGTGTCTTCCTTTTATCTACAAGGACTTCGCCGCCCTGGGCGGCGCCGAATACCCATATTTACACAAAGAATATTGTCCTGATGTTTATTATTGAAATATTATTTCTAACAAATTGCTGAAAAGCTTGAAAAAATCAAATCTCGCTGACTCATTTAGTGCAAATGATTTTAATAACAATTTCATACCTCAACCTCTTACAAACAACCAAACTAACATTTCAAAGCAATTTTCATTCCAAACCCCACCACGGTTAGTAATATTTACACAAATCCACCTTCCGCCACCGTGACACCCACTTGGTGAACTCAGGGATTTTGCATCCGCAAACCCCCCTTCCCACCACCAGTGCCGTTAGCTTGGAAAGTTGGTTTTATAAATTGCTTCCTGTCATGCATCATACATCATCGGAGAACAAGCCACCATTTCCTTAAGGACTTCACCTCTGAGCTCGCTTTTCCGAAGCTACAATGTAACCGATTTGCTCGCGCTGCCGTAAAACGGTAAATCTAATTCACATTTCACCCATTTCGCTTCCCAGGACCCCCCCAGGTTTTGCGTATTTGCCCTTTTTCGGCGCACTCATCCCCACTTGGACAAACGTCCGACTTCCGAAAATCAGTCATAAATTGGCTGTAAATCATTCGCTAGTGCAACGGGCGGGTATCAAGATTCGCGTCCAAAAAGTTTGGCCGTTTTCGGAACCGTCTGTCAGGGGGTTATCTGGGCCGGATCTTTTCGTGCACCAACCCCGGGTCGGGAAGCGCCACGTAGCCACGCGTGGCTTTTCCGGAAGGGCAAGGTGTGTAGGGCGCACAGTGGGAGCAATGGTGGACAAAATTAAGTGGGAAACGTTGTTTTAAAACTTGTCAAAATCCATTTTTGACAGTTTTCACAAGTTTGTCATAAACTGCCACTTCAAAAGTTGGTATTCTTGTGTACAATATTGTATGCAAGATTAGTTCAAATCTTTCAAGATTATTGTTTATTGAGACCACAGACTGAACAGACCAAAAAAATGAAATTGAAGTTACGATGTTTTTTTTTTTTTGAAAAACTGATTGAAATTTAACCCACTGTGCAACGTGTGTGCAGTCCAGCGGAGGTGTGAATAATGTCGGTTCCAACTATAAACCAACCTAACCAGCTGAAACCGACCGACGATTCCGGGGGCCCCTGAGTTATGATTGTTTGTTATGCAAAGTAATTTCGACGGTGGGCCGGATCGCCGGTGATTTAGCAGGACTCGAAAATTGGTGTATTTTTGTCACGATTTGCGGTGTGTGTTTCGACCGTCCTCTTCTTACTTGGCGGGTGTAGCAGGATTCCAATCACCTGAGGTTGCTCATTCATATGGAAGCTAGGCCGTTGAATTGTAAATTTCCTTTTGGCGAAGGGTTCGATTTCAAGGGTTAGGACGGGATTTCACAAGGTGACTGGCAGCAACAAATGTCACACTCGAAATTGACAGTCAATTTGGGGTTGTAAATTTGATTTATTACTGGGAAAAGACAGCTTTCTACTGATTTGAAGAAATATTTGATCATTGTTTTTTCATAACAAGGTCTAGTCTATTGATTTTTCAATCGAATCGCATTTCTTCTAAAAGATTCATCTCTTTTTTCTGCTAGCAATAAGCCAGTTCAAGTTGCGCTTCTAAATGATGATAAATCACTTAACTTCAGCATCTCTATCCCCTTCGCAGAGCTACAATCTTTCCCAACAAGGACGAAGCGAAATCCTTTCCACCAACAGCAAACCCCACAGCCACCGTTTAAATTTAAATGCTCTTCCGGTCGAAACTGTCAACAGCTCGAGACATCTATCTTGTTGTCTAGCTCGTTATTTGTGCATTTCTCCAGCACTGTTGGGTTTATAATATAATATCATCACAGAAACAGAACGTCGTCGTCGTTGGCTTGTTTGCCATTCGAATTTGTACCTGCTGCTATCTGCTACGATTTCACTTTGCTTCTAGATATTCCGAGCTGAAGCCCAACAACCTTGACGTACGAGCCTTGAAAAGTGTCTCCGCCCTGAAGGTGGCTCCTTTCAAGGTATTTCTATAACCCTATGTTAAATGACTAAACACACACACACCTTTGCCGGAGACAACTCCATAAACAACAACAGGTGTACTTATTTGTATTATTTATTATTCCGATTCCGTTTGTGCACTTGCCCGGTCGGTTCGAAGCCAATTGGTTTATTGGCTGTAGGTCACCGGGCATCGCACGTGAAGCTCTGGCGCAAACGAGCCTCCACCTCTGGTGGACACCGTGAAAAAAAATGCGACTTGCATGCAACATTGCATTCAGGTCAACGCCACTTGCACTGAAGTCACCTCCGGTACAAACTTGCATGCAAGATTCAGAATGTACTGGATTCAACAACCAGATGGCACCGCTTTTTTCACTGTTCTTATCGCTGAACAAGGCTCTAATTGTCGGGGTTTTGCCCTGTGACGGGGCCGTAAATTACCCTTGTCTCTCGGTAAGTGATAGTATTGGGGATGGGGAGGGGGTGGAGCGTGTATTGGCCATGTGAAAGTGAAATGAATGAATGAGACAGCACTCCGGAGGGTGTTCCACGATGGTCGGACCCAAATCCCAAGGCGAGGCTTTTCACCACACCGGCAAATTGCCGGTTTGGCTACTTGAACTGACAGGTGGTGTTGTTAGAGTGTCAGTTACTGGGTCGGCCAGTAAATGGTACAAGCAAATCAATTGAGTGTCTGCTAGTGCCCGCATAGTCAACAACCATACAGTCACCATTTGTCGAATGATTTTTCCTAAATGATCTTAATAATACACCAAATAGGGTGCAACCGTACATTTTCCATTCCCCAAACAATCCTACAATTTATTAAATAGGTCGTTAGGTAATGTTACAATACATTTTTACAAGGGATTTTTTTTCGTGGATCATAGTCATACCCTACCCCAAATTGTTCAATTCTTATTTTATGTGAACCGTACCACAAATTAATAAAATATTATTTTAAATGGTGAACTGCTTTACCGACACTTACCGACACCATCTGAAAAGGGAGGAGCCAAAAAATAAACTTTACAAATGTTCTGGGAACTATGGATTTAACGGGAATGGTAAGTATATGATTATTAATGGTGAGCGTTTTTTTTGTAATGTCCGGGATTTGTTACCGCTTGATGATGATGTCTCCTGTTGATTCTTCCGTGGTGCTGCCGCCTTATCTAATTGAGCTATCTCAGTTACATTACGTTTGGCGGTTTAAAATGCATTTTATTATGAAATGCGGCCTCAAAATTTATCATAAATATATCGTAACATGTATGGTAGAACCATACAAATAAATTATAGACCAATCACATGGCGAACAGTTATCGTTCTGATAATGGTCAATCAATTGTTTAAATTATTTGGACTTATAAAAATTATCACGAAAATAAATTAGTTTTACATACAAACTATATGGCAAACAGGTATATCGTTCCATGAATTGTTGAACAATGGTTTGAATTGTTGGGACTTAGGAAAATTTTCGCTGAATTCAGGTATATCGTTCCATGAATTGTTGAACAATGGTTTGAATTGTTGGGACTTAGGAAAATTTTCGCTGAATTCAGGTATATCGTTCCATGAATTGTTGAACAATGGTTTGAATTGTTGGGACTTAGGAAAATTTTCGCCATAATTCAGGTATATCGTTCCATGAATTGTTAAAGTATTATTTGAATTATTCGGACTTAGGATTTTTTTTTTTTGCTGTAGTTCAATTGGCTCAATCATACAATACCTGTTTCAAATAATCCTAAGCGTTTGGCGAACAGTTATATCGTTCCATGAATTGTTGTACAATTGTTTGGATTATTGGGACTTAAGAGTTTTTCGCTGAGCTTCAAGTACTACGTCGGCTATGGTACCCTTATGTTTTAACAATAGCTGTTCCGAAAAATCCTTACCATATGGCGAAAAGTTACCCGAATAAAATTATATGATGATATGCATTGTCAAAACCATGCAGTTACAATAGATATTATAATATTTATGGTAAGTTTATGGTTGATTTTTTTGAACTTCATTGGAATGACGATAAAGCTATCGTAGATTTCATGGTTACAGCAAATTTCATGGTTTTGTTATTGGAAATGTTATAAATTGAAACAATAAAACTACTGTACATTTCATGAATACAGCAAATATTATGGTTTTGTTATTGAAAATCTCATAATGCATTTTTTCCATTTTTTTGTTACAGTAAGTTTTATAGTAATGTTATAGTTGCGTAGTGTGGACTTTTTTTTAACGATTTTTTCAAAATAATTTGAATCATGTAATAAAAGTATTGAAAATATTAAAATATTAAAATATTAAAATATTAAAAAATTAAAATATTAAAATATTAAAATATTAAAATATTAAAATATTAAAAAATTAAAATATTAAAATATTAAAATATTAAAATATTAAAATATTAAAAAATTAAAATATTAAAATATTAAAATATTAAAATATTAAAATATTAAAATATTAAAATATTAAAATATTAAAATATTAAAATATTAAAATATTAAAATATTAAAATATTAAAATATTAAAATATTAAAATATTAAAATATTAAAATATTAAAATATTAAAATATTAAAATATTAAAATATTAAAATATTAAAATATTAAAATATTAAAATATTAAAATATTAAAATATTAAAATATTAAAATATTAAAATATTAAAATATTAAAATATTAAAATATTAAAATATTAAAATATTAAAATATTAAAATATTAAAATATTAAAATATTAAAATATTAAAATATTAAAATATTAAAATATTAAAATATTAAAATATTAAAATATTAAAATATTAAAATATTAAAATATTAAAATATTAAAATATTAAAATATTAAAATATTAAAATATTAAAATATTAAAATATTAAAATATTAAAATATTAAAATATTGAAATATTAAAATATTAAAATATTAAAATATTAAAATATTAAAATTTTAAAATATTAAATATTTAAACATTTAAACATTTAAACATTTAAACATTTAAACATTTAAACATTTAAACATTTAAACATTTAAACATTTAAACATTTAAACATTTAAACATTTAAACATTTAAACATTTAAACATTTAAACATTTAAACATTTAAACATTTAAACATTTAAACATTTAAACATTTAAACATTGAAACATTTAAACATTTAAACATTTAAACATTTAAACATTTAAACATTTAAATATTTAAACATTTAAACATTTAAACATTTAAACATTGAAACATTTAAACATTTAAACATTTAAACATTTAAACATTTAAACATTTAAACATTTAAACATTTAAAAATTTAAACATTTAAACATTTAAACATTTAAACATTTAAACATTTAAACATTTAAACATTTAAACATTTAAACATTTAAACATTTAAACATTTAAACATTTAAACATTTAAACATTTAAACATTTAAACATTTAAACATTTAAACATTTAAACATTTAAACATTTAAACATTTAAACATTTAAACATTTAAACATTTAAACATTTAAACATTTAAACATTTAAACATTTAAACATTTAAACATTTAAACATTTAAACATTTAAACATTTAAACATTTAAACATTTAAACATTTAAACATTTAAACATTTAAACATTTAAACATTTAAACATTTAAACATTTAAACATTTAAACATTTAAACATTTAAACATTTAAACATTTAAACATTTAAACATTTAAACATTTAAACATTTAAACATTTAAACATTTAAACATTTAAACATTTAAACATTTAAACATTTAAACATTTAAACATTTAAACATTTAAACATTTAAACATTTAAACATTTAAACATTTAAACATTTAAACATTTAAACATTTAAACATTTAAACATTTAAACATTTAAACATTTAAACATTTAAACATTTAAACATTTAAACATTTAAACATTTAAACATTTAAACATTTAAACATTTAAACATTTAAACATTTAAACATTTAAACATTTAAACATTTAAACATTTAAACATTTAAACATTTAAACATTTAAACATTTAAACATTTAAACATTTAAACATTTAAACATTTAAACATTTAAACATTTAAACATTTAAACATTTAAACATTTAAACATTTAAACATTTAAACATTTCAACATTTCAACATTTTTATTCAATAATAGAAACGGCAAAAAATATTAAGGATCACAAAACGAACACACCATGACACCTGAACTGGGCAACGTTCCCCAAACGAACGCACCATGGCGAGCTGTCATTTGTTTTCAATCGCGCGCGTGTTCGATCCTGTTTGTGTGGCGCAGTTGAAATCGAAAATACTCAAGTCGAATCGCGTGTGCTCGTGAAGGAAGTTGTTCCGGCGTTCGTTCAACATGGTTCTGATGGACAAATCCACCGGGTGACCGAACCGGATCGGCGGGATGGCGGAATTTTCGCATATTTGGGTGAGTATTAGGAGTTTTGTTGAACTTGCCTAGGGCGGAATCCCACCCGCAACAGCAGCAGGCATTTTCAGGCAAGTAGTATGCCATGTTCTAAACAAAAAAATGTGTTTCTCTCTTTTACATGGACTTCTTCCACCGCGTTCGGTTACGGGACAAAACCCACCAGAAGCGCTTGATTGTGAGAGGAGGTCCGGCGCCTGCTGCGGACACTCCCGGCCGAGTTTGTTCCGGATGGTGAGCTCGCCTCGTCTGGAGGCGAACATTGTTAGGTGAGTTGTGAGTTGAGGCTAGTAAGTAGTTCAGAAAACTTTCAAACAAAGGTCAAGGAATTAGGGCCACGAAATGATTTTTCATAAACGGTACGCAGCTGAAAAGTAACTGAAAATGACAGTAATTTTGGACGTTTTTCGCGTGGTGCTTGTTTACAATTTTTTTGTTGAATAAATCAAACAATTTGGATGTACAAATTTGAATGCAATTGAAAATCACAATCGTTTGAGTAATTTTGTAATAATTAATGTTCCATTAATTTGTTTTAATTTTCTAGAAATTAGCAAATTTAGAAATTAGGAAATTAGGAAATTAGAAAATTAGGAAATTAGGAAATTAGAAATTAGGAAATTAGGAAATTAAGAAATTAGAAAATTAGGAAATTAGGAAATTTGGAAATTTGGAAATTAGGAAATTAGGAAATTAGGAAATCAGGAAATTAGGAAATTAGGAAATTAGGAAATTGAGAAATTAGCAAATTAAGAAATTAGGAAATAAGGAAATTAGGCAATTAGGATATTAGGATATTAGGAAATTAGGAAATTCGGAAATGAGGACATAAGGAAATTGAAAACAGGAAATAAGAAAATTAGGGAATTAGAAAATTAGGAAATTAAGAAATTTGGAAATTTGGAAATTAGGAAATTAGAAACTTAGGAAATTAGAAAATCAGGAAATAAGGAAATTGAGAAATTAGCAAATTAGGAAATTAGGAAATAAGGAAATAAGGAAATAAGGAAATTAGGCAATTAGGATATTAGGAAATTAGGAAATTAGGAAATTAGGAAATCAGGAAATTAGGAAATTAGGAAATTAGGAAATTGAGAAATTAGCAAATTAGGAAATTAGGAAATAAGGAAAAAAGGAAATAAAGAAACAAGGAAATAAGGAAATAAGGAAATAAGGAAATTAGGCAATTAGGATATTAGGAAATTAGGAAATTAGGAAATTAGGAAATTAGGAAATTAGGAAATTAGGACATTAGGAAATTGAAAACAGGAAATAAGAAAATTAGGGAATAAGGAAATTAGGAAATAAGGAAATTTGGAAATTAGGAAATTAGGAAATCAGGAAATTAGGAAATTAGGAAATTGAGAAATTAGCAAATTAGGAAATTAGGAAATAAGGAAATAAGGAAATAAGGAAATAAGGAAATAAGGAAATTAGGCAATTAGGATATTAGGAAATTAGGAAATTAGGAAATGAGGACATTAGGAAATTGAAAACAGGAAATAAGAAAATTAGGGAATTAGAAAATTATGAAATTTGGAAATTTGGAAATTAGGAAATTAGGAAATTAGAAAATTAGGAAATTAAGAAATTAAAAAAATTAACAATTAAGAAATTACAAAAATAGAGAATTAGGAAATTAAGAAATTCGGATATTCGGAAATTAGGAAATTAAGAAATTAGAAAATTTAACAATTAAGAAATTACAAAATTAGAAAATTTGGAAATTCGGAAATTAGGAAATCAGGGAATTAGGAAATTAGGAAATTAGGAAATTAGGAAATTAGGAAATTAGGAAATTAGGAAATTAGGAAATAAGGAAATTAGGAAATTAGGAAATTAGGAAATTAGGATATTAGGAAATTAGGAAATTAGGAAATTAGGAAATTAGGAAATTAGGAAATTCGGAAATTAGGAAATAAGGAAATCAGGAAATCAGGAAATTAGGAAATTAGGAAATAAGGAAATTAGGAAATTAGGAAATTAGGAAATAAGGAAATTAGGCAATAAGGATATTAGGAAATTAGGAAATTAGGACATTAGGAAATTGAAAACAGGAAATAAAAAAATTAGGGAATAAGGAAATTATAAAATTAGGAAATTTGGAAATTTGGAAATTTTGAAATTTTGAAATTTTGAAATTTTGAAATTTTGAAATTTTGAAATTTTGAAATTTGGAAATTTTGAAATTTGGAAATTAGGAAATTAAGAAATTGAGAAATTATAAAATTTAACAATTAAGAAATTACAAAATTAGAAAATTAGGAAATTAAGAAATTTGGATATTCGGAAATTCGGAAATTCGGAAATTAGGAAATTAGGAAATTAGGAAATTAGGAAATTAGGAAATTAGGAAATTAGGAAATTAGGAAATTAGGAAATTAGGAAATTAGGAAATTAGGAAATTAGGAAATTAGGAAATTGAGAAATAAGCAAATTAGGAAATAAGGAAATAAGGAAATAAGGAAATAAGGAAATAAGGAAATAAGGAAATAAGGAAATAAGGAAATAAGGAAATAAGGAAATAAGGAAATAAGGAAATAAGGAAATAGGGAAATAAGGAAATAAGGAAATAAGGAAATTAGGCAATTAGGATATTAGGAAATTAGGAAATTCGGAAATGAGGACATTAGGAAATTGAAAACAGGAAATAAGAAAATTAGGGAATTAGAAAATTAGGAAATTAGGAAATTTGGAAATTTGGAAATTAGGAAATTAGAAAATTTGGAAATTAGAAAATTTGGAAATAAGAAAATTTGGAAATTAGGAAATTACGAAATTAGGATATTAGGAAATAAGGAAATAAGGAAATTAGGCAATTAGGATATTAGGAAATTAGGAAATTCGGAAATGAGGACATTAGGAAATTGAAAACAGGAAATAAGAAAATTAGGGAATTAGAAAATTAGGAAATTTGGAAATTTGGAAATTAGAAAATTAAGAAATTAGGAAATTAAGAAATTAAAAAAATTAACAATTAAGAAATTACAAAAAGAGAATTAGGAAATTAAGAAATTCGGATAGTCGGAAATTAGGAAATTAAGAAATTAGAAAATTTAACAATTAAGAAATTACAAAATTAGAAAATTCGGAAATTAGGAAATCAGGAAATAAGGAAATTAGGAAATTAGGCAATTAGGATATTAGGAAATTAGGAAATAAGGAAATTAGGAAATTAGGAAATTAGGAAATTAGGAAATTAGGAAATTAGGAAACTAGGAAATTAGGAAATTAGGATATTAGGATATTAGGAAATTAGGAAATTAGGAAATTAGGAAATTAGGATATTAGGAAATTAGGAAATTAGGAAATTAGGAAATTCGGAAATTAGGAAATTAGGAAATTAGGAAATTAGGAAATAAGGAAAGTAGGCAATAAGGATATTAGGAAATTAGGAAATTAGGACATTAGGAAATTGAAAACAGGAAATAAGAAAATTAGGGAATAAGGAAATTAGGAAATTAAGAAATTTGGAAATTTTGAAATTTTGAAATTTTGAAATTTTGAAATTTTGAAATTTTGAAATTTTGAAATTTTGAAATTTTGAAATTTTGAAATTTTGAAATTTTGAAATTTTGAAATTTTGAAATTTGGAAATTTGGAAATTTGGAAATTTGGAAATTTGGAAATTAGGAAATTAGGAAATTAAGAAATTGAGAAATTATAAAATTTAACAATTAAGAAATTATAAAATTAGAAAATTTGGAAATTAAGAAATTTGGATATTCGGAAATTCGGAAATTCGGAAATTCGGAAATTAGGAAATTAGGAAATTAGGAAATTAAGAAATTGAAAAATTTAACAATTAAAAAATTACAAAATTAGAAAATTACGAAATTAGGAAATTACGAAATTAGGAAATTACGAAATAAGGAAATAAGGAAATTAGGAAATCAGGAAATAAGGAAATTAGCAAATCAGGAAATTAGGAAATTAGGAAATTAGGAAATTAGGAAATTAGGATATTAGGAAATTAGGAAATAAGGAAATTAGGAAATTTGGAAATTTGGAAATTATGAAATTATGAAATAAGGAAATTAGGAAATTCGGAAATTCGGAAATTCGGAAATTTGAAAATTAGGAAATTAGGGAATTAGGAAATTAGAAAACAGGAAATTAGGAAATTAAGAAATTAGGGAATTAAGAAAATAAGAAAAAAAAAGGAAATTTGGAAATTAGGAAATTAGGAAATTCTGAAATTCGGAAATTAGGGAATTAGGAAATTAGAAAACAGGAAATAAGAAAATTAGGGGAATTAGGAAATTAGGAAACTAGGAAATAAGCAAATAAGGAAATTTGGAAATTCGGAAATTAGGGAATTAGGAAATAAGAAAACAGGAAATTAGAAAATTAGGGAATTAGGAAATTAGGAAATTTGTAAATTTGGAAATTAGGAAATTTGGAGATTAGGAAATAAGGAAATTATGAAATTTATAAATTTAACAATTAAAAAATTACAAAATTTGAAAATTAGGAAATAAAGAAATTCGGATCTTCGGAAATTAGGAAATTAAGAAATTTAAAAAATGAACAATTAAAAAATTACAAAATTAGAAAGCTAGGAAATTAGGAAATAAGGAAATTAAGAAATTTAGAAATTAAGAAATAACAAAATTAGAAAATTAGGAAACAAGGAAATTAGGAAATCAGGAAATAAGGAAATCAGGAATTCAGGCAATAAGGATATTAGGAAATTAGAAAATTTGAAAATGTGGAAATTAGGAAATTTAAAAATTAGGAAATTAAGAAATAAGAAGATATTAAGAGTTTTAGAATTTAAGAATTTTAGAATTTTAGAATTTTAGAATTTTAGAATTTTAGAATTTTAGAATTTTAGAATTTTAGAATTTTAGAATTTTAGAATTTTAGAATTTTAGAATTTTAGAATTTTAGAATTTTAGAATTTTAGAATTTTAGAATTTTAGAATTTTAGAATTTTAGAATTTTAGAATTTTAGAATTTTAGAATTTTAGAATTTTAGAATTTTAGAATTTTAGAATTTTAGAATTTTAGAATTTTAGAATTTTAGAATTTTAGAATTTTAGAATTTTAGAATTTTAGAATTTTAGAATTTTAGAATTTTAGAATTTTAGAATTTTAGAATTTTAGAATTTTAGAATTTTAGAATTTTAGAATTTTAGAATTTTAGAATTTTAGAATTTTAAATTTTAGAATTTTAGAATTTTAGAATTTTAGAATTTTAGAATTTTAGAATTTTAGAATTTTAGAATTTTAGAATTTTAGAATTTTAGAATTTTAAATTTTAGAATTTTAGAATTTTAGAATTTTAGAATTTTAGAATTTTAGAATTTTAAATTTTAGAATTTTAGAATTTTAGAATTTTAGAATTTTAGAATTTTAGAATTTTAGAATTTTAGAATTTTAGAATTTTAGAATTTTAGAATTTTAGAATTTTAGAATTTTAAATTTTAGAATTTTAGAATTTTAGAATTTTAGAATTTTAGAATTTTAGAATTTTAGAATTTTAGAATTTTAGAATTTTAGAATTTTAGAATTTTAGAATTTTAGAATTTTAGAATTTTAGAATTTTAGAATTTTAGAATTCTAGTAACAGCTAATTTAATAGCATTTATACCGAAACAAACATAATATTCCCTATGTCTAATTTAGTGTGTTTCTCTTTACAGGGGCCTATTCCACTGAGGATTGTGCTTCATAAATACGCGAGAGTTCATCCCAAATACGAAGCAGTAGTTCCGGCACCGGCTACAAACATTTCGAACAACGTCATAAAGTTCGGATTGAAGCAGAATATTAAAAGACGCGGAAAAAGTACTATTTTTTTAAATCTACGAAAAAACTATAAAAATACAATAAAACTCACCATATTGACCATTAATTTCAATGTATAAATATATGTTTTACAGTACAATTTAGTGGAGAGAAAAATAAATACAATGAAAATACAATGAATCATACTGTAGTTATTATTTATTTCAATGTACGAATATAGTTTAAACCGTACTATTTAGTATGGAAAAATCCATGAAGAACTGTGAATCTACTGTGCAAACCATTGTAATGGTTACTGTTTTTATTATAAATGTATGATGTTTTCTATGGTCAGGGTAATTTTTGGACGGAAAAGGCATCAATGAAAATACGGTAGAGTATATAGTTTTGGTTTTTTTGTATGGGGAAAAGTCGAAATTTTTATGGTGACTGTGCCTAACAATACCCCTTTTTTATAGTAATTTCCCAAAATAAGATATATTCTATGGTGAAAAAACATAATGGCTACTGTAGAATCATGGTAAAAATAACCATAGAATTTATCGTGTGATAACCATAAAATCTACTGTTGGTTTATAGTAAAACTTTATGCGGGTATATTTCTCCATGAATTGTTGAACAATTGTTTGAATCATCGGGACTTAAGAAAATTTTCGCTAAAATTCATTTTTGGCTCAATCATACAAAAACTGATTGAAATAATACCAAACATATGAGGAATAATTATATCGTACCATTAATTGTTGTGCAATTGTTTCAATTATTAGGACTTAGGAAATTTAGGAAATTTTCCGCTTAGGTTTCTTTGACTAAATCATACCGAGTATCATAACTTTTATCATACCGGCTACAGTACTATTATGTTCTAACAATAGCTGTTTCGAACCATCCTAATCGTATGACGAATAGATACCGTTCATTAAATTGTAGGAAAAAAATCAACCATTCGAATATGTCAAGATAAGTGTAACAATTCGGGAAATAGTACCATTTTAATTTTGTTGTATGGTCGTGACATTATATCAATAATATCACAAATGGTAACCATACCAGAAATAATTTTCTTATGATTTCGACAGTTTCACCTTTGGTATTTGATTATGCGGGTGGCAATTAGTTCAAATTAATTTGTTACACTTTAAGCAAGGATGCAAAGGTACTCTCCAAAACCATGACCAGTTGTACACTCTTAAAAGTCCAACGATTCAACTGCACTGCTTATTGAGTGATTAGAGGGTCACCGAGCGACTCCGGTTTCAAGTACGACAACATCACGCAAATGAACACCCCAGAAACACCAATTTTCCCATCCAAATGACTTTTTCTTTTTTTTTTTTTGCGGGTTCTCCCCCACCCCCTCATTTTCCCCCTGAAAGGAAGACGTTTTCCGATTATCGCCACGTTTTTGCCGCAAAAAAGCGATAGAATAAATACCAATCTGAGTCACCGTAAAAAAATCTCAAACTGCTGGATTTGAACCCGGACGCACCGCTTGCGACCAACGCGCTTGCTAATTAGGCTACCGAAGCCATCGCTGTCAAAGCTATTTTTACTGTGTTAGCGCCCCAACCCGCAGAGTAGTAGTGTTGGTGAGTGACCGTCGATTCTGCTGGCCAGTTGAGTGGTGGCAATATGACGTTTGCTTCGCAAATCGGATGTTTACGTTTGGCGTGCGCGCCTTTGCCTTCAATTTCCTTTTTGCTTTCCTTCCGACTTTTATGAGCGTCGTTAGGGTTTCGATGTCTGCGTTTGGCGGTATGTTTGTGTGTTTGTGTCCTCATATTAGGATGGTTTGCTACGAGGGCGGGAATCAATTTGACATTGGAATGGGAAAATTGCCGATAATGATCTTGCTACTGTTGTTCAAATTTATTGCCGTCGTTATTTTCAAAAACCCCCCTCGTTCTCTTTGATCGATGGCCCCAAAATGTCCACAGACAGCATGTTTAGCGAATTGAATGGAGGAAAATATTGCTCACTTGAAAATCTGTTTTTTTTATATTTATTTGAAATTTTCAAAAACTGAATTTTCAATTATTTATTCTCGACTGTTTTTGAGTCTACCCTTTATAAAAGTTTTTTTTAAACATCTACAACCCAAAAATTGAAAAATTGATCACCTGAGTAGTTTTCTCCGTTTTCGCAAATCAATTTTTCAACTAAAAAAATTTGTTTTTTTTAATGCCAGAAAATAGAGGTGGCAAAGCCGCTCTTTTTAAGGAGCCGCTCATTTTCGTTCGCTCATTAAAAAGAGCCGCTCCTTTGAATGGCTCTTTCCCCCTTTTTTAAAAAAATGGATGAAAAGTTTTTTTAAGAAACATGTGATTTCATGAGTTATTTCACATTGGACTTTTATAAATTATATGACAAAAATAAAATAAAACTGAAAACGAGAGATGCCCTTGAAAACCATAGATCTTGATGGTCTCTTTGTCAAGATTTCTACTCGAACCTAAACATTCGAGTAATTGAATGGCATCCAAACTTAAATCTAGGAATTAATTGCTATTAATTTTAAAATTGCGTTTTTTTTCTGCATGAATTGAACCAATGCTGATATTTTATGTGGAGAAAATATTCTGTTGACTTTTTTCTACATTCTGATCTTATCGATAAAGTCTAGAAACGCTTAAGTACACAGAAGAAAAAAAATGATGGTAATA
This sequence comes from Culex quinquefasciatus, assembly GCF_015732765.1. NCBI lineage: Eukaryota > Metazoa > Arthropoda > Insecta > Diptera > Culicidae > Culex > Culex quinquefasciatus. The sequence goes on from NC_051863.1 coordinate 183,186,229, forward strand.
TTCATCAGGAAATGGTGACAGATCTTGTGGCAAAAAAAAATGTGTAATATTACATCAGGAATTGGTGAATTTTCATCAGTTTCTGATGAATATTCATCAGGTTCACATTTTTAAACATTTTTTGAGTAATATTACTCAAAAAATAAGTAATATTCAACCTACCAAATTTTCAACATTCCAAAATTCAACTTTTTTTTGCTGTGTATAATCGGACAAGAGGATTTAATATTTTTTTTTGCAAAATCTCTAAACAATTCAGTAAATTTGTGGTATTATTTTACAAATTATGCTATTTGAAATGCTCAAATTTGTATTCCGGTAATACCTTGATAATCTTCAGTTGTACAATGAAAAGTTTTTTACATGTTGCTTAGAAATTTATTTATTATTATAAACATTGTGTTATTTGAAATAGCATTATCAATTCTCATGCTTTTTTAAATTCAATAAATTATATTTATAACAAAAATCATGCCATCTTAAAAAGGTTCTTACAAAAGACCGGAGTTTAAAAAAGAACCGCGGTTCTTTTTTTGTGAGCGGTTCGTTTGCTCTTTAATCGGCTCATTCTTTTTTTGCCCACTTCTACCAGAAATGTTTACAAAAGTTTCATTTAATTAACCAAGGAAGATGTTGTCTTATCAGGCCATTGTAAATATTGATAAGTTTTTGTCCCCCTCCTTCAACAATGAGCTGAAAAATCAGGACGCAAAAAAAAAATTTTTTTTTTTCAAAAAACTTAAAATTTTTAATGGAAATAGATGTCAGATGTTGAAAACAATTTTAGCATGTCTGGGATCGATCAAAAATATTTTGTTTTTTTTTTTGTAAAATTCCGTTTGCACAGTACCGCAAAAAATTTTTTTTTCTTGTAGAAAAGAATTCAATACTTAGATATTCAGGAAACTAATGATGGCAAAACAACTGGAACGGTGTAAAATGAATTTTAAAACACTTTTTTCATTCAAACATTAATAGCATGGCTTACGATTTCAATTTTTATGTATATTTTTTTCCACCGTCCAAAATTGTTTTTTAAGTTTTTTGTTCGTTTTTCAAATTTTGAAAAAAAAAAACAATATTTTCTTTGGATCCTGAATTTTCACTCTGGCTCATAAGATTTCTTTTCAAGTTCCCTAAAACATATCTGAAAATTTAGGAAATAAAAAAACTTTTTTTGGATGATTAAAAGTTAATTAGATAAAACCCGTTTTTTGCCTACGTGTACCAACTTTTCTGATAAGTTCTAATCGAAAAAAAAACGAAACTATTGGCACTACGCCCCCCGGGGCATGGCCTTCCTCTAACGTGGGATTTCTGCTCCAGCGCCTCTGACGGGACAGGAGAAACCGGGACCGACGTTTTACTTCACCATCCGATAGAAGCTCAGTGGATAAGGCGGGAATCGAACCCGCGTCTCATAGCATCATCGGGATCGGCAGCCGAAGCCGCTACCCCTGCGCCACGAGACCCACAGTTCTAATCATAATCTTCAATTATGCCAAAGACACTAAATCGATCAAAAAGCAAGAAACAGAATTTCATACATTTAAAAAATCCAAAATTGTATGGTGACCTATATGGAAAAACGAATGTTGCAAAATTCTTTCTTTTGATGTAGAGAATGTCTGGACAACATGTCATCCAAATAATAAAAAAGGAAATTCAAAAATCGCGAAAAAAAATGCGCAATCGTAGAGGACTACTCTTAACATCTTTGTTTTTCTGTCCTTGACGACGTTGTTACAAATTGAGCATTTCGTAAATGATTTGTATAATGACTTTTTATTTTTTTTTTTTCGAGAAATGTAAAAATAATAAGTAAAGTAAAATAAAATGTAAAGTTTTTTCAGAAAAAGTTCAATAAACCAAACTTCCAGTTTTTGCTTTTTGAGTGTTTTTGAAACTGCCTTGAGTCAGGGGACACCCAAAAAGCAAAAACTGAAAATTTTGATTATTGGACCTTTTCAAAAAAAACTCCAGAAATGTTTCATTATATCAAATTTTATTGATTTCACAATAAAGATTATTTGTAAATTCTTTTTTATTTTTTTATTTTTTTGAATGAATGAAATGAGCTCAACATCAAATAAGTTAGAAGAGATAATTTAGTGAATGCATTTTGAGAGAAAACTTTCTAATTATATCTTTAATGTTAAACTTTATTTGAATGAAAAAAAACAAAAACAACAAAAGATAAACATGCTCTTTTGATTTTTTTTTTTTTCTAAATTTAGCACATTCAAAATATAAAAAAAATGTATTTATTATTATTTTTGCTCAATTGATTTAGCATTTTCCAAAATCAATTAATTTAATTTTTTTCACGAGTCAGATCAACAGTTTTCAGGACATCGTAATATTAGCACTTAATCGGAAACAGCTAAATGTGTGTTGTAAAACGAATGATTTCGATTTTTGGGAAACACGTTTAAAAGAAACTCCTTTTCCTTAATTTTCATTTTTTCCCAAAGCCAGTAATCACACAGAACAAAAAAAGATGCATTTGAAAGGTTGAAAATTTGATTGGTTGAATATTACCTCTTTTTTAAAAAGTCAACCTGATGACAATTCATCAGAAACTGATAACAATTCACCAATCCCTGATGTAATATTACACATTTTTTTATGCAAAATCTGTCATCATTCCCTGATGAATATCACCATACTTTTTTTTGTGCAGAGATCTGTTCACCAGCGCTATAAAAAGAAGATATTTTTTTAAAAATGATCGGGCCAAATATTTCAAAAGAATAATTTTTAAAAGTTTAAAATCAGCCTTAAAATGATTTAAAGCAAAAAAGAAGCTTGTGATGAAATTCTTTACTTAACAAAAGTCATTATCAGTCAAATGCAAATTTTATTTCAAATTTTTGTCTCTCGGCCCTGGTCAAGTTTAAGTGGAGGCACAAAAAAAGTACAAAAATCAATAGGGTTTGATCAAGTCAAACATTATCTCATAAATTCAATCAAAAATTCTGGAAACTGTCAGAAACGGTTTTTTCGCCAACATATCTAAAACCTATAATATCTACTTACGTATCTGCAGGCTGAGACAGTACACGGCCTGTGACGTCATTGCCCGGACGTCGACGTCGGAAAAAGGCCTAGTGCGAACGGTGAAAAGCTGATTTCACCATTCTCTGCCGCCGCTGCTGCTTGCACACTCCTCGAGGTCCTTGGCTGGTTCCAAAATTCAAACCTGGAGGGGCAGAAAGAAGAAGAAAAACAGAAATGAAAACTAATGAAAATGAGCGCGTTTGCAAAGTTTGCAGAGCAGCCACTACAAGTTTTCCCTTTTTTGCATCGTTTCGCTTCAGGCCCGCTCTGGAAAGTGGAAAACTATAGCGCTAGATCATAATAACCAGAAGCACACACAGCTCTAGCTAGATGTCGGGCAACAATCGCTGATTAAGCTTTACAGCTTGAGATTATAATGGGGAGTGAGTTTTTTTTTTTTTTTTCAAAATGGAATTAAAAAAGTTTTGCACCGAAACAGTTCAGGGCACGTCGCAGCAAGATTTATGTCCCTCCACGGCTTAATCCCGTGGCCCCTTAATAGTTTCGGCTTGACAGTTTGGTGACGTTTTCCCGGTGGTGCTTCAACTGTGTTGAGGCTCTTCAACGCGCGTCAAAGGGTTGCCCCTCCGGCTGTGTTGGGAGTCAAGATTGATGAACTGGTAGAGTTGTTGGCTTTTTACTTCCAGCTAGGATGATGCGCGCTGGGACTCAAGATGCAGTGCACCCAACTTGTTTTGCATATGTTAAGTAACACCCGGAGAGCAAAGTGAATTATGCTAAATAGGCTTATTACTGGGGCGGAAGGGCTGCAGGGTGACTGCTTGAAATAATTTCAACTATCGGAAACGGAGCTTGGAAGAGAAGTGTTTAAAGATCCTGTAAATTTTGAATAGTTTTTATAATTATAGATAATACTTAAATTTTTGCAAAAAGCAATATTTAAAAAAAAATCAATGAATGCCAACACCATGCACTCTACAAAAATCAACTTGGCTACCTTCCACAAAACTTCAATACCGGCAATGTCACATCACCTGTACAGCAAAGAAGCACCATCAGCAGGGGGTGGCAGGTCAAATGTCAATGTTGAAGAATGTAGTACACACCACCTCTCCAGTCTACCAACCAACCAACCGGTGCGATGAGATGGAGATGAAGCACTTGAGTGTCAAGAATTATGAGCATATCTGTTGCACGAAGCCATAAATCTTGCCCTGGATGACGGTGGAGGAGCAACACTTTCGCCTGCTGCAGAGGAAAAGCAGCTCTTGTCATGAAAATGTGTTAATGTAAAGGGAGGGTTTCGCCGGCAAACTCCCCCCTCTTCGTTTTTCTCACTCACTTTGTTTTACCGTGTAGATTTAACCCAAATTCAGAATTCATCCATCATCGTACAGCTCACCCATCTTTTCACCATTGCACATCATTTCTCTTAAATCTGCGTGCACACACACACAAACTGGGGGCATTTTCTTTTGAATTTTGGAACCGTTTGTCTTTCGTGGAAAGTGGAAAGTTTTTCCGCTCAGAAGAACAAGGAAAAGACAACGCGTCTTTTGTGCTACCCATGGGTTGCAACCCGGGCACTAACGATGGCAAACGAGACACTGCTGTGTGTAACGGCCGTTTGTCATACTTAAGAACTTGGCTGCCCTCACCCTTGAAAATTGGCTTTTCTTGAATAGGCAGACACCAACGCATCTTGAAAATATAATATTTCAATTCAACGAAATTTTTAATTGATTTCTTTTCAAAAAATCCAAACCTCAAATAATTGGTACCAAATTCTTGTATCAAAACCAAATTCGAGAAATTTCATCAACTCACAGTCCATTGAACTGATGCCCAAAACCTGCTCCATCAAGGCACAACTTTCAACCGAGATTAGCTCAACTACTGCCGAGAGAGGCACTCAATTGTTTCGGATTTCCACGAGGAAATACCCCCACACACTCAAATCTCCCTTCCAACGACGCCAACCAAACAAACCTCAACTCGACTTTCGAACTTTTTCCACACCATCTAACCCCAGAGCACGATAAATTCCCTAATCCCGGAGATCTGTGCTCCAGTCCAAATCTATCTTTCTGGTTAGAACCCCGTTTTCCCCCAATCCCTTATTTTGCTCCCCCTCGAAGGGCGAAAACTTTCCATATGATATTCGAATCCGGAGTGGGAGGGGAGGGGAGGGGGGGGGGGCTCGCTATTAGTATCAATTTGTATCCACTTAATTTTAGGCTTTTTGGCTTTTTCGAAAAGCACAAGGTGAACTCCTGTACTTTTCGATACACACAGCAAACAAATGTCTAGGAAAAGTGATGTCTGTTGTTGTTTGCTGGAGGTGGTGGAGGTGTTTTGATTCGTACCCGGAGCGTTCCCGGAGAAGTTTGGTTTTTGTGCCAATACGAGAAAAACAGATCCTACTTTGGGGCCTTGGTGGATTAGTGCGTCGTCAGCGTCATAAACGGGTGGGCACGGAGAGTTGGGTACACCTGAGCTGATAGCTTTTTACACAAAATGTACTTTTTATTAATTCTAAAAATTTAAATTTCACTTTAAACTAATCCATCTTTTGAAAACAATTTTTAAGTGAAAAAAATAATTAAAACATTCTTTTAACAATTAATTTATATCGTTTTGAAAATGATCGTTATGTTAGTGCCAATTTTATACCATTAACGTGAAGACCAGACGTGCATCGGCACTCAATAGCACTTGACAGTTCAGCGAGTCTGTGCTTTTCCGCGAGAGGGGAGGGGAAACCGGGTTTTGTTTGAAAACGTACAACTTATTCAAAAGTGTGAATTTCAAATTTAAATTTTCATTAAGGCTGGTACAAATATTTTTTTTACAATAAACTTCAAAATTTCAATGAAAATTCAAGTGCAACAAACTGAAATCAAATTAAAATACATTCTCCTGCGTTTAAAATCATTTTTAGCATGTTTGGGTTTCTTAAAAAATCTTAAGATTTTTTGAAAATTTTCGATGCAAAATCTTTTTTTTCGATACAATTTTTGTTTTTGTCAGATCATAGATTTTTTGAAAACAAATGATTGCAAAACAACTGAACTAATGTAAAATGCATTTTAAAACACTTTTTTCATTTAAATGTGAAGACTATGACTTGTTATTTAAATTATTATATTTTTTTATTTTTTTGCCCCCCCCCCCCCTTGACCTCGGCCAGGGCCGAGGGACAAAAACTTTTTTAAATATTTGCATCGGCCTAATCCTGTAGAGATTACAAAAAAAACATTACGACCAAAAAATTATTACAAAATATGTTACAGTCGAAAATCGGCATATTATCAAAGAATTTTCTTGGAAATCATATTTTCTCAATGGGGTGAAAGTGACATATTTTACAAAAAAGGAAATAAAAATTTTACAGCTTAAACAAAATATTTTTCCATCGTTTGTATGAGTTTTAGAAGATTTTTTTTGTTATTAGTAATAATTTATTTATTTTCTCCATTATTTTTGGGACAACATCAAAAGGGAGCACAAAAAACTATTTTCGTGTTTTGCATTATGTAAGAGGAACATTATTTATCATTTTGTCCCTTTGTTGAAATCTTAGCACAATCTTTTAAATAAAAAAAAACAATATTTCTTGATTCTATTAAGTTAAATAATTTGAATGCTCAAATATGTTATTGAATGAAAAAATAGCTTAGGATGTGTAAAATATATAAATTGCAATAATAATTGAAATTCAAATTTATAAAAGTTGTCCTTATTGCTTCTTTCAACGGTAATTCTGCTAAACTTACACAAAATCTCAAAACTAAAAAGAAAATGGTTTGAAAGGCAAAATAAGGGTCATGCCCGCGACGGTTTTTCAATATTGTTCAGTGTCCAAATAAAAAAAAATATGTCAAGGTGAAATTTTAATTAGAATATTAGCTTTTATTTTTGCTAAAGAAATAAAATGTTGCTAAATCAACTCATTATTTGGATTATGCTATTGTATTTTCAAAATTCATGCATTCTTTATGTTTGAAAAAAATTCATTTCTCTATTGATATTTTCAGAATTAATAAATAAACTGAAAAATGGCGCAAGAAAACATACGTAAAATTTTGAATATCTATAACAAAAAATTGATTGTTGTCTGAAAATGTACAGAAAAACACTAAATTTAAATTTTGATCAGTTTTTAATGTTTTAACTCGAGGAATTTGATTAAAATTGTTTTTTTACATAACCCTCGACTCTGATATAACATCTGGATGAAAAAAGTGTTTAAAAATGCACTTTGCACAGTTCAGATGTTTTGCAATCATTAATTTTCAAAATATCAAAATATTGTCGAAAATAAGTTTTTTCGCACATCGAAATTTCACAAAAGTGCAGAACATTTTTAAAAGATCAAAAACATGCAAAATATGGTTTTTAACGCAGGGAAATGCATAATAAATTGTTTTTAGTTGATTAGACTTCTTTTCTCATTTTGAAGTTTATCTAATCATGTTTTTTCGTCCCCTGATTTCCCGGATGATTTTGAAGGGAGGGCGACATAAACTGTGAAAAAATATGTGCAGCGGTCTTATGTATTTATCAAAACAATTTTCAGTTATAAAGTCTCGTTTTAAAAAAGGTTAAAAAAATCAAAATGATTATACTTAAAATAAAAATTGCTGCAAATATTTCTAAACATTGGAAAATTCCAAAATGACAAATCAGAAAGCAACACTATAATTTTTCAAAAACTTCTGAATTCAAAGGATAAAGAATTGAAAACTATTCAATCTATATTTCTCCACTTATTTTAAATTTTTGTGTTTTAAAATAACTTTAAACTATTTTGTAAAATATTTGAGTAGAGGTGCACAACATCGCAAAAGTGTTTTTTTGTAAAGATGATTTGCATCCAAATTTCACTTCAATAACTTTTATTATGTCTCATTATTTTTTTTTTTGTATTTCTGTGTAAAGGAAATTAAGGTTTAATAAACTTCCAACGATCAATTAAATTTAAATATTTTGAAAACTTAATGATAATAATAATAATAATAATACCGAAAAATAAAAACGAAAATAAACCAACACCAGTTTTTGAAAGTTATTTTGCAATTCTTTCTTAAATCAAAATATATTAACACACAATAATTTGTTTACAAAACAAAATAGTTCGAATAATTTTATGAGAAAGCATTGAATACATTTTCTGCTATAATCAAACATTACTTCTGACCCAACACAGCTTCAGAATAATCAAATCTGACCCGCATGAACAAAAGATTGAGCACCCCTGGTCTAAACCACAGGGATTATCATGTTTTACGTATGATTTGATGCAAATGTACATTGCATTTAAATTAAGTTTATTGGGCCATTTCAAAAATTATTTTAATTTTGATAAATTTGAGATTACTTAGCTGAATTTGAAAAAAAGAAAACATTTTGTTCATAATTTCAACGGAAACAGGTTTAAAAACATTTTCCAAGATTTTTAAATATTCTTTGAACTTTTAAATTGATTATTTTTGCTTCGTTTTATTTCTAGAGTTTTTTAATAGGTCCTATAAACATATGAAAGACAATAGCTTAACAGAAATTTCATTTGAAAAGAGCCTAAGCCGAAAAAAAAGTCCTCCGATCGGGCTCAAAATTTTTCTGGGGGTTCCTTGGCCAAAATTATTAGACCCGTATTTTTTTGTTTGGCCATTGGGGTGACCTGCATCGGGATAGGGTGGCTCGAAAAATGCCAATTTTAGTCATTTTTCGCAAAAACTTCTTTTTTCAAAATATCAAATCTCCGCGCCATTTCATCCGATTTTAGCTGTCTTAGACGCAAAAGAAAGATTAGTTTGGCTATTTGGAAAAAAATAGTAAGAAGTTTCAAAAATCAAGCTTAACATTTGAAAAAGTCGCATGAAAACTTAAAATGGCGTTTTGAAAGTGTCTGGACCAAAGAGCCTATGTCTGAAAATATTTTTATCGGATCCCTCGGAAAATTTCACATAACATATGGGTAATTCTCCGCCAACTCACACAGCAGTTGCCCCGACCCCTCTTCGATTTGCGTGAAACTTTGTCCTAAGGGGTAACTTTTGTCCCTGATCACGAATCCGAGGTCCATTTTTTGATATCTCGTGACGGAGGGGCGGTACGACCCCTTCCATTTTTGCACATGCGAAAAAAGAGGTGTTTTTCAATAATTTGCAGCCTGAAACGGTGATGAGATAGAAATTTGGTGTCAAAGGGACTTTTATGTAAAATTAGACGCCCGATTTGATGGCGTACTCAGAATTCCGAAAAACGTATTTTCATCGAAAAAACACTAAAAAGTTTTAAAAATTCTCCCATTTTCCGTTACTCGACTGTAAAATTTTGGAACATGTCATTTTATGGGAAATTTAATGTACTTTTCGAATCTACATTGTCCCAGAAGGGTCATTTTTCATTTAGAACAAAATTTTCATTTTAAAATTTCGTGTTTTTCTAACTTTGCAGGGTTATTTTTAGAGTGTAACAGTGTTCTACAAAGTTGTAGAGCAGACAATTACAAAAATTTTGATATATATACATAAGGGGTTTGCTTCTAAACATCACAAGTTATCACGATTTTACGAAAAAAAGTTTCAAAAAAGTTGGTCGTCATCGATCATGGCCGTTCATGGTCACCCGCGACAGACACGGACGACGAAACAAAGAGAAACGCAAAAAGTAACTTTTTCAAAACTTTTTTTCGTAAAATCGCGATAACTTGTGATGTTTATAAGCAAACCCCTTATGTCTATATATCAAAATTTTTGTAATTGTCTGTTCTACAACTTTGTAGAACATTGTTACACTCTAAAAATAACCCTGCAAAGTTAGAAAAACACGAAATTTTAAAATGAAAAATTTTGTTCTAAAAAATGACCCTTCTGGGACAATGTAGATTTGAAAAGTACATTAAATTTCCCATAAAATGACATGTTCCAAAATTTTACAGTCGAGTAACGGAAAATGGGAGAATTTTAAAACTTTTTAGTGTTTTTTCGATGAAAATACGTTTTTTCGAATTCTGAGTACGCCATCAAATCGGGCGTCTAATTTTACATAAAAGTCCCTTTGACACCAAATTTCTATCTCATCACCGTTTCAGGCTGCAAATTATTGAAAAACACCTCTTTTTTCGCATGTTCAAAAATGGAAGGGGTCGTACCGCCCCTCCGTCACGAGATATCAAAAAACGGACCTCGGATTCGTGATCAGGGACAAAAGTTACCCCTTAGGACAAAGTTTCACGCAAATCGAAGAGGGGTCGGGGCAACTTTTCCCGATTTCGTGTGAGTTGGTAGAGAATTACCCATATCAAAAAATTGACGATGTCGAACCGAACGTTTCGAAGATATGATTTTTTGAAAATAAAAACTGAGTTTTTCGACGCGCCACGCGCAAAAACGGGAAAATGACGAAATCGGCAAAAAATCAACTTTTTCCACTAAAACTGCGATAACTTTAAAATTTCAGCGATGACCTATAGATGTTTGGGTATCAAAATTTTCTTAATTGGAAGACGCAAATTGGCATTTTTCGAACCACCCTAGCACGATGTAGGTCACCCTAATGGCCAAACAAAAAAATACTAATCTAATAATTTTGGCCAAGGAACCCCCAGAAAAATGTTGAGCCCGATCGGAGAACTTTTTTTTCGGCTTAGGCTTTTTTCAAATGGAATTGCTGTTAAAAAATCTTAAAAAATTATACTAGATTTTGAAAATAAAGCCTAGAATTTAATTTGGAATTTGAATTATTTTTTGTTAAATCACCATTTTTTTATGATTTAGTTCAATACACGTGAACAACATCCACAGATAAACTTTTTCGATTTTTTTTTATTTTTCCAATTTTCAGGGGATCATTTTGAGCAACTTTTGTTCTCTGGTATTATGTTTTTCTTGTTTTATTTTGTTTATGTTTGTTTTTGGTAGTATTTGACTTTTTTGACCACCTCCACATGTTTTTACAGTCACTTTTTTTCAATTTTTTGATAGTTTTTCACATCTTCTGCTATAGAATAGAACAATTACTATTTAAGTTGTAAAAAAATGCGTAGCAGCATAGTCTGCGACACTACAAAACTACTGCATACTTCTTTTTACCTAAAATATAAGAAATGTTGCAAAAAGAGGATTTTTTCAGCACGAGTCGTACATTTTTCCAACGAGGTTCACCGAGTTGGATAAATACGAAGAGTGCTGAAAAAATCAAGTTTTGCAACGAGTTCCATACAACATTTTTTTGCAATTCCAAAAAACACAAACTGAGGAAATTTTATTGCAAATTTTCATGTATTTTGTCAATAAATCGTTTAAATCAAAAAAATGTTGAAAAATTTTCGAAACAAGTGCTGAAAAGTTCAACTTTTCAGCACCCATTTGAGTGCTGAAAAGTAGAACTTTTCAGCATTTATTTTGAAAAGTGTTGCTATTCGATTCTGTTATTTTTGGTACAGAAAAGTAGGCTATTTCGTCGTTCAAGAATGACAGGAAAAGTAAGTCGTTTCACGACGGAATTGCAAAAAATATTTTTTTAAGTGACATCCACTTATGTACTTAAGTACTCAACTTCAAAAACGTCAAGTTGTGTTATTTGCTTAAAAATACATACATAAATCATTCAAAAATCTGTTCTCGAGCTTCAAATGAGCTTTCTGGTTTAAGCTCCAAAACTCTCAGTCAAATCAACAATGCAAAAAAACATTGTTCAAATTCTCAGCTCAATTTTCTCGTGCCCATTTCACGCAGGATCACCTGAGAGTTCTTCCGTTTCATCGCTCCCGTAGTCCTCCAAAAAAGAACGCCGAGACGGCTTTTGCGAGGAAAAGGTTTTTCCTTGCCGAGTTTTCCCTTCTCCATAATCACACACACACACATGGCGCTGAGAATTTTGTGCTGATTTTCACAATTTTCGGTAAAGCCTCCTCCATCCCGAAAGAAGCCCCAGCCAAGCCAAGCCGACTAACATTTTGCGGTAAAAACTATAAGTTTAATCCTGGTGTTGAATAATTTTCTTTCAAGAAGGGGAAAAGCGGGAGAGGGGGAGGAAGCAAGAACTTTCTTTTTTTTTCATCGCCAGCAGTTTCCTCGACTTGCTTGCCGGTGGAAAACTATGTAGGAATGCGTACCTACCAGCAGTCGTTGGTGGGAAACGGAAAATTTCTCAATCGAAGTGGCCAGCCACCACCCCCGCAATTGTTCCCACACACACACACACACAGGAAGACGGTGTGGTGGTGACGCGTGTTTGTGTACCGGCTTAAGGGGGTGGATTAGGGATTTCTCAATCGAGTCGTCGTCGTCGGCCGGAATGGCACCCCGGGAAAAAGGTAAAACGGTGCTGGATTAGAAGTCTTAGCCCGGGGCCAACGTCATCGAGGGAAAGCAGGAAAATCCGCCTCGTGATGGAAAACGATAGTCGAAGCAAATTGATATTTATTGAGGTGGAAAGCTTCATTTGCTAGTCACGGAGGAATTAGCCCCGAATGGAAATGAGTGGATTGCGTTTGCTCTAGAATCATTATCGTTTCGGAGGATTTCGTGTAACGTGTGATTGCGAGTAGTTTGGTGAAGCGATTGGAAGTTATGTCGCGGTTAAAGTTTCTTGGAAATTTCAAACCGCACTTTCAATCAGTCCATTTCAACCGAACAAAAAAAGCCAAAAATGAAAACCCTCCCACAATTCAGCGTGTGATAATTGCCTCATGTATATGCCAATTATCGCACATTAATCCCTTCTCATTGGTCGGATGTCCGCGCTTGAGCTCTTTTTTTTATTCAATTGAGGTCGGTTGAGCCTGTGGGGGGAAAAAAGCTGATCCTCGAAGTGGAGGCAATGGTGGCTTCCAGGTTCATTTCCGGCTGTAATTAACCGGAATCAGAGCATTTTTGTGCCGCTTCCAGCCAGTCGAAATTGTCACACGTGCAAGCCGTAAAATATGGTTGATTTGGGAATGGTTTATATATAATGTTATCAGAGTAATCTATTGAAGACAATAACCTGAAATGTCAGACAATAGTTTTTTTTAATTAGGTTGAAATTAATTCCAAAAAGTGGTTTTGTTGAGTATATTCCAATCAATCAAATCAAAACCTATATCAGAACTTAAAAAAAAACATTTTCATTTTACTATTTTAGTTTTTTTGCCTATATTGCTATCATTAGTATGTTTTTAATTGTGTTTAGGCCACAGGATCTAAAAAACAAATCGCTTAGTCCATTCCAAGAAACAAAAATTTGATGCAATGCAATTTTGCATTATAAGATAATGTTTAATAGTACAGTCCAGACTTGATTATCCGAAGTGAAGTTTTTCCGAGGCCTTCGAATAATCGAGTCTGTACTGTACTATCAAACATTATCTTATAATGCAAAATTGCATTGAAACTTCGGATAATCGAATCACGAAAAAAAATCCGTTGTCTAATTTTTGATTATCGAGCTTAGAGGTATGACCCCTAAACTACGCTAAAATGGTTTAGAATTTTTAAATCCAAGATGGCGGGCAAAATGGCGGTGATGCAATATTGAAAAAATGCATTTTATTTTTAAATAGGCAAACAACGACTCAAATTTGACTTAAATGGGGTCGTAGAACTCGAATTTTATGATAAAAAAAAAATGAAAAAATACGAAAACTAAATTTTATTGTTCGTGATTCGATTATCCGAAGTCCCACACAAACCTTCGGAAAATCGAACTTTGGATAATCGAGTCTAGACTGTATCTGAGAGTTAACAAATTGTATTTCAACGAGCAATCAATGAAGATTTATAAATTTAAGAATTTGTCAAACGCTTAACCGTTTAAAATATTATCAGACTTTCAAATTCAAAATATTTTAAATGGGCTTGATGATAATTAACAATCCAAAACTTTTCTAATAGATTTCGATAAAACATTAAAAAGTTTTTTTTTATTTATTTTTTTACCTTAGGCTTTTTTTAGAATTTAGAATTTAAAATTCTGATAATAATTTTTTTTCGGTTAAATTTGTTGACAATGAAAATCGAATCAATAGTTGCTGATACATCGACATTTAAATGTTGATTATAATTTGAGTGATAACCAAAAATACTCATATTATTTGTCTATTTGTATCTGTACCCCAGTAGCCAGAGGTCCAATCATCCGAATTTCAGAAATTCTCCAAACTTTAAAAAACCCAAAAAATGCACATTTTTTGCAAAAATCAAAGTTAAACTCTGGAGTTTTTTTTGAAAAGGTCCAATAAACCAAATTTCCAGTTTTTGCTTTTTGGGTCTTTTCAGGACCGCCTTGAGTCAGGGGTATTGAAAAACACCCAAAAAGCAAAAACTGAAAATTTGGTTTATTGGTCCTTTTCAAAAAAAACTCCAGAACTTAATTATGCTAAACAAAAAATTGAAATTAAATCACTTTATAAAAAATTCTGAAATAAACTTTTTGGTTTAAAAACCGATTTTACTTCTGAAATTAAATTTTAAATTAAATTTTATTTATTATTTAGTTATTAAAACTGGCAACACTGCCTAATACATTTAAACATCAAAAGTTAACTGTTTTGATCCTCTTAAACAAAAAAAAAGAAATTGTAAAAGTAATGTTTAAGCTAAAATCTAGTTAAATGTTAGTATAAAAATGCGAAAAATGTGTATTTTTACAGTGTATCATTTTGCCTTTTTTCCTACAACTATACCGAAAACACTAAATTCATCCGACATTCCTTTCTCAACAACCAGGTTCAAGAATACTTAGATATAATATTGGTATGGACAGCTGTCGAATTTGGCAGGAAACATGTATTGGCGAATCAATTACGCAAAATAACTCCTTTTTTTTAAGTTTGCGTGAGACTTAGAAAACTTCAATTTTCCTGTTTCTTTTCCTTCAAGCCGCTGTATCTCAGCAACCAGAGGTTCAATCTTCAATGTCTCTTAGACAATTTTATGGCAAATTTTCTGAACTCTTCGAAAAAAATATTTTCAGAAATGATCACTCATTAGCACTATTTTTAAAAATCGACAAAATGCAAATATTTCGCTAAAATGAAACTTTTGGTGCCTAGATTTTGAAAACGGAACTCTTTATCAAAAAATCTGTAAAGTAGTTTTCGAATGCAAATTCAATCTTGCTTAAAAAAATACGTCAATATTTGGTTTGGTAAAAAAATTAGATTTTTTCCAAAAATCACACAAAACAATCATAACAGATTTTTTGACCATACTTCTCTATGGCTCAAAAGCTGCGAGTTATGGTCCCCTAAAATATATCAAAAAATCTCGAAAATCTTAAAAAAAAACATATTTTGGGAAATTGAGTTTTTGTGAAAAAAGTTAAAAAAAAAATCGGCTATTTTTTGGTCATAGGTAAGGCCCCCACAAAGTTTGAGCCAAATGAAAAAATCCAAATAAAATCCATTTCCGGTTTTGGTAGAGAATTGCTCATTTAGAAGTTTTTGAAAATCAGTGAAATTGTCTTGAAATTTAAATATTTTGTAATTAGCCAACCACGATTTTTTTTATCAATAGCCCTAATTATCACCCTATCCATGTTATAATCACAATTTAATTGAGCATTCAGTTGGCAAATTCATTCATTATCAACATTATGAAACTCAATATGTCAAGAAAAAAAGACAAAAAGACATTCCAAAAATATTTTTCATAAAACTACACAATTGTGAAACCGGATGTGAAACAAATTGGTCACACTTCACGTTTAAAAAAGCACTACAATGGCGTGATCAACATATTTCCACGTTCCCGCAACGTAAAATTTATTATTGCTTTCACGCACATAACACATCCCCGAGGTGTACTAGCGGTGGACACATGACCAACATGGACGAAAAAAAATACCTCAATGAAAAAAGGAAGTGCCTCATAAATGCCATTTTAAATAAGTTAAATTGAATTAAATTCCATTCAATTTGCCCGGCAGCAAAATTAAACATTTTAATTGAATGGCTTACACACAGCAATAAAAAAAAAATAAAAAACTAGCCATTCCGATGACAACTGGTTCAAGCAATCGGCATCACTCAACAAGTGATTTTTCAATTACTTTTAATGGGACAAAAATAGCTTGGAAAACTCGCTGGAAAAACTATGCCACACACAGACTAACGAGGCTGTCGATGCGAAGCATTGGCATGTGAACGTGGGAAATGAAAAATTCACACGAATCCTCCAAACCGTGGGACGGGGTCGATTGAAAGGATTGTCCAGGGCAATTACACTTTGCACCAAACACCTTTCCCCACGTTGGGTGCAAGCTGTGTAATTGCTTTGGAAGAACCGCCGCGTTTTGGTTTGGACAGGTTGACGACGGGTGCACTTTTGGGGGAGCGAATCCGTTTTCGTTTTCACTTTGAAGTTGATTAGTGGTTGTAGACACGTAGCTATCAAAATAAATTGAACAAATATATCAAATTAAATCTAAAATTGGAGCTCCCGCTCGCGAAACCGTGGAATCAATTTCCCATCAAAACCGACACGCTATTAGAATAATGATTAAAATTGGATAAATCCAGACATTTACGATCCCCATGCGTGTCTAATTTTGAATTATTAATGTAAATTAGAACCGCCGAAGGCCGTCAAATCTCATCTCAGTTGTCAGCAATTTAAAAATCGATAGCAGCAGCTGATAGAAAAGCTTTTGAAATTGTTCGAAATTTACAAACAAACACAGTTTGCAGTCTTTTTTGTTCTTTTTTAAAATAAGGATTTTTTGTCAAAAATATAAATATTTCAAGTTTCTTAATTGGGCTGGTACAAATTTATAGGATTTGTTCGAGATCGAGGGGTTGAGGTGGAAAATAAAGAAAATCAAATTAAAAACCAGGTTTTTTTATTTTGAAAAAAAGTATAACAAAATGCTTTATGAATGAAAACAGTTATGATTAATTGCAAACTTTTTATATTTTCTTAAACTTTTACCTTTTGTACAGATATCTGTGGTCCAAAAAATCAAAATTAGTAGAAAGATAAAAAGTTGTTATTTGATTTAAAAAGCATGAATAATCGTTTTACTATGAATACTAAATAATTTAATTTAAGTTTTTATTTTTCTAATTAATTTGGGATCTTGATCAAACAAATCGTAAAAATATGAACACTCGAAGCAAAAAAAAGTATTTTTTCTTTTCAATATTTAACACAAATTATTTAAATGAGCATGAACACATTTTTTTTTTATTTTTTTTTATGTTTTGTAGGATGAAAAATACAAATTTGAAGCTCCTATGTTTTGATCTAAACTTATTTTTCATATTTTATCATCTTTTGTTTTTTACCAGTGGCATGGTTGGGTAAGTTCAGAAAAAATTCTAAAAAATATCTAAAAAATAAGATTAAATTTCTGAATGTTGAAATACAGCCGCAAAAAACAGACTACAGACTAAGTAAACAAAAAAAAATAAAAAAAATGTCCCATAAAATTCAAAATATGTTGAAAAATTTCTATCTTTTCAATTACTTTTTCGTAATCATCCAACTCCAACTTTTAATAATCTAGATTATTTATATCAGGTCAAATACTCGGTTCATTATTTTTAAGTGTCCATTAAAAGATATGTTTTTTTTATAATATGGGAGCGTTACTGATAACGTGAAAAATTAACATTTATTTTCCAAAATATTTGATTATTGACGACAATTTTTTTTCGCCAAAAATAAAAACTTCTTGCAGTGCTGTACAACGCAATTTTACCAAAATTCAAAATATTTTTGGTCGATTGTTTCGAGTTGATTGGACTTCTATTTTCATTAAAATATTAAAGTTTTTTGTAAAAAATATTGTATTTGCCTCTTGATTTTTTGGATCGATTTTGTGGGGGGAAGGGTGACATAAACTTCAAAAATTATTTGCAAAGGCCTAATGTGCAAACAAGTGAATTTATTTCTGTTCATGTAATTTTCACTAGTTCGTAACTGGGTGATGAATAGAGAGAATGCGTAACGTGATTTTCGAATGATCCCACTTTGTTTACATCTACAAAATAGGAGGCTGTTCAAGCACAAGCATGACTTTTTTCTTACTGGCAAATGTGCTGTTTTATAATCAATAGTATGTGTTTCATGTTGCCTAGTTTTTTTTACTTTTCAAGCATAACAATGTAAAAAGGCCGAAGCCGAAGTGTAAACAAAGAGTCTATTCTGCTCACGTCAGTTTATTGTTACATTAGGAACGAGCAAAGCCTTATTACAATGTATTGCTAGATTTTTGCTGGAAAATTGTGTGTATTTTTAAGTTTTGATCGGTTACATAGGTTTTTATTTTTTACGGGTGACGAAGATAAATTCTCTGGCTGATTTTGGAATCTTTCAGCTCTTCCTGGTCCAGCGAAAAAAAACATCTCTAATTCTAGCGAAGCTGATCCAACAAACAGAGCAGATTTTTACTAAACCAGTAGGTTTTCAAATGGAATCAAACAATGAAATAAAGTTCTAAAAGCCACAAATGTTTTATTCTTGCAAAAAAAAACAATTGTTAATGATCGATAACAATACTCTCTACTTTTGGCGAACCGTAAATTGGTTCCACTTTGACAGTTCAAAATTGAGGCCGTTTTGTGAACCACTATTCAGCACCCAGGTTCGTAATATAAAATAACACATTTTTACATCGATGTATTGTATGGGTCATTCCATCTCAACTGTGCACGAAAAAATGCAAATTTGAAAATTACCCTCTCCGATCCTGCTCAAATTTGGCAGAGCTGTTGATACTATCAAAACATGCAAGAATCCCGAATTTCATCCAAATCGGACCACCCCCTCCATTTTTGTACCCTCCCAAAAAATCGACTTTTTGCCGATTTTTGACCAAACCTCCTAGTTTCAAACGGCGATAGCTCAGGAACCACAAATCTTAGAAGGTCGGTCTTAGACTCAATTTTGAAGGAAATTGGACGTAGAATCCATTTCCGTGATCAAAATGTTGATTAATTTAATTTTTCTACCTGTATTGCGCAATTGAAAACTTTAAACGGTCGTATCTCAAAACACCCCAACTTATTTTTTTTATTTGACCTCGCCATCGTGTTCCCCGGCCAATTTTACATAAGTATCACTTATCGACAGAAATGAATATGTTTCGTTCCAGAGATATCGAATTTTAAAGTTTAGTGTTTCGAGTATTCGCCGCATCACAGGCGGGCTGATCTATAACTGCTACCTGGTGTTCTGGGAGATGATTAATTTAATTTATATTTTTATAATTTTACGCAAATATTTTTTCAAATGGCTAATAGGGGAAATTCTCGTATGTTTGGTAGATTAAGTCCTCGCTCCTAGTTTCGTCCAATTTGCTCATTTTCACTATTCAAACAACAAATTTTGCAAAACTTTTGATAGAAACTTGCTTGTTCACTTCTTATTGAGCTATTTATCTCTCGATTTCAGTTGAAAACGCTTTTAATCAGCTGTAATTGAATGCCAAAGCGCTGATATGGCAACATTAGAGGAACGCTGGAATTAGATTCTGTTCCCTACCTTGATCAATCTATTTTTGTGAAAGGAATATTTATTGGGTTATTTTGAATGCACCGTTTTTTACATGCTGCTAACCGTTTAAGAGTACCTCCGAGGCCATGGCCTTTATCATAAGCGGTAGCAAAATAGTGCCATTCAGCAAAAACCCCAAAACCTGCTGTATTGTTATTATTATTATTATTAAAGTTTATTATTGACACTTTACCATAATTTGGCAAATCTGATTTAAGGTTTAAAAGATTGATCATATTGAATCAATTTTTATATTGTGAGCCAGCTTCATTTGATTAAAAGATGATTTTGGTCAAGGTACATTTAATTTAAAAAAATCCTTATACGTGAGGACAGCAGCCGTTTTGTGTTCCAAGAATCCAAGAATGAAAGAAGAAAAAAAACTGTTGTTCGGACGGTGTCGAAATCATCTTAACTAAATTAGGGGAACCAGCCGCTTTGCAGCAGATCAAATTTTGTGATTTTCTTACATTTTTCAGTTTTATAATTTCCAGAAATCCTTTTCCTACTCCTTGTGATCGTCCTTCACTAGAGTACAACGTATCAGTAAATTTTATTCATTTTAATTCATATGTTTTACTCAATAATGTATCGTGCACTTATTGTTCAGTGTTACTAACAAGATTAATTGCATTTTCCTGCTCGCTTCGTCGGAATCCAATTCTGCCCTTTACTGTGTGTCGTTATTGCTCTGTCCTGTGGGTTAGCACAGAAATTCACTTAATTAATTTTTTTGAGCAAATAAACATTCGCAATTAACATTCCAACGCCCAAGGCTCCAAAAGAGTTGGAACGGTAACTTCAACTCGCTGGTTCTCGGGCCTAACTCTACCAATCAAGATGATTCTTCTTTTCAGTGATTTATTAGGATGTCTTAATGATTCTAGAGCTTTGCAGAACTTAATTTGATCAAATCTGTAATTTTTGCGATCGAAAACATCGTTCCAACTTACACAGTTATTACAGTTATTTTTTGCCCAATTTGATAAAGATTATTTATGATGAAATATTATTTCAATAAATGACCAGGTAGCAGTTATTGATCAGCCCGCTTGTGTGCTTCTAGCAGATGCGGCGAATGAAGCTGATGTAGATAATCTCGAAAACACTAAACTTTAAAATTCGATATCTCTGGAACGAAACATATTCATTTCTGTCGATAAGTGATTCTTATGTAAAATTGGCCGGGGAACACGATGGTGAGGTCAAATCAAAAAACTAAGTTGGGGTGTTTTGAGATACGGCCGTTTAATGTTTTCAATTGCGCAATACAGGTAGAAAAAATAAATTAATCAACATTTCGATCACGGAAATGGATTCTACGTCCAATTTCCTTCAAAATTGAGTCTAAGACTGACCTTCTAAGATTTATGGTTCCTGAGCTATCGCCGTTTGAAACTATGAGGTTTGGTCAAAAATCGCCAAAAAGTCGATTTTTTGGGGAGGTACAAAAATGGAGGGGGTGGTCCGATTTGGATGAAATTCGGGATTCTTGCAGGTTTTGATAGTATCAACAGCCCTGCCAAATTTGAGCAGGATCGGAGAGGGTAATTTTCAAATGCTGTTCCGCTTCAGATGGAATGACCCGTATATAATATACAACTATATTTTATCTTTGTGTTCACATTAGCAGCAATTTGCATTTAAAAAAATCTTTTGAATGTTTTGATTACTAATCTAATTTTTGTGTGATATCTATTGCGAGTGAATCCAGAATGAAAAACAGTTGGACTCTTAAAATAATTTTTAAAAATTTCCAATCCTTCCTCTTTTAAAAATTTTGGTGAGTTTGGAAGCGTTCTTTTATTACGTAACGCAGTAGGGGAGGAGAAGAGTTGAGGACAGTGTTGCGATCCATACGCAATTAAAAAAAATACATGGACATTTTATTACGAGGGGGAGGGGTAAAAATCCAAATTTTTGCATTACGTAATAAAAGAACGTTCCATTTCTCTTTTTTTTTCAAACATTGTTATTTCAAACAGGTTTCAACCTGAAAAGCCAAAAACTTATATACACAATGGAAACATTGAAAACATTTTGTTTTGATTTGCTGACCATTTCAAGGTCATGTATAAGAATATAAAATGTTGACTCATCGCCCATTTTTTTTTTTAATTTTTATCAATTTGTGCTTAGATATTTTAAGCATCTATTATTCTTCGTTATTTTTTTTCATGTATTAATTCTATCTTGTTATATTTTTTTACTAACATTTGTCTTGATTGAAGTATGTAAATTATTGACTATTTTACAACATACAAAAATGTTCATACTTTCCTTGTTGATTTTTCTATTCTTAAAACCATAAGCTTCTGCAAACAATGTTAGTAAAAACTAAAACTGGACATTTCAAAAAATGAATACAGGGGGTGGCCAAAACTGAATCCCTGAAAAATATAATTATTCAAGACAGTAGAGCAATTCTTTACGAAATCAATCTTTTTTTCTTAATTATAAATTTTGTATTTTTAATCCGGCTGAAATTTTTTTGATGCCTTCGGTATGCCCAAAGCAGCCATTTTGCATCATTAGTTTGTCCATATAAATAATTTTCCGTACACAGAAAAAAAAATGATGGTAATATTCATCAGGAAATGGCGACAGATTTTGTGGCAAAAAATATGATTAATTTTACCCCAGAAAATGATGAATTTTCATCAGTTTTTGATGAATATTCATCAGGTTCACATTTTTACACATTTTTATGTAATATTACACAAATAAAGAGGTAATATTCAACCTACCAAATTTTCAACATTCCAAAATTCAACTTTTTTTTCTGTGTACACATATGGCAGCTGTTTAATAGGGTGGGTACGTTTTTCAAAAAGTTCTCGGATCAAGTTTTAGTATGGTTCTCCTTGTAGGGCATGCCCATAGGGACTTTCATGCCAAATATCAGCTCATTTGGTTGTAAACTGGCTGCGCGCATCAGGGTTAAAGTTTACATGGGAATTACCAGGGCTGTGGAGTCGGAGTCGGAGTCGGAGCCGGAGTCGGTGGAGTCGGGTCTTTTTGGGGACCTGGAGTCGGAGTCGGAGTCGGAGTCGTCAAAACTCGAACAGCTGGAGTCGGAGTCGGAGCCGGAGTCGGCTAAATTTTAAGAGCTGGAGTCGGAGTCGGAGTCGGAGCCGTAGATTTCTGATAACCCGGAGTCGGAGTCGGAGCCGGATTTATCTTAAATTTAATAAAAAATATGTTTTTTTTTATTGTTCAGTATTTCCTATAGAACAGCTTAATTTACAAAACATCTTATATTTTTAATTGATTTATCAGATGACATTATGTTTTTGAAACTTTTTATTGTGATTGAAAAGCTCTAATTGTGTTATTACACTATAATCACTAAATTATAACCTCTTACCCAAGTTTGTAGTATCATAATTTAAAAAAATAATAAAAAAATATTTGTTATGTAGTCAGTTTTCAATGCTTCCTTTTGCCTATATTTATGTGCCTTTTTAATTCAAATTTGACCAAATTTCATCCAGTTATTTCTGAAAAAGTACACACACAGTCATCTTTTACCCCGATAGCATATGTCTTGTAAGTTTTAAGTTAAATCATTTTTTAGGAAAAAATTACGAGGTACATAAAAATATTAAAAATAGTAATCACTGCTTTTGCAAACCGAAAAAAAGTCACTGACAGTTTAACTTTTGTAACAAATAATCAACGATAATAACAATCTCTTACTTGGAACTCAACATGCACATTTTGTTTATAACTGAGTACAAGAAAATCAAAGTGTTGCATTTAAAATAATTGAAACTAACAAAAAATATCAAAACAAGTTGCAACAAATTTTGAAATAATCATTGATTGTTGATGTTGATTTTAGGTAAACTATTTTGATATCGTTGCAAATTATCGTTGAACAAATCTCAAGAATTCAGTACAAAAATGAACTAATAAAAAATGTGTAGAACAAATTATAGGATTTTAATTTATTTTTTCAAATATTATAAAAAAACAAAATCAAAATAATATCATCTGGTACGAATTTTCTCATACTGTTTGTCCCACGCCAATATGACGGAAGGTGATAATCATTGCATATCAATGTACCTGAAAGAATGAAATATTTGTGACCTAGAAAATATTTTACTTGTGGATATTTGTTTTTTATTATATTTTAAGTTTTTTTCATATATTTTTATGGAGGCGCAAGATCATTCATAAAGCCTAGTTTTAGGTGAAGATTCACGAAGTATCGTGCGCTTTCTTTTTCAAGTATATAAATTTTTAAAATTAAAATAAATAAAAAAATTCCAGGGTAAAATATTTTTCATGTCACCGATATTTGAAAAGGGCATCTTAAGCGTCCTTTCCACGAAGCAATTGTTTAGATACATTGATTTGCAATAATAATCTCCTTCAGCCATGGCGTGATGTCCATGTACGTCTTAAAAAAAAACAAAAAAAAATGTTTCGTTTAAAATTGTCATTTAAAAACAAGGTGCCTGTCACTGTGCTTCTTAAAGATGTCAGCCTGAAAGGGAGCAGATTGAATTTTAATGTTTCTTTAAGTTATTCATTCAAAAATAACAATTTAATATTTTAATTTATTAGCTTTGAAAAAAATATTTTCAAATTTGAGGTTAAGCAAATAAATCCAAATTTACTTACAAAGCTGTTCTTCTCAAAATGCCTCTCAAACTGAAGATATTTTTTGATTTCTGTTTCCATAACGTATAAAACTTGTAACCTAGAAACTTTTTTTCCGTTTATTTACTTTACTTTACTTTTACTTAACTTTTTTTTCTTGAGAAAAACATGACGCTTAGTGAGTATTTAAATAATCCTATTTATCAATGTTTTAAAAATAATTAACTAATAATAGTTAACTAGCTGTGGGTGGGTCTCGTGGCGCAGGGATAGCGGCTTCGGCTGCCGATCCCGATGATGCTATGAGACGCGGGTTCGATTCCCGCCTTATCCACTGAGCTTCTATCGGATGGTGAAGTAAAACGTCGGTCCCGGTTTCTCCTGTCTCGTCAGAGGCGCTGGAGCAGAAATCCCACGTTAGAGGAAGGCCATGCCCCGGGGGCGTAGTGCCAATAGTTTCGTTTTAGTTAACTAGCTTTTGAAGCATTTAAAAATATGTGGAGTCGGAGTCGGAGTCGGCGCCAACTATTTGTTGAAAGCTGGAGTCGGAGTCGGATTCGGAGTCGGCTAGAGTTGGTAGGCCGGAGTCGGAGTCGGAGTCGGAGCCAACCATTTGTTGAAAGCCGGAGCCGGAGTCGGAGTCGGAGTTGGCTAATCTGAGAAAGCCGGAGTCGGAGTCGGAGTCGGAGTCGTTTGAAATATGACCCGACTCCGCAACCCTGGGAATTACTATGGGAATTTGGAACTTTTTGTTCAAACGCTCCTACAGGTCTGGAAAAATAACGCGCCAACTTCTGGTATGGTCAGGCCTATAGGGAATGGTCTGGAGAACACTTTTCCGAAGAGAGCATATGGATTCGTTGTCCCTAGACCTGGCGCATCGGCAAACAATCCGATGTCTCCGGAATCAACGGTTTTCCCTCAAAAAGCATTTAATTTTCCTTAGCATGCTATGAAAGCTTGATGAACACCGCGACGCCATATGCCAGAAAGTCCCTATGGGCATGCCCTACAAGGGGAACCATACTAAAACTTGATCCGAGAACTTTTTGAAAAACGTACCCACCCTACTGTTTATACAAAAATGATTATGAAAATGCCAACTTTTCAAAAATTTCCAGAATTTGCAAAAAATCTTTGACCGAGTTATGAATTTGTGAATCAATACTGCTTTTTTTTTTTTTTTTTCAAAAAATCGAAATATTGGTCGCAAAAAATTTTCAACATCATTTATCGATGTAAAATCGAATTTGCAATCAAAAAGTACTTTAGTGAAATTTTAATTAAGTGCACCGTTTTCAAGTTATAGCCATTTTAGGTAACTTTTTTGAAAATAGTCGCAGGTTTTCATTTTTTAAAATTAGTGCACATGTTAGCCCACTATTGACAAAAATATTTTTGAAGAGCTGAGAAAATTCTCTGTATTTTGCTTTTTTTAAACTTTGTTGAAACGACCCTTAGATGCTGAGATATTGCCATGCAAAGATTTAAAAACAGGAAAATTGATGTTTTCTAAGTCTATGTCAAAATATGAAACATTCGTGAAATTTTCCGATCTTTTCGAAAATATTTTTTTCAAAAAAATTAAATAAAGACTAACATTTCAAAAAGGCCAAACATTCAATATAACGGTCTTATTACAAAAATATATTTGCAATTTTTAAATCTAGAGTAAATTTTCAAAACAACCTATGAGTCATGGGTTTCCTATGCAGATAGGACCTTTTGTAAATTTAATCTAGAAATAAAGACTAACATTTCAAAAGGGCCTAACATTCAATATTACGGACTTATTGCAAAAATATTTTTGAAAAATTATCTTGCCACCAGGTTCTCGTTCCACTTATCATTAAACTTTTCCAGAAAAGCTGATGCTGAAATGATTCGTCATACCTCGAATAATCCATATACCTTGAAATCTGGCTAGCAAAGCTCCCACAATGCAAACAAAAACAGAAGGTAAACAGACAACAACACCGGCGCTAGGACAACACCGGCAAAAGCGATTATCCCGAAACTTCCCATTCATGAATATCAATGACGCAATAATTTCGTAAATGTTTTTCCATAATTTACACCTATCTCGGCCCTATCCCGGGCCTCGTGAATAAATATTACACTATCGCGCACTTCTGGCCAGGTGTTACTAATTCACTGGTCAACGAATGTAAACAGAAGATTCGCGAATGGGTAAAACTAGTTTGATAGAAGTTTACAATAAAAATATATACGCTCACAATTTCCCCCTCACAATAACACTGATCTAATTCGCTTCGAGCGCCAACGCCAATCCCCGATAGCTGCTATCAGCTCAATATTTACCCCCCAATCCAGAGCAGATAACAACGACCCCTCCTCCCACCCAGCCCCAATTTAACCACTTCTGATAACAGTTAATTCAAGTGGTCGTTCGTCGGCGTTCTGACCTGCAGTCAATTGGCACCATTATTTTGTGCCAATAAAATCCACCCTCGGAGCTGGGAAAGCTCGAATTCCGAAAGCGGATTGAAAATCTGTTCTTTTTCCAACCCTCGAGGCGGAGGCCTACGGAGCTTTTGGAGAAGGGGAAAAACTATCGCTTTCCTAAATACCATAAATTACAATTAAATTAATCGCATGTAACGGTGATATTTATGGAGGTGTTGCGTGGACTTTGTTTCACGCGAAATTAGTTGGATGGCAGTGCAACCTGACGTCCCCGTTGGGGAAAAGCAAAATGGCAGAAATTCGATAGGACACTCCCCGTTGGTTGGTCGGATGGCCCGAGGTTTGATCCCGGTCCGGAGTCTGTACACCGGCGTGTGTGTGTGTGTGCGGAACAGATTTAATAGTTGTAAAAACGATTTAATGCTGGCCCGGGGAAATGGATGGGTTTTAAATTGAATCTGATTGTAAATTTATCACTAGGTGGTGATGGAGGGGGGGAAACGAGGAGTTTTGGAGGGGAGTGGTGGTTAACTTTGGGCAAGGCTACACAGCTAATTGAGAAGAATTGAATTTGGGATTGGCTTTTGCCTGGAGCTTGGTGGACGGGATGCGTTATCAATTTCCACTTGTGGGGGAAATTTATGAGCAAACGAGAGGAAGGATCGTTTTCATTTGCAGCGAGATTTGAGCAAAGAGAATAAAAAATCTGTGGAGAATTTCTGTTGACAAAAAACGAAACTATTGGCACTACGCCCCCCGGGGCATGGCCTTCCTCTAACGTGGGATTTCTGCTCCAGCGCCTCTGACGAGACAGGAGAAACCGGGACCGACGTTTTACTTCACCATCCGATAGAAGCTCAGTGGATAAGGCGGGAATCGAACCCGCGTCTCATAGCATCATCGGGATCGGCAGCCGAAGCCGCTACCCCTGCGCCACGAGACCCACCTTCTGTTGACAAATGAAAAATAAAAAAATAGAACAAATTTAATTTAAAGACATGGTTTAAACATTTCAATTCCAAAAATATAATACCCCAGAACAGTTATTTAACAATCATTAGTTTTCAAACAATCTAAGTGTTGAAAACACAAAATAAAAATGAAAAACAAATCATTTTAAAACTGGTTCAAAACTGGCTCAAGTAAAAAATTATTATCAACGTAGTAAAAGACGTTTCATATTTGAAATTTTCATAATTCATAAAAATAACATAACTTTTTGAATAAGTTTTGAAGAGGGTACAATAAATTTAAATAAAATATGCTTTAGACCACTTGTCAAACAGAATTTGAAAGATTACAATTTGAAACCATTAATTTATTGAGCTATTTTGTCCCGCCCGTGTGGATCAATCGCACCACGCACTGGGTTCACAATCCAGAGGTCGCCGGTTCGAATCCCGCGGCGGGCGCTCTAAAATTCTTTGTGTAAATATGGGTATTCGGCGCCGTCGCTCACTAGTGGTTGGTACTAGCAATGGTGGCCGACAGCTATAAAGTCAACTTCGTTTTTTTTTTTATTTAAAAAAAACAGTCTATACTCAATAATTCAATCTTATTGAGGAAAAGTGACTAATCAAATGATCACTGTATCATTTCAAATCACTGAGCTCGAATGCATCAACCATATCAGTATTCAAAGGTCACATAAACAATTACAAAAAAATCACCGAAAATTTTCAGAAATTTGGAAAAACAGACACCCATTTTCAAAATTAACACTTTAATATTATAACCAGTGGAAGGAAGTGGAAGTGGAAAATTTGTTTTAATTTCCGAAAAATCGTGAAGTTTTGGAGCTTTGGTGTCTTCAGCTATCCATTGCAGTTATAATAACATGAAAATTTTCACAAAATACGTATGTTTTCAGTATTTTGAAAATGAACAATGATCAAAAAATGATCGGATTTTGTTCAAACATTTCGGAAGCAATTTTTTTTTAACTCAAATTTTTATAAAACTCATTAACGTATTGCATATTGCAAAAAAATTAAAGTATTTTTGAAAAACTACTCGAAATTTCAGTATTTTACAGTATGGATATCAAATGATAGGGATTTTTTCATACATTTGGAATGTTTAGACACATTTTTTAAAAATACTTAAAATGTTCACAAAACTACTTTTTTTCGAAAAAGTACTCCAAATTTATATGTTTTTTTGCAGTATGGGTATCAAATGATCGAGATTTTTTCATACATATTTAAGAAACTACAACACTGTTTTTTGAAAATACTAAAAAGTTTCACAAAAGTATGCATTTTTGAAAAAAAAATATCAAAATTTCTGTTCACACAGCATGGGTATAGAATGATCGAGATTTTTTTGAATCATTAAAACTTTTTTTAAATACCATATTTTTATAAAATTACGTATATTCGAGAAAATACTTCACATTTCAGTTTTTTTTAAATATGAGTATCAATGGATTTTTTTCGTATATTTCGAATGTTGTGAAACAAATTTATGAAAATACTAAAAATTTAAACAAAACTGCGTATATTCGAACAAAAATAATTTCAGTTCATTCAGCTCAAAACTGAAATTTTTAGTATTTTTTCGAAAATTCGTACTTTTGTGCAAAATACCAATTTCGAAAAACATGAAAAAAATTCATATCATTTGACGCCCATATTTAAAAAACTGAAATTTTTAATATTTTCTCAAAAATACGTACTTTAATGATTTTTTGAAGTATTTTCTCAAAAATACGTAGTTTTATGATCTTTTCTTTGTATTTAAAAAAAATGTTTTAATATTTTTGAAATTTATGAAAAAAAACCCTACACTTGATAAAACTGAAATTTTCCCGGGAATTCCCGGGATTTCCCAAAAAAAATATTTCCCGTTTCCCGGGAAATTTATAAATTTCCCGGGAATTCCCAAAATTTTATCGAATGTATACATTTTCTTAAATTTTTGGAACATTTTCTTTCAAACTGCTCTGAAATGAACAAACTCAACATGATTTTGTTCAATTAAATGAATATTTGGTTTATATATAATTAATCATATTATCAGAAATTATGATATCAAAATTATTCCTGATAATATTTATTTTTGAAGCAACTGGGAATATATCTTGCTTAATGAGTATTAAATTATTACAATTAGGTAAGCTTTTAACAGATTGATGCTATTTCACCAAAAAAATATTAACTCCTTACCTCCAAATTAAAATTGAGATTTTTTTTACGTTTTTGTTTACCATGACCAAATGAGATGAAAATCGAATTTGTGCAAAAAGAATAAATTCAATAATTAGTTTTCAAAAAGACGCAAGAGCCAAAGGCAAACAAAGTCTTTTTTGCCTCGGTATTCGACCTACTTACGAAAAACCAATTTCAAAAATGCTTAAGATTGTTCATCTACACGTCTTTCAAGTGCCCCGAACTAAAAATGAATTAAATGTTGTTACAATTTGGAGAAAAATGAATATTAGTGTCGGAGGTCACGGTGGCTCTTACGGTTTTTTGAAAACTCACCTGAGAATTGGTTGAATACCTAGTACTAAAGAAATTACAATTTGAAGTAAAATAATTATGGAGCACTGGTGCAACTACAGGTGTTAGAGGGTTAAATGTGAAAAAATAGAAGGCTTTTTTGTGGAATGGTGTTAATTTATAGTATAATTGAAATCATGTTGCATAATAAAACAAAAAAAAAAATCATAGAAAAATTACTTTCTATTGTTTGTTCTCAAAAAATGCATTGGGATGTTTAAAGTAAAACCAACACTAAAAAGCTTTACCATTTGTTCAAGAGCTGAAACCAGTATTTGTCATGAAAAACATAATTTCTGCATGTTTTTTTTTCTCATTTCAATAAACTGGTCACAGAGGCAAGTTTAAAATTTCTCATCAAAAAATACCAAACAACATTTTCTTGTAGTTGATTGATTTTTTACATGCAGTCAAGCTGTTAATTGATCTTCACACTTATTTAAACTATTCATGTTGATGTCCTTTACAATTTTGTTGCATAATATTGATTATAACTAAGATCATGACAACTTTCAATAAATTTAAAATTTCCCGGGAATTCCCGGGATTTCCCGGAAAATTAGCTGAAAATTTCCCGTTTCCCGGGAAATTTGTAACCCCGGGAAATTGGATACTCTATTTGATACCCATATTGCAAAAACAATGATCATAAGATTTTTTTCGAGTAAAAAATGCATTTTGAAAATACAGGAAAAATACGCTTTTCGTGATAATTTTCATGTTATTATAAGATTATAACTGCAATGGATAGCCGACATCATCCCGAATCTAAAACACTATATTTTTTTAAAGTTTGATTTTCCTTAGGGTTATAGCCGAAATCCAATAATCTCTGGGCTTCAGTTATGCACACCTCGGTTTTGCATCCCCCATATGCGGTGCTAAACCGAGGCATGACTGTATATTGTTAATTCGATAATTCTAATTGGCGATAGACGATAATTCATTTTTAAAATCTCTCGAAAGTCTACGAAATTCAACCATATTATGTAAAATTTCAATGCTTGTATTTGTATTTTTTTTAAATTGTTCAGAAAATAACGATTTTTATTAGTGCTCAAAATTTCATAAATTGCACCACAGGTAACAAACTAAGCGAAAATTTTTATGCATTTGACTTTATTAGTTTTTTTGTTCTTGCTAAAAACTAAAATTTTCACAAAATACCGTACTTTTTCAAAAATACTAAAGTTTTCATAATTTGCATTTTTTTATGCTTCTTCCATCCATATTTTTTTTTAAATACTATTTTTTTAGTAAGCGTCTTTTTAGAAAATACACATATTTTTAAAATTTGCAGTATGGGTATGAAATGAAACGAAATTCGATATGGCTTCATCCATAAAGTACGTCACGCCCCTTTGTCACGCTTTCCCTAAACTTATAACACGCAATGTCACACTTTCTCAGATAACCCCTCCCACCCTAGAGCGTGACATACTTTATGGATGACGCCTATGCAATACCTAAGAGTTATTTTTTTAATGCTCAAATTTTCACGAAATACATACCAAAATACCAAAAATGTGACCAGAAATCAATATTTGTCTGAATTCTGCGAGCAGATTCAGATTCAGCGGGATTTTTGAGACAATAACAATCATAACTTAAAACTATGCCGAAGGCAACAAATCGTTCACAAAATCTCTTTTCAAGATGTAGATTTATGAATATTTTCATTGCATTTTCGTTAATGATGCTAAACGGCTTCGGCTATTAGCAATGACTTGAAGAAATTTAATACTATTTACACAAACTTAGAGCTTTCATCACTCAAAAAAACAGAAAAAATAAGGTTAACAAAGACACATGAAAAAAGTCAAACCTTCAATCTATATTATTTCAAAACTTTATGATTTCATAGAATTATTTACCTGAAACTTTATCTTTTTTTTTTCAATTAAGACAATAGGGTTAGTTGAACAAAACATGCTTATGGACTTTCCCTCTATATAATCTAAGGACAGATGTAAAACAACCGTGACACCTTTGAATCTGAAACTTTTTAAATCCCACCGACTGCCACCCAAAATGTCCTCCCGCGGAATGTGTCATCTAACTACAAGAAAAACTTGAAAACTTGTCCAAGCGAAAGCTTTTCATCCCACCGCACATCTTCAGCGACAACGCCACCGGATAAAAGAAAATTCCACCTTCTTTTTTCTGTTCTCTTCTCTCTCTCAAAACACAGTCATTACGATGATCTGGGGTTATTTATTATTCATACAATTGAGAAAAGTCCCACAAAAGCGACCACCTTTTTCTGTGTGGGAGACAACTTGAACAGTTACCTATACTACAAGGCAAACTTAAGGCTCACTCAATATTTATAAATATGTATAAAACTTCGGTCTCGGCAACTCGGGCAGAGTGGGTGGCGTGGGTGGTAGCTTCCGGCTTGTCGATAATATCTTGTGTGTCCTGGAGTAGGAACCGCTTTCCACCAAGTCCTTCGTTCTTTATATTCGTAAAACATTACTATTCATCCGCCATCGGACGTGCCGGCGAAGAAGAGATGTGCCTTCATAATTCAGTTTTTTTCTTCTTGTCGTCGGCAACTCTAGCAAGAGCTGAGACAACGTTGAAGAAACCAGCACAGTGGCTTCAGGACGATTTAACTCATTTATAGTCGCTTTATCTTTGGACACGATGCCTTTTGAAGCGACTTGCGAGATTTGCTCGAAGCTGTGTGCATTAAGGTATTATCCTGTCCCGCCCGATCTGCATGGCTTTTGCGAGTGAATCTGGGGGGGGGACTTCCGGTGGACTAAAAAAAAGTTTAGGCAAGACCACCTGGAGGAGACATTGCATCGCAGGTATGCTAATGCCATCAGCTGTGTGACAGCTTGTGACAGTGGCTTAAGCTGCGGAAAGCTGCTTTTGATGGATTAAGGTGATGCCGATTAGAGCGACAGGTTGCTGCTCTAGGAAACGTTATCGTCATTGACGTCATATTGGAATGTTGGGGGGCCATACATTAACAGAAATGAATGTCATTTACAAAACATAGTAATTGGACTAATTATAAAGCCATTATTGTGTACATGAACTTCCAACAGACACGCAAAGTCAACTTTTACGACAACTCCTGTTCCCTAGCCAATTCCGAATCCCAACCTCAACCTCTAAACTCTGTTTGTGCGAAAAGTGAGCGACAACGACAAACAATCTTCTAATAATGCCATTCGCCAAATTTATCTTTCCGAAAATCATATGCAAACTGATACGCTCCGCTTTCGGTCCGGGGACGTCTCCTTCTGTACCAATCCATAATAAGTGGCACCAGGGACAGGCGGGTCGGCCAAGAGCCTTTCGGTATACACCGAGACAAATGTGCCTTCTATTTATGTTCTCTGGGTTAGGAGTTTGGTGTACGGGCTACGACCGTGCCTTGGCCTCGGGAATGTCCCGATGATCTATGCTCGACGAGGGATGGTTTTCGGTACAGGTTTTAGATCCGCTAAAGTAGGTGGCCGAGCATAACAACACCGTTCTAGGGTCAAGTTGACAATTATTGATTTGGTTGATGAAAAACCAAAAAAAATCTTCAAAATCTCAAATCCAATAATCAGGATCTAGCGGAGAAAATATCATTAAAATATCCCAAATTACTAACTTGACCAACAACATAAACATTGCATCAACAACTCCGGCAGTCGCCCCGACTCCTGGTCCGGATACGGAACGAAGGCAGAGGCGCCGATCCGTACACCGATCGGGAACCGGGTGTGTGTGTATGTTTAGGCGGCAAGGATAGTGCAATGTTTAGTATAGTGGCATTATTAATAGCTGATGGCAGCCAACCAGGCAAACACCGTTCTCCCGTTCCGTGGAGCCCACACCTGTACAGTGAGGCCTCCAAGAGTACGGTGATTCAAAAACAGAACACAAATTCCGTACAACAGCAACCTGCACTGTTCCAAATCTATTGACGGAGCGGGGGAAAGGGGGGGAAGGTTTATGTATACAAAACAACATCGTCATCATTGTCGTCGTTGTCGCCGTCGACTCTCGCGCGTATTTGCTGCTGGCTTGCAAGCTGTGTGCCAGCCAGCCTGCCCGTTCCGAAACAACACACGACACACCTTGGCCAACCTAGGGCAAATAATAAGTTTTGATCGTCCTCCGGAGCATACAACACACGAGCTTTGCCCACCGCTCTCTCTCTCTCGAATATAAACCATACCGTGATTTTAGGGTGCAGTGGGGTTAAATTAGGTGATAACTCGGGTGAGTTTTCAAAAAACCGTAAGATCCCATTAATTAAAATCATGTGCTTATTTGAACCATCGCCTAAGAATGAGCAAATTTATTTGAAATTATATTTTAGTTTTTTTTTTATTATTTTGAAGATACTTTATGTGAACCATTTTTATGGTTTTGTTGCTGAGATATGGCAAATTTAAGGAAATATTATATTCTTTTCAATACAAATAAATTCTATATACAGTCCAGACTCGATTATCCGAAGGCCTTGGCAAAATTTTACTTCGGATAATCGAAACTACGGATGATCGAATAACGAACAAAATAATCATTGTCTATTTTTTTATTTTTGAGCATTAGTATGACCCTTAAACTACTCTAAAGTGATTTAAAATTAAAAAAAAAAAAACAAGAACAAGCATTTTTTTTGCAACAATTCAAATTTGACTAAAACGGGGTCGCAGAACTTAAATTTGATGTTTAAAGTAAGGAAACGTAAACCGAGGTGACTTTGATAGGATTTCAATTTGTTTTTGGAATATTTTCCAACAGGGAAGGTTTTTCTCAAGATTATTATTTTTAAAACATGAACTGGGG
This sequence comes from Culex quinquefasciatus, assembly GCF_015732765.1. Taxonomy (NCBI): domain Eukaryota; kingdom Metazoa; phylum Arthropoda; class Insecta; order Diptera; family Culicidae; genus Culex; species Culex quinquefasciatus. The sequence goes on from NC_051863.1 coordinate 183,221,081, forward strand.
TAGGCCACACAAAGTCCACACACTATTTTGGAAATCAAAGTTTTTTCAATAGTGTTTAGAAAAATAGTTACGATAAAAATTCTAAGTTTAAATTCCAGGGTGACTTTGATAGACATAGTTTTTCTTATTCAAATCATATTTAAGATGTTCAAACTTTTTTGGTAGAAAAAAAAACTAAGTTTATAAGCTTTTTAACAAAATACATATAAATTTGAGGAAAAATTGTTAAAAGGTCGGAATTTTGCCTGAAATTTGTTAAACTTGTTTTGTTTCTTAAATATTATCGATTTATATTGCATTTTATACTAAATTCGAAGCACAAATCACAAGTTTTCACATTTTAAATGAAATTGGTTCAAATAAAATTGCCTATAAATTTGGAGATTTTTTTAAATTGTGTTTCAAAAACCCATATTATTCATCATTTACAAACTTATTCAATCTTCTCCAAGTGAAAATTTGTCCAAAGAATCCGAAAATGCATTCCGTTTTCCGCTTCAAAATCATGTTCATTGAAAAAATCATGACACTTTGAGAAGTTCAAAATAATGGCTTTCATCAACATAATTTTAGCTATAGTTAACTAACTTTTTAAACAAAAAAAAAATCGCAGACCTATCAAAGTCACCCCGGCAATCAAAGTCATATGTTTTTTTTGTTCGTTATTCGATTACACGAAGTCCCATATAAACCTTCAGATAATCGAACTTCGGATAATCGAAACTTCGGATAATCGAGGCTTCGGATAATCAAGTCTGGACTGTATTATAATCAAAAATTACTTGCATAATTAGGACTTAAACACTTTTATGAAATTATTTAAACCAAGCTTCCCATGCGCCAGTGCCAAGGCACACCGCGGGTTTGGTTTTTTAGCTTCGGTACGTGCCTGAACCCATTTGTGTATTGGTATCTTGGTACATCGTACCAGCGCACCACGACACTCTCGGCTTTTAAATTTAATTTTAAACTTTTTTTTTAATTTTAAACTTTAAACGGAGGCTGGGGCTAATCTCATTTTCCCTGTTTTAAATTAATTTTGCATGGCCAAATCTCGGCAGACAAAAGCCGTATCAAATAAGTGCAACAAAGCTTAATGTAGGGATTTTTCAGCTTTTCGAAAATAACAAACGTAAAAAAAAAGAAAAACTACGACATTATTCAAATGTTTCCTAAAAACATTCTAAAACTTGAAAACGATATACTAGATTTGAATTTCACCGAAGTACTTTTTGATTGCAAATTTGATTTCACAAAAAAAAATCTTAAACATAAATTTTACCCTTTTTATAGATTTTTTTTAATCTGGTACCTGGGTTTTCAAAGTTTCAAAGAATTTTTGCAACTATTTGTCAAAGTTTTTTTTACCAATTCGGAAATTTCTGAAAAGATGGCATTTCATGTCCCCTAAAATATCCAAAAAAGTGTGTTTTTTATTGAAATCTTCGAGTGACAAAAAGTGATTTTAAGAATCCTCCAAAAAATCCGTGTATTATTCTTTTTCATTGTAGTTCCCATTTATATCTACAACTTTGCCAAAAAGCCAAATCGATCAAAAAAATCTTTCAAAAGATAAAGATTTTTTAATTTCAGCGGAATTTAAAAATGCAAAAAACGCTGACTGCCATCTTAGCAGGGTTGTTAAAATATGAAAATATCAGCTCTCAGCAACTACAATTATCTCGCCTGAATATTCAGGCCTCAAATACAACTCTGGAGTTTTTTTTTTAAAAAAAAAAAAGGTCCAATAAACCAAATTTTAATTTTTTGCTTTTTGGGTGTTTTTTAATACCCCTGACTCAAGGCGGTTTTAAAAACACCCAAAAAGCAAAAACTGGAAATTCGATTTATTGGACCTTTTAAAAAAAACTCCAGAACTGCTCTTCTCTCCTTATTGAAACTCTCAGGCAGAGCTGAAAATGTCAGGGGTCCTGACGCAAAAATCGGCGACGCATACACGATTTTTTCAGATTCATTCACTGAACCGCAAAACCGTGACATAAACAAACCCGACTCAGTCGTGAGTGCCCTAGCTCACTGAGCAGCTGCAATGCGAGACAGTAGTCGACCAACGCTCATTCGACGTTGCACGCACACACATAAAGAAACAAGTTTTTACACAAAAAGTTGGTATTTATACGTGGAAATGTAATTTTGATAATAAGTTATGGTTGTTTTAAGTCTTTTGCACAGTCTAGAACCATTCAATTGTTTCAAAATAGTCAAAATAGTGTTTAGATAGGATTTTACGAGTCAGTCATACGACACGAATTGAGTGAGTGTAGCTCATTTTTTCACGTCTCTCATTCTCCAGCAGCCGACCGGCACGAGTCAGGCGGCAGTGTTTGAACGGACACAGTAGGCTTACAGTCAGATGCTAGCAGTGAACTGATATTTTGGTTTGCTTCATGTGTACGCTGGGTTGGAAACATTTTGCAGGCCTGCTCTCAGGGCCGAAAATAGCCGAATACCCACTCGCGGTTGACATTTTCCTTTTCTCTCCCATTCTCGCTTCCACGATCATCCTACCACAACAGCGTTTGAACCACAAAAGCAAACCAATTTCGCAGACGCAGACGGGACGTCATGCGTACCTTGAGAATTGATTTTCTAATTTGGTGTCTTCGACAAAGTTGTAGGTATTGCTTTGACTTTTTCAGAAAAAAAGTTACACTCTTGAGAAAAAAATATATTTTAAAATTTGACTTTTCACAGAAAAAAATACATGCGGAAAACAACCATTTTAGACAATAATCGTTTTTGCATATGTTATCTATGGCAAAAAACATCTTTTGAACTATGATGGTGCAATTTAGTCAAAATTAATTTAGAAAGGTTTGTGATTTTTTTAAAGCTTTGAAAAAAAGTTTGACTTTATTTCAAGGTGTAAAATTACGTTTGTAATCCAAAAGTACTTTTTCAGAATCAAGCAGCGTTTTCAAATTATAGCCACTAAAAAATATGTTTTGTTCAATTCGCGACGTCACTGAAAAATGTAAATAAAATCTCATTTTCCATACTGCAACTCTGCAACAACCATTGCCGGCGGTGCAACATTTTGTTAGATATAGACTTTTACAGATAAAAAAAGTCACGTAATCAACCAATAATAATTATAACTTAGCAACAATGCACGATTTCAACATTTCTGAAAAGTATTTTTCAATTGCCAATTTATTTTTTTAAATTGAGTTGAAAAAAAAAAGAGTTTCCCACAGTTTTTGAAAAATAAGCAACAATGTCAAATGAATGTTGACAAAGTTGATCCATTAGAATTACAAAATTGGTAAATTTGCGCAATTTTATATTCGTGAAAATTCGAAAAAAATGAGCATGAGCATGATACAGTCGACTCTCTGGCTGTCGATCTTCTCGATATCAATATTGCTCCAGCTGTCAATAAATTTTTCACTCTCATGCTTTGATTTTTCGTTCTATAATTTGCTAACCCCCGCTTGTATCGTATCGAAAAGCCAAAGACAAACTTGTAGAGATTTGACGGGCTTTCTAAAAAAGGTATACTAAAAGATAAAAATATGCAAACTTTTATAGATTTTTATTTTTTTTATTTTTAAGTTTAAATGTCAAATTTGAAGGTGAGCCCACGATTGTTTTTTGTTCAAAATATTTGTGAGAATAGCCTAAGATGTTCTAAAAAGACTCACAAAAAATGCAGGATGGAACAAATCACTAAAAAATACAAAAATCATTTACTAAAATGCATTTTTTTGGAAAGTATAAAAAAGCGGGACAAAGGGGGGGGAGGGGGTGTAAATTTTGGCTGATTTTAGCGTGACGTACTTTATGGATGAAGCCTTAAGTTTTTAACCTAATTAAAATTAGCAGGTAACTTAATCAATCCCGCTTGTGATTTTCCAAGTAAAGCCAGGTTTGAAGTTTAGGAATAAATTAAGAAGAAATAGATTTTTTTTCATATCTTCAAGAATTTTGAAAATTGTTACCATAAACATTCTCCCTATTTTTAAACAGGAGTAAAAAAACAGAAGTACTATTTTTATGAAAAAATCAAAAAATCAAATCAAATTATTCGCTCTACAGCACTTCCTTGGCGTTCTCGATTGCGAGATTGCTACTCGAAACTAGGTGTCCGAAAGTTTGGTTGTTGAGGCAACTGCAAACTTCTTTTTACACCTTAGCTTCCATCCACCCCGGGATTCGAACTGACGACCTTTGGATTGTTAGTCCAACTGCCAACCAGCGACTCCACCGAGGCAGGACCCAGGAAGACAACTCCTACACCTGGATTGAGCTAACGACCTAACCCTCTTGGTTAGACCGGGGCCAACATTTACTTCCCCATCCGACGGAAGGCGTGGTCAGACAAATCTCGTCTCAAAATTTGCCACCGGGACCTTCTGGGATCAAACCCAGGCCGACTTGGTGAGAGGCAACCACGCTTACCCCTACACTACGGTTCCCGGCTGTTTCAAAATATGATGACTCATTAGAAGAATTTAGCTCAACCCCAGTCCTCCCTATTCTAGAGAGCGATGATGGCCCCAGCAGCAGCAGCAGCGGCACCAGCTCCAACAAGTACAACAACACTCGACATGCAATCGCAGCCGTCGTTCCGTCGTCGACAAACGACACCGACCGGCGACGATAAAACAGAAGGATAGGTCCTCCCTCAAGGACTTTTCCACTACCCCCTTCCCTAACCTTTCCTAACCCACCTCAATGATTCGGAAACGCGACCACCGATTCGCCGCCACCGCTCAAGGGTCATCATATCGGATTCCGGTGTGAGAGCGGTTGTGTGTGTTTCCGAGAGATCAAATGGCCACCAGGACCCGTGCGAATGTAATGATGAGAATGGTAACACTTTGGAGAATATTAGTTTGACAATAATAGGCTCCTATCGGGTCTTAAATTAGCAATAAATTCGCTATAATTAATATTGAGAATGTTTATGCAAATGGCCAACCGGGCAACGCCCGGAAGGTATAGAAAGGCTCCAACTAGTTTGGTTTCTGCTTCCGATTTCTAGGGCATCAATGATATCATAGAAAGGTCATTTCACCGAAAAGCCGTTTCGTCGAATGGTCTTCGGAGAATTATCGATTATCAAATTGTTTTTTTTTTTATCAAGTCATTTTATCGACTGAGCCATTTGGTCCAATCTACGAATCGACATTCGACAAAACGGTGATGTCCAGTTGAAATTCTCCACCGGATCATGTTCCACGGATCGAACGATGGCCATACGGTTTGTGGTGGTTCATTAGAACCTGGACCCAATTAGACGGCGCGCTGTTTGAATTTCAATTCAGTCATTAGAAGCAGGTGATTTGTCTCGCGCGTTTGGAAATCATCGTCGTCACCTACGGTGGTGTGTTTGCTGGTGATGACAAACAGGTCAATTGGGCGAGGGTGAAGTGGTTAGGTGAGCAAACAAATCAGTTCCGTTAGTGCAACACCTAACTGCTTGAGTTGTTTACTACCCACAAATGCATATTTGTCCCATGTGCATTTTAAGCAAATGGAAAAAAACGCGTCTTTTCTATTCTTATTACATTTTACCATAAACGCATACTTGTTCTTTCGACCCATTATTGGAAATTTTGTGCTATTATTTTATTTATGTGGGACGATTTAGCTATACCATTTCATTTTTTTTCAGAATTGACAAAACAAAGGGTTAATTGTGATTGGGCTCCTCGAAAATATGTGATTTAAAAAGTATTTTGGTCAGAGTAACTAAAAAAAAATTAAAATCCACATGAGACAACTTTGCATATACAGTATGTAAAAAAAGTATTTACACCCCTTGGGCACTATGCACATTTTGTGATGAAACATGTAAAAAATTTAAAGTTTGACAGGAACCTAGTACTACGTTTTGTTCAGAAACTCGTGCCAAACATTTTGCTTCAAAAAGCTCATGAAAAGATGATTTCTATAAAAAGTTATATAACAAATACTATTACGAAAATAAAAAGGTGCAAAAAAGTTTGTACACCTTTCGAAAAATTAACATAAATAATGTTATTTGTTGACAAATCACCATAAATCCAGTCTCCCAACTCCAAATAGGCATCCTTGACTGATTAAAAAATAATTTGGATTGAATATAAAGTTTACTAACTACTTAGTATAAAAGTTTATATAACTCTGGAAATTCTATAGAAAACTTATCTTAACTTAATTTTGAAATCTTCTAATTCAACTAAATGTCAATATATTACCATAGAATTGCAAAATAAACATTTGGGAGTGGGTATAACACCGTTTTGGGGGTCTTTGTATCGCTAGAATAGATTTTTCGTTGGAATTTCGTAACAACCCGGAATTACGTCGTCGGAAAATCCGCCGGCATCCGAACCGGTCCACAATTCACAAGTCAACCTATGTGGAATCGGAAAGGGCATAAAATTTCCGATCTTTTGATACCCAAACATCTAGGTTTTCTTTAAAACCTACGTTTTTAAATACCTGGGCAAAAGTAAGTTTGATCCACGAGAACAAAATTACGAAATTCCATACATTTTTGACAGGTTGCTCAAACGAAACCATAACAACGTTTTTGCTTAGGTATTTAAAAACGTGGGTTTTATAGAAAACCTGGATGTATGGGTATCAAAGATCGGAAATTTTATGCCCTTTCTGATGCCACATAGGTTGACTTGTGAATTGTGGACCGGTTCATTCCGGACGTGACGAAATTCCAATCTATTCTATCGATACAAATACCCCAAAACGGTGTTATACTTACTCCAAAATGTTTATTTAGCAATTATGGTAATATATTGACATTTAGTTGAATTAGAAGATTTCAAAATTAAGAAAGTTTTATATAGAATTTCCAGAGTTATATATATACTAAGTAGTTAGTAAACTTTATATTCAATCCAAATTATTTTAATCAGTCAAGATGCCTATTTGAAGACTTTTATGGTGATTTGTCAACAAATAACATTATTTATGTTAATTTTTCGAAAGGTGTACAAACTTTTGCACCTTTATTTTCGTAATAGTATTTGTTATATAACTTTTATAGAAATCATCTCTTCATGAGCTTTTTGAAGCAAAATGTCTGGCATGAGTTTCTGAACAAAACGTAGTACTAGGTTTCTGTCAACATTAAATTGTTTAGATGTTTCATCACAATATGTACATAGTGCCCAAGGGGTGTAAATACTTTTTTTACATACTGTACAGGCAGTTAAGGTTCAAAAAATTAAATATGGTCAATTCACCCAACAAAAATTAAAAAATAGAAAACATTAAAGTATTCCATAGAATTTTGCGAAATGGTAATAAGAAATGGGCTTGTGAATGATCAACAATTGTATGTTTAGAATCTTTCAGAACAAAACATCAAATTTGGTATTCTCCTATTTATCACTAAAAGTTGAATTCCTAAAATACGCACATGTTATAATTATAACATTTTTTATATATATTCAGGAGCAAAAAAGCATCTTTTGCGCTACGATGGTACAAAATATAAAGATATGATTTTTTTTGAAAAAAAAAGATGTTTGGAGTCAGTCTAAAATATTGTCAAACTAAATTTAAAAATCATTTAATGATAGACGCTTTGATTTGCAATCGTTATTGACTTCACACGATTTTTTAAAAGTGCACCGTTTTCAAGGTGGCAATTTTCGAAAAATCATCATTTTTTGATACATTTTGAAAAAAAACTTTCTGATGGAAAAGCCCTACAAACAATAATTCAAAAGTTTTTAAAATTTGCTACTTTGTTAATCGGACTACTGATTGCTATCAAAGTTTTAATTGTGAAAAAAATGAGTTCGTTTTTTCAGTGTCATCTAAAATGCCCTTATTTTAAACTAGCGATATCAGGGAAACTGTTGATTCGATTTTCAATATTAAAAACTAACTTAACCCACCTATGTGGTTGGTGCCTTCCTCACTCTTTACAAACAGTGGTTGACATGATGGGAACACAAATTTCATAATTTTTTTTAGAGCCGGAATAAAAAAGTACACAAATATCACTTAAGTGGTCATAACTTGAGACAGGGTTGCCAGATCATCAATGTTTTGGACTCGTTGGAAAAGTCTGTCAATTACCTAACCATTGATATATTCGGACATACATTTAAATGAGATCCGGATATTTGTGATCCGTTCGGGCAGACGGTAATAACATAATTCATGCCATTTTAATAACAAATACTGTTAAAATAACAAAAAGTGTTATGGAATATTCTTGAAAAATCCATTTTTGCATAAAAGTTTAATAAAAGTTTATGTTATCATAACAAAATTTGTTATTGCTCTGATATTGGTTGAAAGCCAAAACAACTTTCGCATAACATATTTTGTTATGGAAGAATACCTCCAACTGTTATTGGGATGATCGGATTAGTTGTTAAAATAACAAAAAATAATAACAAAAATTTGTTCGAAAAATAACTCAAAATATTATTCGTCTGTTATTACAATAACAATCCAATAACAAAAAATTCATAGCGACGAATAACAAATCTTGTTATAAATAACATAAAGTGTCATTGGCCTAGTATTTTCAAATATCAAAAAATGTTATTCCCAAGTTATTTCCGTCTACTCAGGAAGTTTTGTGTTTTTTTTGGGATTTTTCCTATAATATTATTTTTTGAAAATTAAAATTTAGCCCAGGATTTTATAATGTACAAAATAAGTGTTTATGGACTTTTCAAAAAGTTAGCTTGATCTAAAAAAATATTTTTTATAGAAACAAGCAGAAAATTAAAAAAAAAACATTTTTCAACATTGAAAATCGAACCAATAATCTCCGACATTATTTGCTCTTTTTAGGTCAATATTCTTTTTTTTTTGTTGCAAAGCAAGGAAATTTAGGTAATTTTATTGTTTAACCAGTAATCGGTTTTAAATTGAAATTACTTTTAGGTATTTAATATTAGCATCAATATTGTCTTTACTTTCAAAGAAAATAATATTTTTTAAATATTAATTGATGACAATACCACATTCAACAAGCAATGACAATGATATAAAGATGATAAGTAAACTTTGAAATAAAGTTTCAACATATATTTTTCTGGATAAGTTTGCAATTTAATTAATAGAGGAAAAGGAGTCTGTTAAATATTTGTACAGCGTTAAAATGAGTCTGTGTTGGTATCTATTTTCTACAAATATATTCAAAAATAAAAACAGTTCAATTAATGATCATCTCAATCTTATTTCTAGAAAAAGATATTTTTTAAGGCCCGAAACTAAAAAAAAAACAATATTTTTTGGAACCCTAATCTAGGTAAATTTTTTTCTTGTTTTGATTCAATAAGAAATTAAAAAGCAAAAATGCAGCATTTTATTTAACTGGAAAATAAATGAAATTGAAAATGAATAACTTCAAAAACATTTTTATTTTTCAATTCTCAATATACTTAGGGTATTTTTGTAGAATATGATTTAAAAATGCATTCTTTTTTAACTTACCGGGTTCTCAAAAAGACCCAATTTTCGATATTTTTCTTATTTTCATTTAGAACAGACGCAAAATAACAAAATTAGTACATTGGTTTGAATTTAAGCTTTATAAAAATTGTAAACACTTCGAAATAAAAATCTTTCTTAATTGAATCTGACTTGATTTGTTGGACTTATTTACTTCTTTTCTTGATCAATTAACAGGATTTCACAGCAACAACACAAAGACAGTAGCAGTTCAATGCAACAAGTCCATTGCTCTGTTTTTCCACGAAGGCAATTTTTCACATCAATTTTCCACTAATTACCACCTCGTACCAGTTCCCTTAGCCAACGTGATTCCACCACATTACCAGTCGATTTTTATTTACCCTTTTTTCGTGATATCAGTTTTCCGTGATTCCGACCCCCCCTTACCGCGCCAGCACATTTTCCTCATCCCTCAACCCATCCCAGGCCGGAAACAAAATGTATTCATAATCGTATAACAAAAACCACTTTATTACATCAGAACGGATCCACTTAAGGGCCCGGACACGCTACTGATAAAAATCCAATTTTCGCTCGCTTTTCCAGCTGCTCCGGAATGGCCTCTCGATTTAAATTGTCCAAGCTCTAGAGTGCCCCGGGGAGAGGGGAAATCTAATCAAACCATTTTTATAATGGTCACCTAATCCACGAACTTTTTCCGTAAACACACACACACACACCGATACAAACAAACAGAACAAGTGCTACTAAATCAACACAACACACGCACACACAGGAAGAAAACAAAGAAAAAACTCTCGGAACCGTGCGTGACGACGAGGAAAACTGCGGCCCCGTTGAAGGCCGTCGAACGACCGGACCCGGCTGGGAAAAGTAAACATTCGTTTTCCGACACGAATCACACGTGAGGTGCAAGTGTGTACGTGTGGGTGTGTGTGGGCCTTCATCGACCAATCAACGGTTGCAAGGAAGCAAAAAGCCTCCCACCTTCCCGCACACGTTCCTGTGGGTATGGATAGGTGGGGTCAGTGGTCCGATGTTGGTCCTTAAAAAACTTTTTTTTTATTATCTTATATGATTCGTCAAAATAATTTTAATTGAAGATATTTCTCAACATTTCTTAAAATATTTTTTTATTTAAAAACAGGTATAACTACCTTACATGTGACGAAAGGCAGAAAGGTCCTAATGAGTAAGCATTAACGGCAATTAAATTTGTATGTGTGCATGGTATTCGTTCTGGGTACAACACACCTACACCGCTGGAAGGTGGAAACATGGCGTTGCACACGATCAACTTTATTGTTATGTGCACAGTCCATTAACTTTTTTTTCGCTTACATCTCTCAAACCAAATTGAGACTTTATCAAGACTTACATTTCAAAATGTTTAATTTGTTTTTGTTGTTAGTTAGATATCTCTTAAGTTTTTATTTTATTTTTTTTATATTCAGTAACTTTTCAAAAAGGCGAAGCCTTGAATGTAAACAAACAGTTGAGTGTGAGTGGGATAGCCAGCTTGTTTACATTCAAGGTTACTACAATCATGCATTCTCTATAACTCGAGCAATTTTACACAAACAACATGGATCTCTGGTTTCGTGTAACAGAAAAATGCTAAAAACATCTTATGGCTTGATACTGTGCAGAAGGAATTTTACCAAAATAAGTGCTTAATGCCCCAGGACAACGAGTATCTTTTTTTTAGTGAAAACAAGTTAGAGATGATTATTTCGTACGTGAAAATGAAGAAAACATCAAACACAAAATACTTTATTGTTAGTGTAAGTTAATTTGAAAAAAAGTCTCAGTCCAATCAAATTTGACAAATATTTTTCAAACAGTTATTCAAACCGATCTGGAGATTTTTCTTTAAATTCAAACGCATTTTAAATATTCTCAAGATAATTTATCCGTTAATTAGTAATAACATGAGATCTTTTTAAGAATAAATTATGAGAATGGATGAATTCGAACCCGATATAATAAAATCATTCTTTCTCTTGTGAGTTTTTCCATTGTTGAGCCGTCATTAAAATAATTGATTAGGATTTTTTCAAATTCAAACTTACATTATTTTTGACAAGAGCAGCAGCAGTCTAAATTTGAACTTATCTGAATTTGAATTTGAATTTAAATTCGAATTGAGTATTTGAATTTACTTATTTGAATTATAAATGAATTATACAGATCCAAACTAACTTTAACTTAACATGAGCAGATTCTTTAAAAGATTTTTGAGAAAAAATCTGAATTCAAACACATTGTGAAACAACCTACTTTTCCTAAACGGCCTACTTTTATTCACCAAGCACTCAAATGGGTGCTACAAAGATGAACTTTTCAGCACTTGTATTGAAAAGAAATTCTTTTCAATATCATTTTGATTTGAACGGTGATATGACTAAAAACATGGATATTTGATTTAAAATCTCATTCATAGGGTGTTTTCAAAATTGCAAACAAAATTTCTATGTAACTTGTTGCAAAACATGTTTTTTTCAGCACTCGACGCATCTATTCAACTCGTTGGATAAATGTACGACTCGTGCTGATAAAATTTTCTATTATCAAAATAATTCAATCTCTCTTTTTCTGTAGCAATCACATGTTTGCCCAATCTTTTAATCATCATTTCAACAAATGGGGTTTATGAAAATTTTCACAATTGAAACTTTTTTGTATATTCTTCCAAATTTATTTATTCAAGTTTAAGTTACACTTTTACTCAAATCATATTATAAACATTTGATATTTTTAAGCTAATCTATATGTTGGTTTAAAAAGACTGAATTCAAACATATTTTAAAGAGTTTTATAGATATTCAAAATTATTTATTTTGGTTTTTGTTTCTGTGGAATTTGTTTAAACGTCCTTTCCATATTATTTGTTCATGACCAGTTTCTTTAGAAGATTACTGTCCAGGCCAATTGATTCGGAAACGGTCACACCAGAATTCAACCTCAATCGCGGTAACAAACTGAGAAAATGAATGCATTTGGTAATGCAACAGGCCATCAAGAACACAAATTTGATTAAAATTGTGAGACAAAGCACAAATTTGATGTTTAACCCTCTTCAGCCCGAATTCTTTTTTTTTCGAAAATTTTTATTTTTCCCGTGTTTAGGAGGTCATTTCGTGCAACTTTTGTTCTACGATAAACTTTACTTCTCTTGATTATGTGTTTCTTGTTTTATTTTTAGTATTTTAATTTGCATTTATCTTGTTTAGTTTATGTTAGTTTTTGGTAGTATTTGGCCTATTCTACCACCTCCTATCATAATATTTTGTCTATCTAATTTTTTCATGTTTTTACAGTCACTTTTTCAATTTTTGCTTGTTTTTCACAATTTCTGCTATAAAATGGCACTATTATCATTTAAATTGTAAAAAAAATGCGTAGAAGCATAGTCTGGGACACTAGAAAAAATACTGCATACTTCTTTTTACTTAACACTCAAACGCTCGGGTATTCATTAGACCCCTATTTTTTTTCTTAAAAATCTCATAACTTTTGGTAGAATTGACCAAATCGGATGCTTCCGGTTGCAAAAGATCCAGATTTGTCTATATTTTGAACTGTCAGATGGGGGACAAATATGGTCCACTTTTACCGGAGATATTCCGGATTCCGTTGGGGTACCTCGGCCATCCTATTTGGGGTTTTGGTCAATAGAACAAAATCCATTTCACAGAAAAATGCCGGAAATGATGCAAAACTTCAAGGCATCCTTCTAATACATCATCCAGCAAAAATAATTGACATGGTTAAGTCATACGGGGCACTGGAACCGGTTCCATCTGGGCACCAATCGACATCAGCTCAGTGAACCGTTTTCGGTTGGAACCTGTTCCAGTGCCCGAAGGTCTTGACCATGCCATGTGTCTATGCAGGATGATGTATTAGAATGATGCCTTGAAGTTTTGCATCATTTCCGGCATTTTTCTGTACAATGGTTTTTGTTCTATTGACCAAAACTCCAAATAGGAGGGTTGAGGTACCCCAACGGAATCCGGAATATCTCCGGTATAAGTGGACCAAATTTGTCCCCCATCTGACAGTTCAAAATATAGACAAATCTGGATCTTTTGCAACCGGAAGCATCCAATTTGGTCAATTCTACCAAAAGTTATGAGATTTTTAAGAAAAAAAATAGGGGTCAAATGACTACCCGAGCGTTTGAGTGTTATAATATAGGAAATGTTAGTAAAAACAAAGCCAAAGTTGACCCCTAAAAATGATATTTCTAAAAACATTGGCAAAGTCACATAAAATAAGTCAAACTTCCAACCCGAAAGATTTCTAATATTCCAATGCTTTTTAAAGATCAAAAATTGGTTGAAAATGGATTTTTGGCGATTCGAAGCCCGTTTGAAGGCGGGGTTGGGTTGTAAAGAATTAAGGAGAAAAATAAATAATACCAAAAACATTTATTTGTCCATGATTCGAATTTCGGATAATTGAAATTTCGGATAATCGAAATTTCGGATAATCGAAACATCGGATAACCGAAATATGTCGAATAATCAACATTTTTTTATTATTTCTTTTTCCAGAAATAACAAAAATACCTAACTTCTCACTCTCTCAATTCCAATTTCAGTTTATTTTTTTTTTCCTGTTAATTTAAAGTTGTCACTAAAAACTACAAACGATTCTGTTGTTGCTTTTTCATTTTTTTGTCAGCACTGAGAAAAAATGCTCAACTATATAACACATTTCCGGCCTTTTGTCAATTTTAGCTTTAAACTAATTTTTTATGTATTCAAATATTGAATTTGTGGTTTACGGTTTCTGTCAAACCATTCAAATAGTGTAGTTAGTTTTAATTTTTTATCGTTTTTAATAAACAATATTTTATACAAAAAAATGTTATTGGCAAATTATAAAAAATTGTGGTAGGTGTTCCGAATATGTGGGATGACTGTTCTTGTTGTTTCCTGCTCTTAACTATAGCAATAAAAAGTCTATTGACTATACTGCTCTTCGAATTTCATACACTTTTGTGAAGTCACTGAAACAATCTTCATAAAAAACGCTTTTGAGTTTATCTTTGAAAAGTTTATAAAATATAACAAAAGCTCCAACTTATTTGAGAATATTAAGTTATATTTCGATGACGTCAAAAGATTTAAGATCCAAACATTAAAATGAAAGCTCCCCTTTTCTGAACTCATTTTTCTTTCCTGTTATCGTGTTTGGGGGACTCCCCATACACTCACTGTGTATTTTTATAGTCATTCATTTGAATGTGTTTGTGAATGTGAATGTGCGCGAGAGAACCGGGTAAACAGATAGTCAGACAGAGGACCACCCAACGGGAGTTCGAGCTGCAAACGAATCGAGCGTTTATAACGTTAATAAAGTTTTGTGCTCTTTAATTCGACTCTGGTCTGGTCTGGTCCGGCGTGTGTAGGTCAAGGTCTCCGGGAGCTCTGCTTTATCCTTCTCTAACTATAGCTAGCGCTATACAGAGACATATTGAGCGAGAAAATTCGATCCCCCAACGATTCGATGTGTTTTATGGGACTTTCACAGCGGTTCTGGTCAAGGGAAGGTGGGAGGGTGGAGGTTTTGGATGAGCCACTTCAAATGAGCAAAATGTCATCTGAAGGAGGGGGAGATGAGATTAAGAGGATGCTTTTTTTGTGCTTGTTCAGGGAGAAAAGCTACTGATATCGATTTTTGACCAGATTTATGCAAAAAAAAGTTGGGAAATTGTTTTATTAAAGCAACGGTCAAGAAAAACTATTAATTGACATAATATCCCAGAAATGTAAATACAATAATACTTCAATTTATGTTTTTACTGTGTTGCCACCAACATCATGAAATATTTCAACAGGATGAAACGTTTCAGTTCATTGATGTTCTCGAAACTACTCCAGTCTCGTGAAAGGAACAGACTAAATAGTAGCAAAAAAATTGAATGAAATGAATTCCGAATTTATTTTTTCGATTAATTATATATTTCCCTTAGAAATAGATTTTGACGATGAATTAAATTAAAACATAAGCGATGATATTTAAAAAAAAAAAAACAAATATATCCGTCCTTTGCCTGTGTAGAAACCTCAAAGTTCAAGTTAAACCAACTCGTTTGATCTTTCAACTTTTCCGTTCCTCAAAGCTAACTTCAATGTTCTGCATCATCAGGTAGTGCAAATATCTATGTTTATGGTACTGTTTGAAACTTTTATGGGTAGTGTGAGGTTAAATGAACACTTTTAAAAAAAAAATCTGGAACTATTATAAATTTGTATAAACTCGTTCAAAAAATCCAAATGTTTTTTTTTAATTGTGTTTTTATTTTGAAAAGCCCATTTAACCTAAAAACCCCCTCTTTGCTATCAACGAAGCCAAAGATCGTCTCACACATCGCCTTCCATTTCGGTCATAACTTTTTCCCACACAACTCTTCCTCTTGCCAGAAAAAAAACACACACACACAAAAATGTTTGCAGGAAATGATAAAAGAGAAAAATGTAAAAAGAAAAGCTCCCCAGAAAACATGCCTCATCGCTAGTGACATGATCCCGATCCAAGCCCGCCAAACAACAAAACTCTGGGTGGAAAATGAAAAATTGTGGGGGAGGTTAGGAGGAAGAGGGGGAGAAAAGTTGTTTCCATTTGAGTTCATCATGTGTGGGTGGAAAAGAGCTTTGGCTTGTGTGGGTGGAAAAAACACGAGCAGACCTTGGAGGAAGTTTTGTTTTGACTGGATGTTATGGAGCAGCATATGGTCTTCCTTTGGGATTTGAAAGTGGACATGCTTGCTTTCAAAAATAATTTAGTTACCTTAATTTAATTAAATTACATTTTTAAAATGGAATCTGCCGTTTTAAAACAATAAAATATAGCTTCAACAGCTAATTTCACCGCCCTCAAGCCCAAAAAAGAAAAAAAATCCCACCAAATCCTTGGCAGTCTCTCGAGCCATCAAACCGATATACGGCTGTCATGCCAGATTTATGGTTTCCCAAAAAGGATCTTCCACTCTCGCCGGCAAGGAAAAGTGCCGGGAACGGCCGCGGGAAAAGCATCATCGTTTGGAGGCAAGTTGATAACAATCTAAATAATCGACGCGCTCGTTCAGGAGAAACGTTCTCCATCTGTGTGCCGTGGGAAATGAGGAAATAAGTGGGAATATATAGAGCGAATGGTAACTGCGCGAGGTTTGGAAAAGATTGTTGACAAATTTTGTGTTTTTTAACCTTTGAAGTAACATTATAGTTGACTGGTTGACTTCACAAATTCAAACATTAATTCAAAATAATTCACTATACTTCTTCACTTCTTCAAAAGTGACCTTCTCTATGGCTCAAATGTTGCGGGTTTTTGTCCCCTAAAACATATAAAAAAAATCTCGAAAATAAAAAAAAATATTATGAGAAATTGAATCTTTGTGAAGAAAAAAATTGATTAAAAAATCTGCAATTTTTTTCCGTGTACCAATTTATTCTCAATAGTCCTTTGTCGAAGGCACCAAATTGATCAGAAAATTCACTCAAAAGTTAGAGCTGTTTGAATATTTACGTACCATTTTTGTATGGATAACAGCACAAAATTGTATGGAGACTTGGGTGGGTGAACCAATGACACAAAATATCTTCTTTGGTCATAGGGAAGGCCCCCACATAGTTTGAGATAAATCAAAAAATACAAAAAATAAAAATGATTGAAATCGGCTGATTTTGTAGAGAGTTGCTCATATGTTTCAAAAATATAACAAAAACTGTTTTAAAACGAATGAAATCAATTTGCGCTGAAAAAAATGTTTTTGATTTTTCTTAGTTTTGCCTTTCTAACAAAAGAAAGGTTTAAGGTTTACTTTTGGAAAGACACTTTTCTCAGAAATCTTAAAAAATTCGTGCGCGGCGAGGAGTCGTCCCAGAAAAAAAAATCCTATTACTAAATTGAAGGTTTAAATGCGCTCTTTCCATTGAATTTTGGCCCGAAACCCGGAACTCAAAGTCTGATTTTTGAGAGCTCTTTTTCTGAAATAATTGAGCGAAGTCTATATCCGCTCTTAAAAATTGTGTCTTCCATCATTGGAAAACTGCTCGTAAAACCCACAATTTTTATATTTCAGATTTGTAGCCATGGGGTCGGAGACGAACATTTTATTTTTCGATTCACAATTTTCGACCAATAAATGTGGTCAAAGCCATTTTTAGAGGTATTTGTTGGACTATTTTACAGATAACACTATCAAATTACAAGAATTCAGTTTCAAACAAAAAGTCATTCGAAAACATGCGCCATAAACTGCTTGGGCCCAAAATTTGAAGCTTTTCCAAAATGTATTTCCAGAGATATAGCCATATTAGTGTTTTTCGTCTTATTTTTACCCTATTTTTTTCCTATTAAATGTTTGGTTTTATACAGAATCATATACTGAACATCAAATTCAAAGTCGTCAAGTCGAAGCATAAACGCCAGCACATTTACGCTTGCGCGTTATACGCTGCGCGGCGTAAAAGTGTTCTTTTTGGTTTCTCATAATAGATCGACAAAGTGCAATAGCGATACATTTTTTTAAAGTTAATCATAGACTAACATTGAAGACTGAGTACCCTTTATATTTTTCTAATAATGTCAATCCAATATGTTTTTCTTAATTAAATTTCAATACCTTGCGACCCATAATATACCACTGAAATTAAAAAAAAAATGAATTCGAGGTTTAGCCTAAAAATATTTGAAGCTTGAAGTTCAAATTCTCACTGGGTGGTATCATTTTGTTTCTGAAAAATTAATTGCACCAATATATTTGTCGGAGTTTCATCATTTTGTAAGAAAGGCTCTGTTGGTATTAAATTTGGTTTTTGGATATATTTTGAAGGATTACAACTTTCGAGACTTGGCCAGGGTTGAAATTTTTCGAAAAAAAAAGATTTTTAAAAAACTTAAAAAGTTAACCAAAACATTTTTTATAAGGCCGTTGCAAATATTTTTCAAAGTTTATGTCGCCCCTTCCCTTTCAAAATCGGTTCGAAAAATCAGGGGGCACAAAAATTTTTAATCAAAAAACTTAAAAATTTTAAGGGGAACAGCAGAAGTCTAACTAACTAAAAACAATTAGAAATGCATTTTCCTGCGTTTAAAATCATACTTAGCATGCCTGGGATCGATCAAAAACATTTTCAATTTTTGTGAAACTCCAATGTACAGTACCGCAAAAAAAAAAATTCGGCGAAAAAAAAAATTCTTCAATACTGGTTATTCTGAAAACTAATGATTGCAAAACAACTGGGCAGGTGTAAAATGTACTTTAAAACACTTTTTTCATTCAAATGTTGAGACCATGACTTGTTAAAAAAAAATTGTTTTTTTTTCTTCAAGGAGGTCACAACATTTTACGAGTGATTCATTTTTTAAATTGAAAAATAGGCCTAAAAATAGAACTAGTTTCAGAGATATTGTTATTTGAAAATGGAAAAGCCTCAATTTAATTGGTTTATACTTCAATGAATGTATCTCATGAATGTTTTGAACTCAACCAAAATCTTCTCCACTGACTGCGCCCCTTCCCCGATGATAGCTTTGTTTGGAAACCGGATGCCACGCCACCAAGAGAGCGGAAGACGATTTGACAAATTATTGATTACGGTGATGTCGTGGGATTAGGGCGCCCCTGCCCCTCAGCTGGGGTGGGCGAGGAAGGAAACTGAACGAGATGACGAGAAGGGGAAGATTTCTTAATGGGTTTTGGATGCCACTTGCCACGCCACCGCCAACGCGCTTCTGTTTTAAGGAGTTTGATGGGGGGGGGGGAGAAAATCGTTTTTGGGTTGTAAATCAGGGTAATCTTTTTTTGTTTTTGTTTGTTTGCGGCCTTGAGACTTTTTGATGGGCCTGTTACGCATTTTAGGGTATTTTTAGCTGCATGGTAATTGAGACATATTTCAAGCTATAACATTTTTACTGTATTATTGGAACCACGACATATTTTTAAAGCAATATTTTTTTTAGTCCTGGAAAACATGACTCCTAATCGCAGAAACTTCATATTCCTGTCCTAAAAGCCCCCAGACGTGATTCGGAAGTCCCCAAGCTTCTTCAACACCGTCGTCGACGTGAGACGTATAAAAACATATCGATCGACAAGCTCCGGGGCCGGTTTCTGGTACTCACCCGGGGCAGGCCGGCGAGTGCGTGTGTGAGTGCGACCGAGATAGTGTGGATTCGTGTATCTGAGTCTCCCCTGGCGGAACAAGGAGGACATGGCAGACCTTGAAATCCTTGGCGCGCGAAGATAACATCGCACGCACCCTTCACCACAGCACCAGACGACGACGAGACCCGGGGAAAAGTATCAAGTTGAACAGAATACACTTCCGAATGGTGCGCTCCCAAGGTGGCCAAAGGAGACCCAAAGACTTTGGTCAGGCCGGCTGGTTGGCGTGTAATGAAATTCCTTTTCCGAGTGGATTAACCTTCGGGGATTCTTTTTTTTTTTTTTTTTTGTTGTTGTGGGCCAATCTGACAAGGCGGAGGCACCGTAATTGAATGTATCGGAAAATTATTTCCGTTGCCAGCCAGGAAAAGGAAGTTTGTGTTTGGAGGAACTTCAGACATCCTTGTCAAGGTCATGTCGATGGAATCGAATGATGAAGTCACAGCATGAAATATTGCAATATTGAATTAAAAATTATTAAAACGTTTGAATCCAATCAAAACTGAAATTAAATGATGAGACTCATTGTACAAATCCATTGTTAAAGTTGCTATCAATTTTTAAAGAAGAAGAAGGGCTGCTTCCATATGGGAGCGAAAAAGCTTACACCTTCACAAAACAAAACCCCATTCACCGAGCGATGCAATCGACAATATTCATGATTACGTTCAATCGAATCCTGAGCATGAATGGCACTCTCACAAGAAAAACCCACGTAACAAGTAGGAGTCCTTTTTCCTCCCTTCCCTTTCAGCAATCAATGGCATTATGGAAACAGATTGAAAAAAAACGAAGGCAAAAGCTAAATTTCATCACGAAGGGGCAAAAAGCACTACCAAGTAAAAAAAAAATGGATTCCAATCCAATCTTGATTCAGTTTTTTTCTTCTGCCTTTTACTTAGCTCCAATCATTCATACATATATATTCGTCATGATATCTGAAGCTGAAGTTCACACATCTATTCCCAGTTCCCACACACGACAGCGAATCGCTCAAGTGATGGTGGTGGTGGTGGCGGCGGTGTCAAAAAGATTATCATCGTTTGATTTGCATACATGACATGCAAGAGGACGACTCTCGAGTTCAATCCTAGACGGAACGATTTGTGAAAGCGTTTCTTTTTTCTATTCAATCTTTTATAGACAAGCTTCAATACAAAATGTGGAAGCAAAAACAAAGAAAAAGAAAAGATAAGTGAGAGAAAAAGTCAAGATATCTTTGGTTATCAGTTTTATTGAACAAGATCAATATGTAACAATTTTGGAAAACATCTAAAATGTTAAATAATTAAAACAAATTGTTAAAGGAGTGTAGGTTAATTTAGTCCGCCTAGGAAATTACTTTCACTGCAACCTTCACTGCAAAAAAAAACTACATAAAATTTCAAGGAACAATGCAACATTTATTTTACACCCAGCACAGCAAAAAAACCGAAGGTAAAATCGCGTGCAAAAGAATGCACATCACCTTTTTGAAAAAGACACTTTACATTACAGTTGCAACCGGTGGTATTTGAACCCAGCACTAACAGTAAGGACTGGCGCCTTAGCCCGCTTGGCCATCAGACCGATGAAGAATAGAAAGCAAGGATAACCGCATTTTTTGAGCTAGACTTTTAGGTCAAGTAGGTTTCCCTGACTGGTGGTATAATTATTAGAGTGTAACAAAAATGACTTTTATTTTACACCCACTCTATTAAACTCAGCTAAATTACTACATTTTTTTTTTGCTGTGTTTTTAAGTAATGGGACGATACAAAAACTGGAAAATCATATATTTTTTAAAAATGATGAAAATCCATTTTTATGGTGAAAATCAATTCCTGAATAACAGAAAAAAAATATTGGGGTAGTATGGACACTAGGGTGCCCAGAATATTTCTTTATTCGTTATTTATTTTTCATAAAACCTCACTCCACAAGCTGAATATTGTTCCTTGAGCTATTTTAGGACTCTGGGCCAAATAGGAGCAAAATCGGTCAACTTTTACCCATGCACACGAGAAGGTGAAGTTTGTATGGGAAAAATCGAATAAAACTATAAAAAATCAAATTTTTTACGGGCATTGGAATTTTTTTTTTTGCTCTACAACTTTGGACAACATACCAATGCTGTTTAAGAGGCAGTATTTGTAAATATTGTTCGGTTTGTTCTAGAGGTCGTATCGAGGTGCTCCGATTTGGATGAAACTTTCAGCGTTTGTTTGTCTATGCATGAGATGAACTCATGCCAAATATGAGCTCTCTACGACAAAGGGAAGTGGGGTAAAACGGGCTTTGAAGTTTGAGGTCAAAAAAACCTAAAAAATCTTAAAATTGCTCGCATTTCCGTAAATCTTCATTAATTCCAACTCTCTTAGATGTATTCGAAAGGTCTTTTGAAGCACTTCAAAATGTGCCATAGACATCCAGAATTGGTTTGACTTTTTCTCTTAGCTTTTGCAAATTACTGTCGAAAATAGATTTTTTTAAAACTGTAATATCTTTTTCCAACAGCCTCCAACACCCATACTCCTATAGGTCAAAAGATAGGTAATTTCATGGACTACAAGCCTATGGTAATAACTTTTTGGCCAATCGCAGTTTTTCTCATGGTTTTTTGATTTTTCTATAACAAACATTTTACAACGTTAGTTTTTGCCCTGTAGGCCGCCATAGCGGCATTTTTTGTTCTCAATTTTGTCATATTCAAAATCCTCGGACAATTTCACGTAAATTAGAAGTAAACAAACTTCAAAGCCGGTTTTACCCCACTTCCCTTTGTCGTAGAGGGCTCATATTTGGCATGAGTTCATCTCATGCATAGACAAACAAATGCTGAAAGTTTCATCCAAATCGGAGCACCTCGATACGACCTGTTACACATTGGTGAAAAACTCGCTCTTAATTCGATCCTGGAAAGTTATAGGCGATTCAAAAAAAAAATCTTTTTTGCATGAAAAGGTTTTTTTTTCGCCAACTTTGGGTTCGGGTATCAGTGGGTTAGTCCCTTTTCCCTTTTCCCTTCTTTTTTTAAATTCAACCTAAATGATGTAATGGCAATTTTGCTCTTCTTTAAAGAAATGCAATAAGTTTTTTAAAGCAATTTTCTCTTCTTTTATTTTAAAACTTAAAGAAGGCATAATCATTCAAAAGCTGTGCAGTTTGTTTTTTTTTTTTCAATATTTTGCAATTATTGTTTTTTATGCAATTTTCTCTTCTTTAATGTTCAACCTAATGAAGGTACACTTTTTCTTTCTTTAAATATTTGGCAAATGAGTTGTTATGAAATTTTCCCTTCTTTTATTTCAATTTCAACTTTTAGAAGGGAACATCTCTTAAAAAAAATACTTTTTGAATATTTGAAAATTGAGTTTGATTATGAAACTTTCCCTTCTTTTATATAAAAATCCACTTATAGAAGGAAAAGTCTCTTTAAAGATTAACATTTTGCTACTCTTTAAACGTTTGTCAATCGCATTATTTTTTATGTTTTTCACCTACATCTATTCAAAAAATCAATTTAATTAGTATTTTTTTTAATTGTCCCATCTTTAAGATTGGTTTTGAATGAATAAAAAAGGGAACTTGCGTTAACAATTGTATTGCGAAAAAATAAACCATTAGAGAAAAAATTGCAGAAGTGATAGAGATGTTTAAAGAGAACATCTATAAGAGAATTTCCCTTCTTCAAGTTAAATATAAAAAAGATGGTAAAATTGCAAAAAAAAACTTTATTGCAAAATATAAAAGAAAGCAAAATTATCTTCATTGTCGAAGATTTGAAGGATTTTTTCTCATCTTTAAGTTGAAATTCATATTAAAGAAGGGAAAATTTCATTAAAAAATTATAAATGCTAATTATATTGAAAGAGGAAAAATGTAAAGCTAACAAGAGATGTTTCCTTTTTTAAACTAAATTTGAAATAAAAGTTTGAAGACTTTATTAAAATGCTTTATTGTGAATTATTCAAAAAGAAAACAATTTACTATTGTGGAAAAAATATAGAGATACCTAATTTTTCGAAACAAATGATAATCTCTTATAATAATATAAAAAACGTAAAAAAAAACAATAATAATTATGCCAAACGTCCATTATGCCAAATGTTCATTATGCCAAATGGGGTACACCCGAGCAGAGGCTTATTTTTTGGGCACCCTAATGGACACTAAAATAGTAGTTTATGCAACAAGTTGCAAAAAGAGGATTTTTTCAGCACGAGTCGTACATTTATCCAACGAGGTTCACCGAGTTGGATAAATACGACGAGTGCTGAAAAAATCAAGTTTTGCAACGAGTTCCATACAACATTTTTTGCAATTTCGAAAAACACCCATTGAGTGAAATTTCAAGTCGAATTTTCATGTATTTTGTCAATAAATCGTTTAAATCAAAAAAATGTTGAAAAGTGTTACTTTTCGAAACAAGTGCTGAAAAGTTCAACTTTTCAGTACCCATTTTAGTGCTGAAAAGTAGAACTTTTCAGCATTTATTTTGAAAAGTATTGCTATTCGATTCTGTTATTTTTGGTACAGAAAAGTAGGCTATTTCGTCGTTCAAGAATGACAGGAAAAGTAAGTAGTTTCACGACGGAATTGCAAAAAAATAATTTAGGAACAACTCAGATCATTCCGACTTTTTCCCGGTTTTCCCATGTACTTCTGGATTTAATACGCTTTGTTCTTAACCTATTGTTGATCATTTGCGGTTTTTGTTCTTTTATGCTTGTATAAAATCTTGGATTCCTTATGATGATCGTATTCACTCATAATTTTACCACTTTCCCGTAAACTTCACCTAGCCACGGAGAAAAGTTCCCGCGACATCTGCCCACCAAATTATAGACTTCACACCCCAAAAACTTTCCCAACAAAGGGTAAAGTCGGGTACGCACGTCCTTGGTAAATAAAGTTTTTCCTCACACAAGCAGACACATACCCGGTTTCCCAAAAATTTCATGCAGAACACTGATAACGACTCTCGCACACCACGTCACTCAGAAATAATCTTCAAACAAACTACATCGAAAGGAAAAAAACTGTTGAACAACCCGGCTCTTTTTTTTTCGCCTTCGACAAGTGGGAAACTCGGCAACCAGCTGTCGAAACGAACCAAGAACCCAATAAATATATACTTAACTGAAAATGAAAGGCCCAAACCCGCGAAACGAACGAACGAACGTCAAAGCGGCGAAGGAAAACTTTTCCCGAAAAGAAACCCCCTTTCAAGGCTTCTTCTTATTGAGCAGCCAGAAGAGACCCCTTGGCGGGGAAACTGGGAAGGGGTGAGGACGGAAAACGCACTATTGTTTCCAGATATTATCGCCTTTATCTGTTTTCTTCACTGGCTGGTGCTTGCTGCTAATAAAGTGAGACTTTCCCTATACCCGCGCCGGGACACCGACACACAAACGCAAACACGGACCAACTCGGCAAAAGGGACGGAAAGGTCTGTTTCTTCGTCTGTTTTTTTTTTTTTTTTGAGGGCCTGGTTTACAGCTGGGTTGACTTTCCCAAGCAAGACGGTTCAACACTTTTCCTGGTCCGGGGAAGTTTTATCTTTGAGACAAAATAAACCTACAAACCGGACAGTTTCTTGGGTGGTTTGACTTTTTCATTGTATTTTTATTTAGTTGAGTAAAATTTGTCATCTCCCTAAATCGCATAAAACGTATGAGGCCAGTTTTCTTGCAGATACTGATATAAGTGGTGTAAGAAATTAAAATAGTAAAATACATGAGCAATTCTCTTCGAAATCGGCCTATTTCAGCTATTTTTATTTTTTGTATTTTTTTGTTTGGCCCTATGATCAAGAAGCTATTTTGTGTCATTGGTTCGCCCATACAAGTCTCCATACAATTTTGGCAGCTGTCCATACAAAAATAGTATATTCAAACAGCTGTAACTTTTGAGTGAATTACACGGAAAAAATTGCTGAATTTAGGTACAGCCACCGAAAGTTTGATTTCTGAAAATATATTTTTTAAAGTTCAGAAAATTTGCTATGAAACCTCTGGACCTCTGATTACTGAGATACAGCAAAATTTATGTTTTTTAAGACTTACCCAAAAAAAAACCTCTATTTTCTAATGTTGAAAAATATAGCCTTGATTAAAAAAATCTGAAAATATTTTTATTCGAAAAGATCGAAAAATTTCATGAATGTTTCATGGTTTAACATTGAAAATCGGACCATTAGTTGCTGAGATATCGACATTAGAAAATGGTGAGTTTTTTGGGTGAGACTTAGAAAACTTCAATTTTGCTGTGTTTTTTCTTTAAACCACTGTGTCTCAGCAACCAGTGGTCCATGCTTCAATGTCTCTTAGACAATTTCATAGTAAATTTTCTGAACTCTTAAAAAAAAATTTTTTAGATATGATCACTTATGGTCACTATTTTTATATATCTTGAAAACGGAGCCCTTTATCAAAAAATCTGTAACGTACTTTTCGATTGCAAATTCAAAAACTATGTCAAACTTTGTTTTGTATGAAATTTCGATTTTTTTTTCAAAAATTACCTTTTTTCAAAAGATCACAACACGGCGGCAGATTTTTTGACCATACTACTCTATTGCTCAAAAGTTGCAGAGTTTTGTCCCCTAAAACATAAAAAAGTTACAGCTCAAACGTTACAGCTGTTTGAGTATTTACATACCATTTTTGTATGGACAGCTGCCAAAATTGTATGGAGACTTGTATGGGTGAACCAATGACACAAAATAGCTTCTTAGGTCATAGGGAAGGCCCCCACAAAGTTTGAGCCTAATAAAAAAATACAAATAAAATCCATTTCCGGTTTTGGTAGGGAATTGCTCACCTACAAAAAACATGTTGAATTCAATGTTAAAAATATAACATTATTAAAATCAACTTATCTTTCAAATTATGATTTGATTAGTTTTGAAAAGAAATAAATTTACGAACTATGATTTTTTTAAGTGTAACTCATTTATCCCCAATTTTATATTGTTGATATTTTGGAAATTGTGGATTGTATTTTTAATGATACTTAAACAACAATGTAGTGAAATTTACTCATATTTTTGCATTTTTTTTATTTTCTAAATCAATTATTTTAAGTAAAAAAAAAAAACTATCAATAAAAGTCAGGATCTTTTGATAAATCATGACAAACGCATCAGTAACGAAAGAATGGATCAACAAGAAAAAAAAATCAAAAAAGATATTGGAAATCTTTTTAAATGTATTTTGGACAGATTAAAAAAAATAATATTAAAAATGCATAGCAATGCAAAAAAAATGTCTGTCAAATAATATGGTTCATAATTTTACATTTGAAACCCGAAACACAAATAAAAACTTGGTAATGTTTCAAAAATCACAAATTCTATACAATGGAAATTCAAATAAAAATATGTAAAATACCTTCAAGTTCTTTGGCATTTTAAGTAGATAAAATTTCTTATTTATTAAGGTTATTATTTCGATCTTGTTTCAAAATTGACTTTGAATGCAATTTAAACTGAATTTTCACAAAAAAAAACCTTTTTCGTATGATTTTTTAACAAATGAAACATCAAACGAATTCTAACTGAGGTTCCGCTTGACTTTATAGAACTGGGACCCAGAAATCCGAGTTGAAATCCTGTTTTTATTCATTGAGCAGATACTTTTTTCCTATCTGATCGTAACTATGTTAATATATATAGTTCAACAAAAAATCAAATGTTTCTTGTCTCTGAGACGAGTATATGTGTTCCTAGTAGAGTTTTGCCTGCTGAATCCGAATCCGGGTCCAGAATTGCTCTAAATTTTGAGATACACCCGTTTGAAATGTTAGTTTAGGTCAAAATTAGCTACTTTGTCGACTATTTTACAAAAAAACTATTGAATAAACAACTAAACCAATACATGTATCTTATAGTTCACGTTTTCCCCTTTCTGAAACACCCCTGGTTTTTAAAATTTGATTGTTTCTACGCATATTTATAGCCATTTTAAAATTATATTTTCAGTTGGTTCTCATTCAAGTTTTTCCAACTTGCATGCAAGTCATATTATGCTGGGATATCAATAATAAAAATCAAAAATGCTTTGCAGAACGTTAAATAAGTATGTCTCGGTAATCTAATTGATCATATTTCATGTAATTTTGTCTGCTGAATCCATTCCTATCATTAGATTTTTCCAAAAGGTCAGCTTTTTGAGTAAAAATTGAATTTTCGATGATTTTTCAAAATAAAATCTATTTTATGCTAAAGTATGACTTAGAGATAACTAAATGTCGATGTCTCGTCAGTCTAATTGATCATTTTTAATGTATTTTTTCTGCTGAATCCATTCCCATCATTGGATTTTTTCAAAAGGTCAGCTTTTTTAGTAAAAATTGAATTTTCGATGATTTTTTCAAAATAAAATCTATTTTATGCTAATGTATGACTTAGAGATAACTAAGTGTCGATGTCTCGTCAGTCTAATTGATCATTTTTTATGTATTTTTGTCTGCTGAATCCATTCCCATCATTGGATTTTTTCAAAAAGGTCAGCTTTTTTAGTAAAAATTAAATTTTCGATGATTTTTTCAAAATAAAATCTATTTTATGCTAAAGTATGACTCGTGGATGTCTCGTCAGTCTAATTGATCATTTATAATGTATTTTTGTCTGCTGAATCCATTCCCATCATTATATTTTTTCGAAAAGGTTAAGTTTTTGAGTAAAAATTGAATTATCGATGATTTTTTTCAAAATAAAATCTATTTTATGCTAAAGTATGACTCAGAGATGACTAAATGTCGATGTCTCGTCAGTCTAATTGATCATTTTTTATGTATTTTTGTCTGCTGAATCCATTCCCATCATAAGATTTTTTCAAAAAGGTCAGGTTTTTGAGGAAAAATTGAACTTTCCATGATTTTTTCAAAATAAAATCTATTTTATGAGCAGTTCTTTTTGAAATCGGCCGATATCGACCATTTATTTTTTGCTATATTTTTTGATTTGGCTCAAACTTTGTGGGGGCCTTCCCTATGACTAAAGAAGCTATTTTGTGCCATTGGTTCACCCATACAAGTCTCCATACAATTTTGGCAGCTGTCCATACAAAAATGGTACGTAAAAATTTAAACAGCTGGAACTTTTGAGTGAATTTTCTGATCAATTTGGCGTCTTCCGCAAAGTTGTAGGTATTGTTGAGGACTAATGAGAAAAAAAGGTACACGGAAAAAAAATTGCCGAATTCTTAATTAACATTTATTTTACAATTACTCAAATTCCCAAATGTTGAAAAGTTTAAGAGGACAAAAAACCCCATTTTTTGAGCCATAGAGTATGGTCTAAAAATCTGCCGCCTTGTTATGAATTTTTGAAAAGGCAGTTATTTTTGGAAAAAAATTGAAATTTCATACAAAACAAAATTTGACTTAATTTCTTATGTTAAATTTAATTTGCAATCGAAAAGTACAGATTTTTGTTAAACGGCTCCGTTTTCAAGATATAGCCACCCAAACAATCAATATTGCGCCCTTTAAAAATGTTATTCTTGATTTTTTTTTGAAAATTTTGTGTTTGAAAAGATCGGATTTTTTTACGAATGTTTTATGTTTTAACATTGAAAATCGGAACATAAGTTGCTGAGATAAATATCGACATTATAAAATTATGGGGTTTTTGGGTAAGATTTAGACAACCTCTTTTATCTATGGCTCAAAAAATGGGGTTTTTTGTCCTCTAAAACATATAAAAAATCTCGAAAATCAAAAAATACGTATTTTGGGAATTTGAGTTTTTGTGAAAAAAAGTTAATAAAAATTCGGCATTTTTTCCGTGTACCTATTTTTTTCTTAATAGTCCTTAAAAATACCTACAACTTTGCCGAAGACGCCAAATTGATCAGAAAATTCACTCAAAAGTTCCAGCTGTTTAAATTTTTACGTACCATTTTTGTATGGACAGCTGCCCAAATTGTATGGAGACTTGTATGGGTGAACCAATGGCACAAAATAGCTTCTTTGGTCATAGGGTAGGCCCCACAAAGTTTGAGCCAAATAAAAAAATACAACAAATAAAAATGGTCGATATCGGCCGATTTCAAAAAGAACTGCTCATAAAATAGATTTTATTTTGAAAAAATCTATTTTTACTCAAAAACTTGACCTTTTCGAAAAATCTAATGATGGGAATGGATTCAGCAGACAAAAATACATAAAAAATGATCAATTAGACTGACGAGACATCGACACTTAGTTATCTCTAAGTCATACTTTAGCATAAAATAGATTTTATTTTGAAAAAATCATCGAAAATTCAATTTTTACTAAAAAAGCTGACCTTTTTGAAAAAATCCAATGATGGGAATGGATTCAGCAGACAAAAATACATAAAAAAATTATCAATTAGACTGACGAGACATCGACACTTAGTTATCTCTAAGTCATACATTAGCATAAAATAGATTTTATTTTGAAAAAATCATCGAAAATTCAATTTTTACTAAAAAAGCTGACCTTTTTGAAAAAATCCAATGATGGGAATGGATTCAGCAGAAAAAAATACATTAGAAATGATCAATTAGACTGACGAGACATCGACATTTAGTTATCTCTAAGTCATACTTTAGCATAAAATAGATTTTATTTTGAAAAAATCATCGAAAATTCAATTTTTACACAAAAAGCTGGCCTTTTTGAAAAAATCTAATGATAGGAATGGATTCAGCAGACAAAATTACATGAAATATGATCAATTAGATTACCGAGACATACTTATTTAACGTTCTGCAAAGCATTTTTGATTTTTATTATTAATATCCCAGCATAATATGACTTGCATGCAAGTTGGAAAAACTTGAATGAGAACCAACTGAAAATATAATTTTAAAATGGCTATAAATATGCGTAAAAACAATCAAATTTTAAAAACCAGGCGTGTTTCAGAAAGGAGAAAACGTGAACTATAAGATACATGTATTGGTTCAGTTGTTTATTCAATAGTTCTTTTGTAAAATAGTCGACAAAGTAGCTAATTTTGACCTAAACTAACATTTCAAACGGGTGTATCTCAAAATTGGGACCATTTGGAGCAATTCTGGACCCGGATTCGGATTCAGCAGGCAAAACTCTACTAAGAACACATATACTCGTCTCAGAGACAAAATCTTGTTGGACTGTGTATTTGTAAGTAAAACAAAATAGTTTTCATAAAAAACTGAAAATCAAATTTTAAAATAAGATCCTTCATGACATAACAAAATTCCCACCTTTTGATGCCCAGTTTAAACATAGCGACCTTGTGGCGACCAAAACACGACGGTTCCGTTTTACTACAGTGCACCTACTCTGTCAGCTGCACTGATAATCAACATTACACACTGCCACAGTGGTCCAGATCGCAAAATTAAGTGGAAAATGGATTTTCCGAAAAATGGTGACGTTTTGGAGCTTTGGTGTCTTCAGAAGAGTTGTTGCAAATAGAAAGAGGCAACTTTTGGTTTGGTTTAAAATTAGGGTGGTTCACGATTAGGGTGATTTTGAAAATCTAACTTTTCAGGAATATTTTTGGGAATTTTTATGTCTTCTAAAAAGTTGTTGGGCTGGTCAATTCAAGCAACTATGTCGAAGACACCAAAATTTTATCTCGTAATCTACGCCTTCTATGACCAAATTTATAGAAAGCATCTGAGCAAACCTTCAAAAATCAGTTTTTTGAACGTGGCAATTCAGGGTTAACTTTTAGAGAAAAGTGATATTCGGAGCACTTTTAGAGCTCTACAAAACGAACATTTTCATTTTTTGACATGTCAATTTGGACTTAAGGGTCAAAAGCTACAGCCATTTTAAGGTAAAAAAGATGCAAATTTAAAACTTAAATATCTCGAAATGGCGCAAGCCAAATTTTAAGCACTAGGTTGCAATTGAAAGAGGAGATCTAGCACTACAAACGCTGAAAAAATCTCAGGGGTGTTTTTCTTTAAACTTGAGATATCTTCATTTGAAAAAGTTTAATTTTCAAGGGAAAACCATATGGGACCACCCTAACGAAATTCGAAAATTTTCCAAATATTTGTTTTTCCATGTAATTTTGCCCGCAGAATCTGAATCTGCCCTCAGAATTGAGCCAAAATGTCAACAAATCGATTTTTGGTCATATTTTGGGTTTCCATGTAAAATTATCATTTTTTCAGAGTTTGTAGTGCTAGATCTCCTCTTTCAAATGCAACCTAGTGCTTAAAATTTGGCTTGCGCCATTCCGAGATATTTAAGTTTTAAATTTGCATCTTTTTTACCTTAAAATGGCTGTAGCTTTTGACCCTTAAGTCCAAATTGACATGTCAAAAAATGAAAATGTTCGTTTTGTAGAGCTCTAAAAGTGCTCCGAATATCACTTTTCTCTAAAAGTTAACGCTGAATTGCCACGTTCAAAAAACTGATTTTTGAAGGTTTGCTCAGATGCTTTCTATAAATTTGGTCATAGAAGGTGTAGATTACGAGATAAAATTTTGGTGTCTTCGACAAAGTTGCTTGAATTGACCAGCCCAACAACTTTTTAGAAGACATAAAAATTCCCAAAAATATTTCTGAAAAGTTAGATTTCCAAAATCACCCTAATCGTGAACCACCTTAATTTTAAACCAAACCAAAAGTTGCCTCTTTCTATTTGCAACAACTCTTCTGAAGACACCAAAGCTCCAAAACGTCACCATTTTTCGGAAAATCCATTTTCCACTTAATTTTGCGATCTGGACCACTGTGCACTGTTCAGTTCACTTTTACACACTTGTATGGGATTTTTCAGTTCAAGTATGATTACACGAAAGTGTGTAATCATACTTGAACTGAAAAATCCCATACAAGTGTGTAAAAGTGAACTGAAAAAAGTGTAATGCTGTTTACCAGTGTGCATATAAAGGTGGTAGTTTGTCTAGTAACCTAAGTTGTCGTGATCCTTCAATCATAGGTTTTCTTTCTTTCGAATAAACTTAAAAATTAACTTTTTTCATAGAAAAAAAATGAGAAAAAAATTAAAAAATATATCGATTAGTTGTTTTAGACTGGTAAACAATCACAGAAAAAAAAGTTGAATTTTGGAATGTTGAAAATTTGGTAGGTTGAATATTACCTCTTTATTTGCGTAGTATTACATAAAAAATGTGTAAAAATGTGAACCTGATGAATAGACATCAAAAACTGATGAAAATTCATCATTTTTTGGTGTAAAATTTATCATTTATTTTGCCACAAAATCTGTCACCATTTCCTGATGAATATTACCATCATTTTTTTTCTGTGAACCGAATCCCAAATATATTGATGTAGGGCTTTAGGAGCCAATTATATTTGCACACTATAAATCTGATTTTTTTTTTAAGAAACACAGTGACCATTTTTATCGATAACAAATTTTAACGCAACTTTTTATAAAACCACATTGAATTAAAACTGATTCGAATAAGTGTTTAACCCAGTTTAACACTAGAAACAAGCCTTACCGGTTGAGTAATATTTTATTATAAATTATATCAATCAACCCGGTCTACGGTAACAAAACATTGAAACAAATTCCAACGACACATTTTTCAAATTTCTTATAATAAATAATTATTTTGAAATTTTAAATGAAGAAAAACTTACTTAACGAATAATTTCATGTATAACTACGGGGTAACAGGACCTCGAGTCAAACGAAAAAGGGGTACCTGGTCAGGAAAAGATGACAATAAAATTACAAAAAAAAACTAATTCATGATAAAGCAACAGGTTATGGCCTTTAAAACAAAATCATAAAAAAAAACACGTAACGCTGTTCAACGGGTTGGATAAATACGACGAGAGCTGGATTTTTTTTTGTAATTCCTAATTTCAAGTCAAATGTCCATGTGTTTAGTCAACTCACCATTAAAATCAAAACAATATTGAAATTAAGCACTTTTCGATACAAGTGCTGAAAAGTTCAGCTTTTCAGCACTCATTTTAGTGTTGTAAAGTTGTATTGAGAAGTTTTACCTTTCGACTCAGTTTTTTTGTATAAAAATATAGGCAATTTTGTCGTTTAAGAGTGACAGGAAAAGTAAGAAGTTTCACGATGAAATTGAAAAGAGGAAATTTACGAAACAACTGTCAACGCACTTTTACGTAAACAAACCAGCAACCACGCGCGATCTCTTCGGCGCTGGCAACCCTGCCCAAACAACCTCATGACACACATTTCTGGCATGTGTTATCGTCATCACCCATACATGCCTGCACCATTGGAGTTGAGTTCATTTTCCCACACCAAAGAATAAGAGTAAAATAACATCCCGAACAATGGACATGTTTTCCCGATTTTCCTCGTGTTTCCACTCTCACAAACCCACACACACACGTGCGCGCTTGTGCGTGTTTCCGACCGATGATTTATGACCAAAATTGGCCTAGGCTTAACCACCATTTACGGCGATAATAATAGGGCTGGCCCAAGAAGGAAATTTGCTGATTGCCGATGACTAGACAGGATTAAAACTTACCTCCGATTCGGTGGTTTGTTCCAACTTGCCACGACACGGCGACGTTTTCCACACCAACAACAAAAACAATTTCCCGAAGCTTCCAAGGATAATATTGACGTCGTCGTCGTCGTCGTTCAACACTCACGCTCACACTCGCGGTGAAATATTTCAGCGGTATTTACAACTGCACACCAATACACGCACACTCTCGAAAAGCCCCTTCCGTCTGTTGCCACTCACTCACGACGAGCGGAAAAAACGCAAACTGGGAAACGGGTGGAGGAATTTTCTTTGCTGTTTTTCCAGCACCGTTTGCGTGTGTGTGTGTGTGAGTGCGCGATTGAATGTAGCACTAAAAAACTTCCAACTTTTCTTTCTTCGACTTTTCCATCCGAAAATCCGTCCTTTTAAGCCTAGTTAAACTATCAAATCTTCACCGCCACTGCCAACACCAGGTTCAACACACGCTTTTCCACCGTCCTGTAACAACGATTAACCGTGAGAAAACACCACCAAAACTCCGAATTCGGAAAACTCGGGCCCACTTTTGCCTGTCCCCTTTCGGTGGCAGTACACTCTCGTGGAAAACTGGGCTAAAAACGTTGCCTGCTGCTGCTGCTGGCCTGGAACTCACAGCTGGCACCTCTTCGGCAGTGGTTCGGATTCGAGACTGGGTGGTGGGCTTTTCCACCCTTGGCGAGCACGTGTCACCCGACCAAGTGGGGCTGTGTTGGTGAGTGGCGAACAGTTTGAGGTGGCTCGTTTCTTTTTCCTCCCCCTTCTGTGTTGCTTCTTTTTGTTGGCGGCGTGACGTTAACGGCGTGTGACCGCGAGTGAGCGACCACCGTCATCGGAGGAACTTGTACGGTGGACATAATCGGGCAGTGTTGTGTCCGGGAATATTGTGGACAAAGTTAAATGTAGACAACTTAAACATCATACGTGTTCAAAATTAACTAAAACCAAATTCTATTAGAACAATTAACACAGAAAAAAAGTGTAATTTTGAATGGTTGAAATTTTGGTTTGTTGAGCTCTTTTTGAGTATTTTTTCTTGAAAAATGTGTATAAATGTGAACCTAATGAAAATAAATAAGGAAAAAAAATATTTCCAAGTAATTAAGGACAATGACGAACATTAATCTAAAGAAGTTATCAATGTTTACATTTTTTTTAAATTTAGACATCAATTGAAAACAAAAAAAAAATATAAGAAAGCAATAAAAATAACTCGGGTGAGTTTTCAAAAAGCCGTAAGAGCCATCGTGACCTCTGACACAATTTTTTGGTTTTCTCGAAAATGAAACATAATTTCATTTATTTTATGTTTGGGGCACTTGAAGGACGCGTAGATGAACAATCACGAGCATTTTTGATATTAGTTTTTCATAAGTAGGTCGAATACAAATGCAAAAAGGACTTTGTTTACCAATGGCTCTTACGGCTTTTTGAAAACTAATCCGAGATAACAATCAAGCGGAGACTAACTTTTCGGTGATTTTTGCACTGTTTGATTTTGATAATTTTTAGATTGAAGATTTCGCAAGTCCCTTTCAAACCAAGTCTGGAGTTTTTTTTTAAAGGTTCAATAAACCAAATTTCCAGTTTTTGCTTTTTGGGTGTTTTTGAAACCGCCTTGAGTCAGGGGTATTTAAAAACACCCAAAAAGCAAAAAACTGGAAATTTTGTTTATTGGACCTTTTTTAAAAAAAAAACTCCAGAAATTTTGTACACATCCTACATAGCATTAGGTGAGTTTATGATTTTTTTGGGTCATCCGACTCAATAAACGACGTGCTGTTGGTATTTTGTTAAACAAAATAAAATTGTTTAATAAATGTTAAATAATCGGCAAATTTCTGAAAATTATTGCAAATCATTGATTTAAAAAAAAAACAAAACATCAATATTTTTTTATTTTGCTCATTCAACAACAAGGAAAATTAGTTTGGGTGTACCATATAAATATAGTGCATTGTCGGAAGTAAAGTTTTTGAAACATTCAAGTGCTTAAAAGTTTTTTAAGACGCTTGAAAACGTAACTCATCTTCAAACAGCTGTCAAATTAACAGGATTTGTTCTTAGAACGAATATTTTGCAACCAATGTAGATTTAGGGCTGGTGATTTTTTACGATTTCGCGGAAGCCGCGTGAACCGTGAAAGTTGCCCCTGGCCGTGAAATTTGGCGAATGCCATGAAAAGGCGCGAAAGGGACCATCCATAAACCACGTGGACACTTTTTTGGGAATCTCAAACCCCCCCCCCCCCCTTCGTGGACAATTGTCCATACAAAAAAAATCTTTTTGTATGGAGCGTGGACAATCCCCATACCCCCTTAAAGTGTCCACGTGGTTTATGGATGGTCCCAAATTTTAAATATTCAATTGATAATTTGCTTCTCAGTGCATTTAAGCTACAATTTTATAATTCAAACTTTTTAGATGATTTTAACAAACATTTTAGTAGCAGCTGACAAATAAAAAAATGCAGATTTAGAACTATTCTGAAGATACTTCTAAGAAATGCAGATAGTTGATTGTACATTTGTTGTTCATTCATTTCACAAAATTCCAGAAAGATTTTAATGATGTGTTGCCCACAGTGAGTCAAATATGTATTAACTAATGTTTTGATAAGTTTGACTTTAAAAACTAAATTTAAACCCTTTTTTATATAAATTTACTAAACAAAGTACATCTGCAAATTTTAACTTTTATATGAAGTTTTTGAAGAATTTCTTTGACCGTTGAAATCCACAAATTCGGAACACTT
Organism: Culex quinquefasciatus; assembly: GCF_015732765.1. Lineage (NCBI taxonomy): Eukaryota > Metazoa > Arthropoda > Insecta > Diptera > Culicidae > Culex > Culex quinquefasciatus. Next base: position 183,257,886 of record NC_051863.1, read on the forward strand.
TTTTCTTACGAATGTAAACAAACTTTGGATCTCTCCAGGAGTACATATTTATTACCAAATAATGACTTCACACACTGAAACCAATGAAATTCAAGCTTAGTGATGCTTTATTCATGGTTTGATAACTTTTTTTGTGAAAATATCAGTAAAATTTAGGTGTTCCACGATTGTGGGAGGCACAATAACATCCCACAATTATGAAACAGACCATTTGGAGGCAGTGTTTTGCTGCTCTGGACAAAATAGTCTTGGAATGAAGTTTTTTGTTCAAAAAGTCCTACTTTTACTAGTGAAATAGCAAGATAATGTCCAAATGAAGGTTCTAAAAATAGTAAGGTCGACAGAAAAGCTACTTTTGCCATTCTATTGACTTCTATTATCATAAAAGTGTTCCGAATTTGTGGGTGTTCCGAATATGTGGGTGACTGTACTTGTATTTGACACAGAAATAACATTTCATTAAAGAATTCAGCGCAATTCTCTACGAAATCGGTATTTTTTCTTCAATTTTAATTTTTGTATTTTTTTAATCCAGCTGAAACTTTTTTGGTGCCTTCGGTATGCCCAAAGAAGCCATTTTGCATCATTTGTTTGTCCATATAATTTTCCATACAAATTTGGCAGCTGTCCATACAAAAATGATATGTGAAATTCAAAAATCTGTATCTTTTGAAGGAATTTTTTGATCGATTTGGTGTCTTCGGCAAAGTTGTAGGTATGGATACGGACTACACTGTAAAAAAAATGTTACACGGTAAAAAATTTTTTGGTGATTTTTTAATTAACTTTTTATCACTAAAACTTGATTTGCAAAAAAAACACAATTTTTATTTATTTTTTATTTTTTGCCAACTTTTCAGAAATTTCCAGGTTGTGCAAAAAATCTTTGACCGAATTATGAATTTTTTAATCAATACTGATTTTTTCAAAAAATCGAAATGTTAGTCGTAAAAAATTTTCAACTTCATTTTTCGATGTAAAATCAAATTTGCAATCAAAAAGTATTTTAGTGAAATTTCGATAAAGTGCCCCGTTTTCAAGTTATAGCCATTTTTAGGTAACTTTTTTGAAAATATTCGCAGTTTTTCATTTTTTAAAAAAGTGCACATGTTTGCCCACTTTTGAAAAAAATATTTTTGAAAAGCTGAGAAAATTCTCTACATTTAGCTTTTTTGAACTTTGTTGACACGACCCTTAGTTGCTGAGATATTGCCATGAAAATGTTTAAAAACAGGAAAATTGATGTTTTCTAAATCTCACCCAAACTACCCACAATTTTCTAATGTCGATATCTCAGCAACTAATAGTCCGATTTACAATGTTAAAACATGAAACATTCGTGAAATTTTCTGATCTTTTCGAAAAAAAATCTTTCAAAAATTTTAAATCAAGACTAACATTTTAAAGGGCCAAAAATTCAATATTACGCCCTTTTGAAACGTTTGTCTTGGTTTAAAAAATTAAAAAAATTTAAAATTTAAAATATTTTTTTCGAAGAGATCGGAAAATTTCACGAATGTTTCATATTTTAACATTGTAAATCGGACTATTAGTTGCTGAGATATCGACATTAGAAAATGGTGGGTTGTTTGGGTGAGACTTAGAAAACATCAATTTTCCTGTTTTTAAACATTTTCATGGCAATATCTCAGCAACTAAGGGTCGTATCAACAAAGTTCGAAAAAGCAAAATATAGAGAATTTTCTCAGCTTTTCAAAAATATTTTTTTCAAAAGTGGGCAAACATGTGCCCTTTTTTTAAAAAATGAAAAACTGCGACTATTTTCAAAAAAGTCACCTAAAAATGGCTATAACTTGAAAACGGTGCACTTTATCGAAATTTCACTAGAGTACTTTTTGATTGCAAATTTGATTTTACATCGAAAAATGAAGTTTAAAATTTTTTACGACTAATATTTCGATTTTTTGAAAAAATCAGTATTGATTAAAAAATTCATAATTCGGTCAAAGATTTTTTGCACAACCTGGAGGCCGTGTTACGCTCCATACAAATTTTTTAAAATTTGCATGGAAATTTTGTTACGAGGGGGGGAGGGGGTCTAAAAGTCCGATTTTTCGCGTTACGTAATAAAAGAACGCTCCCATTTGTCGAAGAAACCAAATCGATCAAAAAAATCCTCCAAAAGATACAGATTTTTCAATTTTCATACATCATTTTTGTATGGACAGCTGACAAATTTGCATGGAAAATTATATGGAGAATCTAATGATGCAAAATGGCTTTTTTGGGCATACCGACGGCACCAAACAAGTTTCAGTCAGATTAAAAAATACAAAAATTAAAATTCCAAAAAATAGACCGATTTCGTGGAGAATTGCTCAGCTGTTTAAGCCATGTCGCAGTCCACAATTATGATATTTTTGAATGGTTTCGGTATGGGACCATCCATAAACCACGTGGACACTTTAGAGGGGGGGGGGGCATGGCGATTTTTCAATGGTTTACCGATAATAAATCAATTAATTCAGTTAGTATAATAGATTTGACAAAAATCAACTTAGATTTACTCATTTACAATGTCCAAAGCGAGCACGTTCAGCCCGTTCCACATCCCTCCACGGTGTCAAGTGTGTGTGTGATCAAAATAATAAACAACATCTAAAACAATGGCCCAATATTGCACATAAACCGTGCCCGCGCGCTAAGCTACGTGATCCCGAGCGGATGTCCCGGAAGAGGAACAAAACATCAAAAGAAAGCGCTCCCGAAAGACACTCAGCTTTCACCACCCCACACTCAAGCCACGCGGGGCACTCGTCACTCACACGTCGCCGTGCCACTCACAGGATCACAACTCAAAATAACAGCCTGCTGAGTTTTCCTCACCCACATTTTTTTCCTTTTGTTCGCCACTCACCAACACACGTGCGCGGAAAATAACAAGAGTGTGCAAATTAAGTATTATTTTTACGTGTTTTTTTTTATTCTCCTTTTTTGCTAGATCGAAAGAATCACGTTCTGAGAATTAATAGAACTTGCACCACCACCACCAAACGCGAGCGTGTTTTCCACATTTTCTATTTTCCTTCCCACTTTGGGTCGGTTCTTTTCGTTCTCCTTGATACTCGCTGAGAACAATATAATGTTTTTCTCCCGAAGTCACCTCTCACGCTCACTCACCTCGCGAGAGCGAGAAGGAAAATGAACCACCAAAGGAAAATGAGATGTTTTTTCCACCTTGCACACACGCACACACTCACTTTTCCGTACCCGTACAAAAAACTTGGCCAACTTTGGGGCACTTTTCAGCACCAACTTTCCAAGTTCTTCCACACTTTGGCCAGCGGTCGGCCCCGATCTACGGACACACGACGACAGAGTACACTCACTCGCGACCACCACCCACGAAACAAAAACACAACAAAGTCTCCTGCCGCGAATCGACCGGATGGAAAATCGACTGGCGAATTTTCCCGTGGCCCCACTCGGATTGGATCCTTTTGGGATGGTGGTAGTAGGCCGCGACCCGACTCGCGCTTGGCAAACTATTTTTCTGCGTGAGAGAACTGTCAGTGGGGTTTGATGATATTATTTTGCTACTAATTTGCCCTCTCACTCACGTTATTCTTTGATTAGTGTCTTGCTGTCTTGCTTGCCCACTCGCGTGTGAGCCGTGAGTCACCTTAATTTAGTCAGTGTTTTGGTTTTAGTTGGAGGCAGTGACTAAATTACGTTGTTTTGTCCTGTCTGTTTCTTGCTCTCGCTTTTTAATGTTTGCCTTTAACTTTTCCAATTTTGTTCAAATTTACTTTTTTTTCATTTTGTTTTTTTCATTGTTTTAAGTAATTCAACTATATTCTTAATTTTTAAATCGATATGAAAATCCCCAAGTCTCATATTTTTTTTATTTCCATAAATTCAAAATAAGACCTAACAAACATCAAAACAAACTTAAACTAAAAACATTAGCATTATTTGGGGACGTCCCCCCCTTGCATCGATTTGTGAGCGTAAAACTGTCACTGGGTGGGTTCTTGTGAGCAGTGAGCCCCCATACGATTGGGAAGCCGGTGAGATTGGTCCCCAAACAACTCACGCGCTGTACACTAACCGTGCTGTGGAGTTAAGCTGGTAGAGAAGTCATTAGTTTGAGTACAAACCACAGTTTTTTGGTCGCTTGCATTGCATTGTCTTTCATTTACAGTCGACTCTCTGGTTGTCAATATCCAAGGGACCGTCGAGGAAGGGAAGCATCAGTTTACAGAACGATGCAAAATGAAGACTCGATTGAAATTTGTTTCTTCTTGCTAACCAGCTATGGGAGCGAATCATGGCAACGTCCAGCAAACAAAAACAAAGAAATGTCAAACACCCTTCAAAGCTTCGTTTCTCAAAGAAAAATGTCTATGCAAGCCATGAGAAAGTGAAATTATTGACAACCGGAATAGATGTTTAAAGCGAATAGAATCCAAGAGACCGTCGAAGAATAGATCCTTCAAGCAAGAAAAAATAACGAGGAATAAAGACAATCGAAGTATGCAGTTTGAAGACTGCAGAATTCTTCGGTACATGGAGTAATATTGATATCGAGAAGATCGACAGCCAGAGAGCCGACTGTACTTTCATTATTATCAAAATGAATGGAACTCATTAAAATACATAAAATAAACCAAAAAACAGTAATAACCATTCAACAATAAAGCTAAACAAATACACTTATAAATATTATTAAACAAAACAAAAGATAAACGTTAAAATAAAGTATTTTTTATTTTTATTTTTTATTTTTTTATAGTTAACTGCCGTTCTACGCATAATTGTCTCATGTCATTTTTGGTCGATTTTGACTTTTGGTCATTTTTTAATTTAGTTTGACGTATACTTTCAGAAAAACACATAAAATTTGGTACTTTGTTCAGAAACTCTTCATAATTGTCCCACCAAGTATTTTCTATCACGGAATCGATAGTTTTACGAATCATTATGTCATGTTTACCAGTTGGCGAAAAATATAAAAATAGAAATAACAAGCAAAACTCTCAACATTTGAATGCAAAAGGTGTTTACAAATGCATTTTACAATAGTTCAGTTTTATTTTGCAATCATTAGTTTTCAAAAAAATGTACGATGTGACTAAAACAAAATTTTAGCCAAAAAATAACTTTTTGCGAAATTTAAAAAAAAATCAAAGGATTTTAAAATCAACTTAAACATGCTAAATATGATTCTTAAAGCAGTGGAATGCATTTTAAATTGATTTCAGCTGATTGCATTTTATTGAAAAAAAATTTCCCCCTGATTTTTCGGGCCAACTTCCAGAGGGGGACAATAACTTCAAACTTAAAAAAATCAAATCAAACCCAGCAATTTAAAATGTCCAAAATGAGTGTTTTTGTTTGACACATTACTGTTGCTTTTACAAATTCGAAATGCAGAAATTCCGCATAAGTTTCAATTTTAAACATTGAGAATTGGGTACTAAAGCCCTATGTCAATTTTTATGTACAACGGTAAATAACACGATTAAAAACAATTTCTGATCACTTTTTTTCATTTTAATGCAAACAATTTTTTTTACTAGACAACATTTTTTCGATGGATCAACTATGGTCCCCTTGGAACGAGCTGTCAAGTAGGAACTTTTCTGTCAAGAAGGACCACGAGGTTAATTTTTCAAAATTGATTTAAAAATCCATTTTAAACTCTTTGTGGTCGTACAAAGGTTCATTGTACTCAGAAAAATAAGCTTTATCGCTGTAAACAATAATATCAGCAATCCAAGCTTCATTTTAGGACCCAATTGAACCAATACAGTCCAGACTCGATTATCCGAAGGTTTGTTTGGATAATCGAATCATGATCATTTTTTTTTTTTTCTAATTTCCATTTTAGTCGAATTTGATTAGTTGATTGCCTATTAAATTTTTTTCAATATTTATGTTTTAATTTCCTTTCATTTTTTTTTTTCCAAAATCGTTTCTCCGGTACCAGATTTTGCACCATCCTGAACTTTAGTGCAAAAGATGGCATTTTAGTCCTTTGAAATATATTATAAAAAAATCGGAACATATAAAGAAGGCAATTTTGGCAATTAAAATTTCTGTTACAAAAAGTTATTTATTTTTATTTTTTCCGTGCGAATGAAAATTTATAACCATAACGTACAAACAATGCCGAAGACACAAGATCGATCAGATACAGATTTTAGAATAATTCAGCCCGCAAAATTGTAGGACAAGTTTGTCGCCAAAATTGTGTTTTTATATTTCCGGTTTTCTCCTGAGATTATTATATTGTTACAGAGTTGTCTATGTGCGCATGTATTGCGTGTACACGAAAATAAAGTGAGGTTGAATTTTGTCAGCCAACAAAATTCTCAAATAAAATCAATCTGCTGAAGATTTTTCGACGTGTGACGATACACTTGCAAGTGTAGTAGTGAAAAAGATGTTCCGCCGAATTATCGAGATGATGATCTTTGTGGATTCCTTTAGCTGATCTTTCGTGCACGAGAGAGGAGAACACCAAGCTCCCTTCGGATTTTAACTCTTAACGAACGTCCAAAGATTTTCTTTTGGTGATGATTATTCCTTCGCTGATCTTCGGCAAAATTGTGAGAAGCGATGGAAATTCTAGAAAAAAAGCTAATGTGTAAAAAACTTTATATTTAACATTACACTTTACATTACAACTTTACATACAGTTAATGTGTAAAAAACTTTCCTTTTTTACACGTTGGAACCGACAAAAGACAAAAGTGACTTTTTGCCAGTAGAATTCATAATGAATAGTTTGATCAAACTCTGAAAATTCCTATAAATTTGTAAATTAAAATATTGAAAATATTTTTCGACTGTTGAAAGGTATCTCAGGATAACAACTGCACTGTTAAAGCAACCTAAAAAATGAAATGAACTAAACGAAATTAAAATACTTTCAACATTTTACTATTGTTATCATTGTCATCTAAATCAATATGATCAACACGTTTTGATATAACAACCAAACTACTTTTTCAAAGCATCTTAAATTTTAAATATTTAAGACATTATAAAACTTGCATTTTTTTTTCTTCTTATGATTCATTATTTATTAAATATTTATTATACAATTTGTCCTAAATATTTCAAAAAAGTTTCCTTCACTGAAAAAATGTCTAAATAACAGGATATCGTTGTCAAATAAAATTGATATAACTATTACTAAGAAAATATAACCAAAGATTTTTTTTTATTCCACCATTTTTTTACCGTTCAAATTGTATGATTGTACACAACTGTTTTTAGGTAAATTATCATGTTTCAGATAAGAAAAATAAAATTTGTTTTGATTTTTCTAATTCTCACAGACCCAATAACATTTCTACTTTTAAGCACAGACAACAGACGTAGCGGCTAGAACAAAATAATTTGAAAATCGTGTGTAAAAACATGGCTGCCGCATCCTGCTAATCTACTAGCGCCATCTGTTAGCCTATTGCCACTCTCAAAAGCAGCCATGATGGTTTTCTGAGAAGGTGTGTTTGAAAATGCATCACCCAAAAATATTAAAAAATATATTATTTCAATTTTTCGAAAAAAAATAATAAAAAGGTAAAGATTATGTTTTTATGCAATAGTAAATCTACTTTAATTATTAATTAACACGATTTACGAGCACATGAAAGTTTTTTTTTTTCATGTAATTATCAATATTTAAAAAATAGCCTAATCTGATGCTTTTTTAAACACAGCAACCAAGGCCGCGCTTGAGGCTGTCAAATTCTTGCTGGTTGTGTTTATAAACAAAACCAACAGAGATGAGCGAAAAGAAGGAGGAGACCCGGTGGAAATCGGGAGGATGGGCAAGCGTTTCTTAGAGGATAAAAGATCCGGAACCAGAAACGAAACAATCCGGAACTGTCGAAGAAGAAAAAAACAGCATGGTATAACACGGTAAAGTCTGGATGTCATCGGCGTCGTAAGCAAGAGCTATTATCACGGCTAACCCCGTAAACGTTTTGGCCCCAAACGACCGCATTCCGAAGATTATCTCCGGAACCGACAAACCAGCAACCACGATCATTTCAACGCTCACCTCCAAGGCATCAACCTCTTCAACTCCCTCGAAACCCACCCCACCTTCAAGTGCCGCCACTTCCGGCGAAACCTCGTCGCCATACCAAAGGCCTGAATCTTGAATTTTTTCCCCGGCGCGTCAGATTCCCCCTCCGGATTTCTAGTGCAAGCGATCCTCAAACACCAGAACCAGAACAAACGATTACAAACGTTGAAAACCAAGTAGGCGGAAAGCGATATTTTGACAGCGGGCAATGTGTCAGGGCAAAGCGACTGCAGCGCCACAAACGGATTGCCACAACTAAAAAATCTGTAGCAATGATTTACACAAGGGAAGAATCGAGCCCAAACGTCTGTTGTCTGTGTTTTAAGTAGGTTCCAAGCGCCTTTTGTAAACAAAGCAGTTTTTCGATCGATTCTAGTTCAATTTACAAATTGTCAACTTCAAAAATGCTTTAAATTATTCATCTGAATGTCCTTAAAAGAATCTTTATGGAAAAACAAGGAAAATTTGATTTGTTTTAGAGCACAAATAAGTTTCAGAGGTCGTGATGCGTGTTACGACCGCTTACGCAGCCTTTTTGTGTAAATTCGATCAAATGTGGCGGAACGGTCAATTTGGTCAAGTTCCACAATATGGTTGGAAAAAAGAGACTTTGGTTTCGCTACTATTTTCTCAGTAAGTTTAGCAACAACACCCCCCGTGCTCCTAATCCTTATTTCTGTCCCGGTGAATGGTGGAGATGGGAGCGGCCGGCAATCATGATGCCGCCGATCCTGTTCAGGTAGAATTACTTTTAATTATTCCCTTAAATCATTTTCTAAGCAACCTGAGCTGGTCAATCATCACATGACGAAATCCAGTCTGCAACCCGCTAAGATCACCATCTCCAAGCGAATGCGATTGTGATATTTACACAAAACTTACCTTTTTGCCTTTCTTAACACTCAAACGCTCGGGTAGTCATTTGACCCCTATTTTTTTTCTTAAAAATCTCATAACTTTTGGTAGAATTGATCAAATTAGATGCTTCCAGTTGCAAAAGATCCAGATTTGTCTATATTTTGAACTGTCAGAAAAAAAAACGAAACTATTGGCACTACGCCCCCCGGGGCATGGCCTTCCTCTAACGTGGGATTTCTGCTCCAGCGCCTCTGACGAGACAGGAGAACTGTCAGATGGGGGACAAATATGGTCCACTTTTACCGGAGATATTCCGGATTCCGTTGGGGTACCTCGGCCCTCCTATTTGGGGTTTTGGTAAAAAAAATAAAAACCATTGTACAGAACAATGCCGGAAATGATGCAAAACGCCAAGGCATCATTCTAATACATCATCCTGCATAGATACATGGCATGGCCAAGACCTTCGGTCACCGAAACAGGTTCCAACCGGAAACGGTTTACTGAGCTGATGTCGATTGGTGCCCAAATGAAACCGGTTCCGGTGCCCCGTAGGGCTTTACCATGTACATTATTTTTGCTAGATGATGTATTAGAATTATGCCTTGAAGTTTTGCATCATTTCCGGCATTGTTCTGTGCAATGGTTTTTGTTCTATTGACCAAAACTCCAAATAGGAGGGTCGAGGTACCCCAATGGAATCCGGAATATCTCCGGTAAAAGTGGACCATATTTGTCCCCCATCTGACAGTTCAAAATATAGACAAATCTGGATCTTTTGCAACCGGAAGCATCTAATTTGGTCAATTCTACCAAAAGTTATGAGATTTTTAAGAAAAAAAATAAGGGTCAAATGACTACCCGAGCGTTTGAGTGTTAATAAAGAAAGGTGTAGGTTTTACTTTATGGCTGGACATCATGTTCATCTTCGTAAATATGTCGATTCAGCATGAATTTTAATCGGAAAAATCGCTTTTTGTTTAAGAGATAGATTTTTTTGAATCTTGTTTTTTTTTTTTATGAAAGGATTTCGGATAAAGAAAGAACAGCCAAGTCACTTCACCTGTTTTCAACAACTATGTTCATGAGTTTATTCCACCTTTTTTTAATATTACTATGTCATTTACTGTCTCTATATTATAGATAGCTTCAGCATAAATTCATTCATAGTATTTTTTTTTATTTCTTTTATGTATGGTAGCGTAATTATTTTTATTTTCTTTCCTTCTTTTCTGTAGATTAGCATATAGTTTGCGTGTGTGTGTTTGTTTGTGTAAATTTCATCGATTTTTGTTTGCATTTTGTTTTTGTCTACTAGTAGTAAATCATCGATTTGCCTCTCTTCTCCGCGCTCAAACATTTAATTTATTAGTTTTGTTTATTATTTTATTATTGGCTGCGCGCAACTAGCACTATTACAATGTGATTTCGCCGATTTCGCTTGCCTCGGAAAACATAACATTTAAATCATTTTTGTTTCTGTTTTTGTGATGGATGAACTGCGGCTTGACAAGTGTTCATTGCTGTGTTTGATTGAATGATGCGTGTGCTTTTATTTCAGTGTGTGACGGAAACACGATCAGGTGGTGGTGAGGACATCTTTAACGATACTTTTATTATGGCCTGTGGGTTACAGCGATTTAACACTTTTTTACTCAGCGGGTTATTTTTTTCAATAAGATGTTTCGTTATTTTGTACAGTTTTTATTCGGCTTGGTCATGCAAATGGTTGAAGAATACTCGTTTTCATTATTTCGATAATGCTCGTATTTTTTTTTTTTTTTCTTGAGAAAAGAAATCAAAACTGGAAGCAACGCTGAATGCTACCACAATGGAATGGATCAAAGAGACTATAAAATAAAATAAATCTTCTAACGAGCAAAAAAAGAGTGAACAAGTCAAATATGTACAGAACGAAAAAATCGCCAAGCTGAGACAGAGATTCAAAAGGTTCGCAGCAACACGGAAAAGCAAGCATGGTTCGAGTTTGGTAGATTTTTATTTCTCTCTTCAAATAAAAATGATTTACCGCGCAAACAAGTTTCACTAGAATAGCCTAACTTTCTAAATTTAACGCTCGTGCTCGCGATGATCTATAGTTTTTCTTTTTATATATTCATATTAGATGATTTATCTTTATTTCGTAATATAATCATAATAACGAGAATAAGGAGTTTTTTTTTATTTTTTCGTTCCTAAAGATACTTGATAACTTTTTGCAGTTTTGTTTTGTCCAATATTTGCTTTGTTTTGTCTGTATTTTGTTACTTAAACTTTTTCACGATTATTTGCCTTTACATTGAATGAAAATCTTTGTGTTGGTTTCTTATTTTTCCCGCATTAACAATATGCGCGTGTGTGTGTGTGTGTCGGTTTCTCTCTGTAACAAAAGAAGTTGGCCTCACTTGTCACCTTCGGTCTTTCGATTATTGCGCTCGCACAAGTGTCGTTGCTCCTCCTTCTTGTTTTCTACCTTACAAACGAGAAACTACCACGAATACATCGAACAGAGTTGATCTTCTCCTTTTGCTATGAGTGTTGTTGTGTGTATGTATGAAGTATTTCCGAGTGTTTACTATTTTTTGTCTCCTTAACACCGAGTCTCATACAGCCCGCTGCGACCGATGTACCGCACCCATTTGATCACGTCGTGGTCCGAGTAGTTGAGCTTAGGCTCGAACACCTTCAGGTAGCGCACCTAGCGAGTGGGACGGAAGAAATTTGTTTACATTTCAGTTTTCAGACCATCCAAAAACCACGTGGAAAGGAATTGTAGGAAATTTTCGCAGCCGTTTTAAGAAGTAAGTAGTAAGAGTTCTTTTGCTCCATGAAGTGTTTTTTTAAATGTACCAGTTCCATTCGAGCAGTTTTTGCTTTTTTCTACAGTGTATTCCTTGTGGAGCGAACTGTCAAAAACTGCTCGACGGCGGGTACTTCATTGGGAGTAGTAGAACCAAAAAATAATGGAGCACTTCCATTCGAGCAGTTTTTGCTTTTTTCTATAATGTATTTCTTATGGAGCGAACTGTCAAAAACTGCTCGACTGCGGGTGCTCCATTACTGATTTTTTATTGTTTGACAACCTTTTTGATTTATTTTTCAAAAAAAATCGCCAATAAAAAAATCAAAAATAAAAATTCAAATTAAGCAAAAAACTGCATTTAAATTGATTTCAGTTGATTAGACTTCTGTTTTCATCAAAATTTAGAATTTTTTTGAAAAAAAAAAGTTTATTTGGCTCGCGGCGGCTTTTCTTAATAGATCTATGACCGGCCTTTAAGGCTGTTCACGAAATATTCAATATATAAATTGAGTGTCTAAATTGAATCAAAAATAAGCCGTTAATCAAATTATCATAAAAAAATGATTAGGAACATAAGGTTGTTTTTTTACCACTGCAATAAAATGTTGCTAATTATTTTGATTTTGCCTTTGAATTTTTTAAATGCTTTTATTTCAATTTCAAACATTCTGTATGTTTGAATTAAATTCTCAGAATTTCATTATTGATATTTTCTGAAAAATGACGCAAGAAAACAATATTATCCATTTCATAAAAATTTGAAAAATTGGATTGTTGTCTAAAAATGTACAAAAAGACACCAAATTTAAAATTTACTGTTTACTTTGAATTGAAGTTTTTCAAACACAATTTAAAAAAAATGAATTAGCAAAAATTGTACATATTCAGGACAGCTTTTTAGTGATAAAGTTATGTTTGAAAAAATGGTTCAAAAAGCAAATTAATAATACTGAAAATAAAGACCACTGCAAATATTTTTATGATATTTAATATTTATTTAATGAGTCAAATCGAGAAACAAAAATTATATGTTTCCCTAAACCTCAAAAGTTTAAAGAAATTCAGAGAATAAAAAATTGAAAACTATTCAATTCAAAGGCATGAATGCCACAAAAGTGGTAAAATGTCTATAGCAAAAAAAAATTAAATTCAATTTCTAAACTTTTTAAATTTGTATTTTTTCAAATGTATTTTTATATACAGATAAACCTCTTTTTACGCGATTTGTAGATCAGAAAAAAACCAAAAAATTGCTTTTAAAATATTGCAAAAATGTTGCGTCGTTCCAGAGAAATCGACAAATTATAAAAACGTAACACACCGCGTAAAAGAAAGGCTTCTCTGTAAGTGAAATATACACTTTCTAATCAAACACCTATCTTCATCATATGGAGAGTTTGATGCTCGATTTAAGCTCCAAAAATACTATTAAGGCTATAAACTTACCAGCAACAGCACCGCCTCGAGTAAGCACGCAAATTTATGCCACTTACTGGCCAAAAAGATCAAATTTAATGCACTTTTGATCATAATTTCTATTTTGCGAGACCATTTCTCATCATTTTGGTGGCACACACAAACACACGCAAGATCAGAGGTTAACTGCTTAACGAAAGTCGCCATCAAAATCTTTTCACTTGCGCTAGCGATTTCAAAGCGCTTAAGATATAAAATTGCTTCCAACTACCGGCAACATGTTCTTTTGCACATTAGTTAGTCTCTCACTTGAAAAATAATCCCGAAACATGTAAATAATTAGCAAGCACCATCAAAAAAACAAACGCGCCAAGTCGTTTGACGTTTCAATTTTGAATATCCATTCCAATCGAAGGCTGAAGAAAACCGAGCGAGGAGCGAAGGCAAACAAAGAACAAAGGGTGGCCACCAACACCACCAACATGCTGGTGCAGCGCCTGTTAGAGTGAGCAAGTGCTGCCAGGAAACTTTCGTTATGAATGCTACTTTTCGTGAGTGTTTGCTTAAAATTTCATCAATTTTGGCAGCACTAAGCAGACCCAAAAGAGCGCTGGAAGAAAAAAAGAACTAAGCTGAAAATAGAATCGACTGATTAGAATGCATTTTTGAAATATTATTTTTAAATGCTTGTAGAAGGAATAGCATAACTTTTAATAAAAGTTAAAATAAACAGAAATGTTCACAAAAAGTTGCTCTACTCGTTGGTGTACTTGGTTTTAGTGAATTTCAAGGAACAATCCAGATTATCCAGCATCATTCAAACAAGACCGCTTATTAGGCAAATGGGCATATTTCCCCTATATTATTGTGTTGAGGAAATTAAATAAAATAAACTTGCAACGAGCATAGAAATTTGAATGTTTTTTTTTAAGTAAATGATATCAGGGCATTTAATTGCAATCGACAAACACAATTACAATACAATTTTGAACAAAACAAAATAAAAATTAATCAATAAACACACTTTTGAAAGTTATCTTTGTTTTTCTTTCTTAAAATCAAGGTATACTCTTGTTAACAACACTAGATTATATATTTGTTTACTTTACATAAGATTACATAATGAAAAAAACAGTTTGCTTTTTCAACTTTTATCAAGCATCAAGCCAAAAGGTTTGGCACCCCTGTTTTAAAGAACTTTTCTGATCGATTTGTGGTCTTCGGTAAAGTAAAACTGATGTAGGTATTTTTCTTAGATTTTTTTATATTAATTGAATTCTTTTATTGCAAAAAAAACTTTTTCCACTACGGACAAAAATATTGCCGCCGAGTTAATTTTTTTTTGAAAACAATATTGACATAAAGATAAAAAAATATCACTCCAAAAAAAATTGACATTACTTTATAGTGTAAAATTTGCAATCGAAAACTTTTAAAAATAAATTTCATGTTTGATTGTAACTAAAAAAAGCATTTTTGCAATTCCGTCGTGAAACTACTTACTTTTCCTGTCATTCTTGAACGACGAAATAGCCTACTTTTCTGTAGCAAAAATAACAGAATTGAATAGCAACACTTTTCAAAATAAATGCTGAAAAGTTCTTCTTATCAGCACTCAAATAACACTTTTCAACATTTTTCAGATTTAAACGATTTATTGACAAAATAGGGGAAATATACCCATTTTAATCACACTAAGCCGTTCGAGCCATTCTCATCACTTTTGCCGTTTTCCGCTATTAAATCAACATTTTCAGATGTATCAACAATGGAGAGTTGCTTGCTCACTTTTATTTGAGCTATTTATTACTTCAGAATAGTCGAAAACACTTTATAAAAGCTGTAATTCATGATCAAAGTGCTGATAGGCCGATAATAGAAATAGGCTGAGAAAGGGTATAGTTCCCCTACATGAAAGTGGCAGTGCGTGGCCGAATGGTTACGCTGTCCGCTTTGTAAGCGGATGATTCTGGGTTCGATTCCCATCTGCTCCAATCTTCCATCGGATGAGGAAGTAAAATGTCGGTCCCGGCCTTGGTTGTTGTTAGGCCATTCATTCATTCCAGGTGTAGGAGTCGTCTCCATGCCATAAGTACAAACAACACACCAAACCAAGCCTACTCCGGTGGAATCGCTGGCGGCGGTTGGACTCACAATCCGAAGGTCGTCAGTTCAAACACTGGGGTGGAAGGTTCCTTGGAGTAGAAAGAGGTTTGGGTGCTCTCCCCATTCAAGCCTTCGGACTCCTAGGTTCGAGCAGAAACTTGCAATAGAGACCACAAAAGACCCGGGGGTCGTTAATGTGGATGGTTTTTTGATTGACATGAAAATTTGGAACTCGTTGCAAAACTTGATTTTTTCAGCACTCTTCGTATTTATCCAACTCGGTGAACTCGGTCGTTTGATAAATGTACGACTCGTGCTGAAAAAATCCTCTTTTTGCAACTTGTTGCATAAACTACTATTTTAGATTTTTGAGAACAGCAATAAAAAAAAATTCTGGAATATTTTTTCGAAATTTTTTTATTATTTTTTCTATAAATTTGTCAAAGAAACATTGCAGATTGGACCTCGGGTTGCTGAGATACAACTGTTAAAAGAAAAAAAGGAAGACTAAAGTTTTCTAAGTCTCACCCAAACAGCCCCCATTGTATAATGCCAATATCTCAACAGTTGATGGTCCACTTTTCAATGTTTAAAAAAGGAAGCATTTGTGAAATTTTCTGATCGTTTCGAAAAGAATATTTCGAAAAAAATTAATTCAAGACAAACATTGCGAAAGGGCAGATTTAAAAAATCAATTTCTATAAAGTTGTAAATCCATCTAATAAAAATTATGTAAAGTTTCACAAAAATGAATTCATAAAATTTTGCGTTTTGAAATATTTTGTGTTACGGGGTGATTCAAAAGCCGGTGGGAATACCATCTCAATAACAAAATGCATTTGCTACTGCTGCTGGCAGAAAAATTGGTTGCCAGAAGCTACTGTCCATATAGGAGTCCCAACCCATATGTTTTTGTAGGTACACACTTTGTAAGAACACTAGTAACAAAAATCGTTTAAAATGAATATGACTTGAGATTCAACTGCTGCTGGATCGGCTAGTTGCGAATTTGCCTTGAACCTACCTTGAACCCAGATGACGCGAACGGCACCTCAAAGTTCATCGAGATCGGTGGCCGCGTCCACTTCTTCTTGGTGTCCGTCTCGAGCAGTTCGATTTCCGCCGACAGTTGCGTTTCCTTCATGCCGGCCATGCGCTTAATTCTGTAAAGTTAAATCATTTGAAATTTGGTTGAAGTTCGATCGTCGAAGTTGGCGCAACTCACTTCCACACGATCGCATTCTCCGACGCCTTGTACTTGGCCTTGCCCTTCAGACAGATGAGCTGCACGCCGGACGTGTTGAGCGGCGTCGGAATCTTGACCTCGATCTTCTGCCCGAGCAGCGACGGCTTAAAGTTCGACTTGAGCACCACCTTGACCTCCATCTTGGTGCGGCCGACCTCGCGCACCAGCGGTATCACCCGGAACGGCAACGAGATGTCCTTGGTCGTGCGGTAGCGCATCAGCTCGAACTCACCGTCCGGCGGGATGAAGCTGATCGAGTGTTCCGTCTCGAACTTGCTCAGCTTGACGCACTGGTGGAACTGGCAGTCGTCGATCACCACCACCGGTTTGCCCGACCGGGACGCTTCGTTGTCGGCGTTGCCGGAGATGCCGCTGCGGCCCTTGGCCTCCATCACGATCTTGTCGTTGATGCCGAACTTGCACTCGGGCATGCCTGCGGGGTGTGGAAATCTTGTGATTAAGCTTCTTACAATTCGTGAAAGTACCAACCTGACAGGTACGACTTCATGACGACCTTGCCGGCCACGTGCGCCGAGAGGACCTGGCCCTGCGGACTCATCAGCAGGTTCACGTACTCCAGCACGTCCAGGAACAGCTCGTTCCGGCGGTATTTGATGCCCTCGCGGCGCCATCCGATCTGGCCCGTCACCTGCGACGTGATCTGGGCCTGCTCCTCCTTGGTGGCCGTCTTGATGCCCTGCTGCGTGATGAACGTCTTCAGGACGCCGGTATCCGAGTTTTGCGGATAGCCAAAGTCCAGGATTTCTGCGAGAATTGCACACTTTTGAATCAAGTGAACCCCACCAAGACGCAGTCACAGAACTCACCATCGAGCAGCTCGTAGATCAGAACGAAGTTGTTCTTGATGTTCTCCTCGGAGATCTTGCCAAAGTAGGACTGCATCACGTCGATGATCTTCAGCAAGAACTCGAACACCATCGCGGCGTTCACATTTTGCTTGGTGACCGCGGCCAACCAGATGTTTGCCCTCTGCAAGTAAAAATCAACATCGAATCTAATTCTTACGAAGATAACAGTAACAACCCACCTTGATGTGGAAGAAGCTGGTGCGGGCGATGTTGGTGACGGGCGAGCGGACCTGCTGCCGGGCGTGGATCACGTTCACCCGGAACGCGTCCACCGCGTTCCGGCCGATGTCGTCGCGGTACACGCGCGAGATCAGCACCTCGCCCTTGTGGTTGTACACGAACAACCCGCCGATCATCTTGCCTTCCTTCTGCCGCTACTGTTTTTCTTTAGTTTGCTCTTGAAATGATGATGATGATTCGGGTTCTACAGCGCTCGTTGGGGGGGAATTATTTCTCTCCTTATCAGCTTTCTCTGGAAGTGAAGAACGCGGAGGGGAAACAGACACAGGGACTGATTTAATCAAAACGCCCACTGCTTTTGTGTACCGTAAATCGATGTTATTTTGGAACTAAACAAAACGACAAAAATGTTTTTTTTAGTACTGAAACATGACTTGGACCAATGGCGGTCTCTATTGCAAGATTCTTACTCAAAACAAAGTGTCCGAAGGCTTTGAACGGCGAGGCGATCTAAATCTATTTTTACACATGAGCTCCTATCCAGCCCGGGACTGGAACTGATGACCTTGTGATTGTGAGTTCAACTGCTGACCGACTAACGAAGTAGGTTTATACTTTTACAAGGAGACGACTGCTACACCTAGATTGACCTAACGACCTAACCTAACAGGCGGGAGCAACATTTGTTTGTTTGTTTATTAAACCAGTTGCGTATGGTTTTCACCTTTTAAAATGCTTACTTCCATCATTTTCCGGTGATGTTTGTGTACAATTTGATAACCTAACATTAAATAAAACTAAATTAATCACAATTTGAAAAACTAGGTTTAAAACGAGGGTCTTGTCTTCCTTCTAGCTGTCAGCACGTTTTGTCTTTTCTCGGGGTGGTTCCTTCCAGCGTAGTACGAGTTAATCCGAAGGGATGGTGGTTTGCCCTTTATGCGACCTCATCCAGGGGTCTCCTATGCCGCTCTACACGTAACTTATAGTTAGGGGGACCCGGGTCACCCAAGCCAGGCATCCCGGAGGCGCCAGAATTTTGTTCCTATTCCACTCTTCCTTTAGCTTATGGATAGGGGGGAGGGTCCGGTACCTTCGGGCGCGACAGTGGGTACACACGTATACTACAGCTACACTTCAGGTTCCGGAAAGCTAAGCAGCCCCTCTTAAAAGTTGCTTCCGATGTAGTTCGCTTCAGGTCAGCAGGCAGCATGTTCCAGTTTATCGCACCCCTTACGAACAGCGATCTCGTAAGGCCAACGTGTTGTTTCGTGGAAGAATC
Source organism: Culex quinquefasciatus (assembly GCF_015732765.1). Taxonomy (NCBI): domain Eukaryota; kingdom Metazoa; phylum Arthropoda; class Insecta; order Diptera; family Culicidae; genus Culex; species Culex quinquefasciatus. The sequence continues at coordinate 183,276,711 of NC_051863.1, forward strand.
AGTTTTGCCCAAATTTTTGGCACTTTTTCGCACGATCTCATATCCTTTTGATCGAAGCAACTTTATTTAATAAAGTTGTCTGAAAGTTTCTAGAAAAGTTTTTTTTTCCAATTGTAATGCCTAAATTATTAAAAAATTAAATTCAATGTTTTTTTTAAATTCCAAGCTAAACTTTCTAAACATTTTTCGCTCTAAACAATATCTTTGCTGCCGTCATGAATTCAAGTCTTGCCATTAAAAAAAACTTTTAAAAATTTCTCTTTTGATAAAAAATGAAAAAAAAATCTGGAGTTTTTTTAAAAAGGTCCAATAAACCAAATTTCCAGTTTTTGCATTTTGGGTGTTTTTGAAACCGCCTTGCGTCAGGGGTATTAAAAAATACCCAAAAAGCAAAAACTGAAAATTTGTCTTATGAGCAGTTCTCTCAGATTTCGGTCATTCGATTTTTTTTTTAATATTTTTTAATCCGACTAAAACTTTTTTGGTGTCTTCGGTATGCCCAAAGAAGCCATTTTGCATCATTAGTTTGTCCATATAATTTTCCATACAAATTTGGCAGCTGGCCATACAAAAATGATGTACGAAAATTCAAAAATCTGTATCTTTTGAAGGAATTTTTTGATCGATTTGGTGTCTTCGGCATAGTTGTAGGTATGGATATGGACTACACTGGAAAAAAAATGATATACGGTACAAAAAAAAATGATTTTTCATTTAACTTTTTGTCACTAAAACTTGATTTGCAAAAAAACACTATTTTTATTTTTTCTATTTTTTGATATGTTTTAGAGGACATCAAATGTCAACTTTTCAGAAATTTCCCGGTTGTGCAAAAAATCTTTGAGCGAGTTATAAATTTTTGAATCAATACCATTAATTTATTTGATTGAAAATTCCATTCCTTTTTTTTTTGAATACCCACTTGATATAACTAAACTAAAATTAATTTATTTTTCGCAGCAATTAAATTTAATATAAATAAAAAAAAAATACATAAAACTGATAATTTTAGACAAAAGTTTGTAAGGCTGACAAAATTTTTATTTTTTATTGAGGTTTTGATGATCCTACAAAAATATCTAAAAAATATATATTTTTCATTTTTTCCAAATTTACAATTGTCAGCATTTTGTAAAAAAGAAATTACAAAAATTTTCAATTTTTGGACCCTGTTTCAAAAATTTACGCAACGCTTCGGAAAAACAGATATTTTCATGAATTTATTTGGACAGTATCATGACTGTTACAGTGTTAATTCGTCAAGCCTAAATTTTTCATCCAATTTCCGATCTTTAAAAAGCATTGGAAAAAGAAAAAAAGTTCAGAAAATTGTACATTTGAATGTTTGCTTAATGTGACTTTGCCAATGTTTTAAAAATGTATTTTTTTTTCTTGAAATTATTTTTATTAGGTCCTTTTCGGTGCTGGGACCTGGTTAGGACCGAGTCGGCTTTTGTAATTACATTTGACTTAATAATTACAGAGGATCTTGTGTGTAAATGTTAGTGGGAAGGGAGCCGATTACCCGCGGCCTACTCGGGGTTAGTAGGGAAGGGATTGATGTTAAAGACAAGGCGTGGGAAGGGAAGGGGGGTTGTGTAGGGGGCTTGGTTGGCTCTGCTGGC